>NC_135237.1:90752964-91079214 GCF_051348905.1 Ranitomeya variabilis
TACCGGTGAAACGTAACAGTTTGCACACCGCTTGCTGTCTAAAGTCAGAAGTCTGCTGTCACATTGATTTTTAGCAGAATCCCTGTAAAGTTAATTTCCTGAACCATCAAACTACCCTTTCTTGAAAAAAAAGTTTTGAAAGGCCATTGTGGATTACACTTGATGTGCAATTTCTAATATCTTTATACATTCTTCATCTTTTAAATGGAATATTTGGTGAAACTCCAGAAAACTTTAATTTTTTTTTTTTTGCTTCCCTGCAAAATCCAAACTTACTTGTCTGGCAAAATACAAAATGTATTTCCATTTTGTGGCTCTGGGCTGCATTAGTAAATTACAGAGAATGAATAGTAATGGTGTTTTAGCCCAGTTAAGGTAAGTGTCATCATGAACAATTTACATGACGTTGTAGGCTCTAATAAATTGTTATAATCTCCATTTCATCCAGCCCTATCATTACAGACACCAGCGATCCAGTCTTTGTAATTTTTCCCTGCCTCTGCTTTTCTGTCATTATAACTTTCCTGCTTCCATGGCAGTATTACCTTATCTTACTTATTCAGAGCAGTCCTCACAGATAACCTTCTAATTCTATTAAATTATTCATTTTGTTCATCAGGGCTCATTAAACCCTTAACACAATCATCTGGCTAAAAAAGAATCACAAAAGTTATTCAAAGCATGAAGTGTATGTTTTCCCTTTCGTTCGGTTATTGCATTGTTAAGTTCTGGACTGGCTTTATATTTCTATTGTTTTCTATCACATGTCATCTATCTCCAAGGTTCCATAATTGCTGAATGAAAAACGGTATTGTTTTCTGATTTTAATCAGTATAATTAAAACTGTGACTAGATATACTGTACTTGCTATAGATTTTAATACTTTAAATTACTGAGATATATAATTTCCTTCCCCTACGATTATTCTTGATCTTTTCAGTTACTAATGACTGCTTAATATAAAAGGAGGCAGTAACCAATGCGTAAGTAGGCAGCTAAATCATATCTGGTATGAGAAAAAGCAAGAAGAAAAATGCACCAATTGTTCAGACTTTCCTTGCCTTCTTCATATACTGCATCATACACTTTTACTTCTTGTACCATTCATTATAGTATTCCTTTCTAAAACTATTGGCAGTACAGAGTGGTTTAGGTGGTAAAACCAGCTTATTTTTGGTTTTCAAAAACAAAAGGACGTTAAAATTGTCATCTATTGTAAGTGGTGGCTATGGGATAATGTCCTTGCAGGTCAATAGTGCTCATTGTAATTATATTATTAGAAAAAAAACGACTTTAAAGGGCCTTGGGTAATTATGTCAGAGGTGATTGCTGGGCTGTTACAGCAACCCAGCATGAACTAGCACAAAGGGAACTAGCCATAGGACAAGGAAACAAGGCCCGGCGCTTGAGCCGGGACAGGTGATTATTAGCTAGTTTTATATTGATGGAATACATGACTCATTTGCTATCAACAATGAGTGAAGTCTGGTGCAGTGATATGCTCTCTTGGTCCTTAATGTACCCTTAACCCCCTCAGGACATTGTGATTTTCCATTCTTGTGTTTTCATTTTTTGTTCCCCTTCATCCCAGAGCCATAACTTTTTTATTTCTCCATCACTATAAGGTACTGGAAAATGGGGAAAAAATCCAAGTGCGGCGAAATTGCACAAAAAGTGCAATTCCACAATTTTTTTTTTACCTTGTTCACTACATGCTAAAATTGACCTGCCATTATGGTTCTCCAGGTCAGTATGAGCACCCAGATACTAAACATGTATAGGTTCTTTTCTATTTAAGAGGTGAAAAAAAGCCAAAGCTTTTTTAAAAAAAGAGGCCATTTTCTGAGCCTCCATTTTTGGGATCTGGGGCTGGATGGGGGCTTTTTTTAACATTGAGCTGACGTTTTCATTGATACCATACTGGGGTAGATATGTTGTTTTGATCGCCCGTTATTTCATTCTATTGCAATGTTGTGGTGAGGAAAAAAAAAACGTAATTCTGGCATTTTGATTTTTTCTCTAATTACACCGTTTGCCGAATGGGATTAATTTACTTTAGATTTTGATAGTCTTATGACGTGCTTCCAGTTCGCTCATGTTAAATGCCCCTGTCAGTGACTGACCGCAGCATTTAAAAAATTAACAGCTGCAGGCGGATCATGATTCCACCTGCGACTGTTAGAGGCACATGACAGTTGATCAGATCAGCTGTCATTTGCCAGGAAAGATGAGGGCTCAGTGCTGGAGCCCACATCAAATGGAGGGGCTCAACCTTTAACCTATAAAGGTCGTGAATGGGGTTAATTTATGTATATTTATCTAAAAGGTATACAATTATTCAGTTATTCAGGAAGATGTTTTTTTTTTTTATAAAGAGCTCCAAAGTCTCTGGTTATCTTCACACATTCATATTGCAATATAGAAAAATTCTGTCTTTCTATAGCTTAATTAATCCACTTAATTTCCCTAGCTAGAAATCTCCTTCCATTTAAAGAGAACCTGTCGAGAAATTTATATTGCTGATATCATGAGCAGTATGAAATCCAGACAAAATTCCTCATTAAAAATAACTATTTTTTGGTTTGAAACGCTGTGGTCTCTTTTTATCTCATGCAATTACTCCGCATACACCAGAAATGCCCAACACACTTGTTTGGACATCCAGGAGTCCCACCTACAGATGCTGAGGTGCTGCATTCTGGTGGTGCAACATCCATATATATATAGTCAGGCACAAAACATCAAGTCAATGACCCTTTGTAACCGACTCTTCTTCCTACTGCTACAGGACGGCATCCAGGAACAGCAGTCCAGGAAACACAGGATGAGGTGGCACCAGTGAGACACTGGTTCATCGGTTCCTATGATATGCTTTAGTGAGAGCCGAGACTACTCTGGATAAAAGGCATAAGAAATACAGTAAGCTAAACATCGTATGCAACAACCTAAATAGCAGGGCACAACACAGTGCAGGTTGGTACGGGAACAAGTATTGGACACTTGTATACTTAAGTCCATTTGGTTTCTGTTTGTCCATCATTGTAAAAGAAAAACAGTGGAATTTGCAATAGAGGCTTCAAATAGAGGCTCTCACGCAGTTGTAAACCCAGCCTAAATGAACAGTGGTGTGATGTTCCTATTTTCTTTTTAGTTCTTATGTAGTTAATCATTATCTATGATAAAGTACAGCACAATTGTAATATAAATGTATCTACCTTTGCCCTCTTCAATTAGACATTATTCCTATTAAGTAATAAAGTTGCTGTTTAAAATAGAATCAATATTGGAACAATGAAGTTGCTGTATTTCTTATCTGTAACATTAACGAACTCTTAATTAAGAACTTTATGTGGCATGCTAGAGAATCATGATACCAGAGGGAGTCACAAATGAAAAGCCATTTTGCACATTATTATTGTTTGTTATTATGACGGGATTACTGACAGAAAGCACCCAGGGATGGTTAATTGATGAAAAATCAAAGAAGTTATGTCACTTGGTAGGGGTGGACAAACCATTAGTGCAGTCACACAGGGACTAAGAGGAAAGGGGGTCCGTTTCTATCTCCCAAGCAAAAGAAACTTCTGTCATAGATGCAAAGAAGATCCCATGTGTTGGTCTTGCACAAGGGCCCATTTCTGTCCACTTCTGCCACTGTCATTGTGGAAAATATTCTACTGAACATTGACACAATTGTCCAAGGTTATAACACAGAACAACAAGCAGAACAAATCTGGGGGCACCACTGAGTAATTTGTTGCCAAGAAAAATAACATCCTCTAGTCCTGAGATAAACTCCCCAATTCTAGCAAGGAAGAGTAGGCAGGTTTCCAATTAATTATTTAATTATTAGCGCCAGATGAGCCCCGATCTCTTTTCTATTATACAGTGGTCTCATGATCTACCTCTACCCCTCCAAGACATAACAGAAAACATTTGTCTTGTCCCTTTAATACCTCCCTTTTAAGCTCCTGAGAAGTAGGTGGTCTGTAAATGAGTTAATTACGAAATAAATAAGTGAACTCCTGCCCATATCCAACTCTATCCAGATACCTATGCATCAGTAAAGCCTTCTGCAGTGCAGGACAATACAAAATAATAAACTGCTCCCTCACCTGGTGCAGGCCAGGTGAATGTTAAAAGGGAATCTCTATGCAGGATTTCACCCAAAAAAATATGCATATGTGCACGTAGCTCTTTCCAAAGCTAGTCTGGTAATACCTTGACATGACCAGTCCATGCCTCAGTTACTGAGAAATCAAAGTTTGAATGGATATGCAAATGAGGCTTAAGAGCTATTTGTAGATCTGAATCCTTTATCACTCCAGCTTTATTTCCAACACAGCGCCACCTTCTCCTACTGACCATGTAAAGGTATTACTGGACTTCTTTTTCAAAGAGCTATGTACACATATAAGTAATTTGGGATATTAAATCCTGCTGACAGATTCCCTTTAATGTAGTACATGAGTAAGTTATTTTTCATTAAGATGGTCTGGGTGGGTGGTGGACGGGATCAGGGGTAACACACTGTTACAAACTGTTCCTCCCTCATAGTGTGTATGAACTAGCGACCTCAACAGGTCACTTGAGAAGAATAAGTGGATAGAGCTGAAATGTTTCTTGTCTCCTCCTGCTTTGACAATCCATCAGCATTTTGATGTTGGCTACCTGTTTTAATATTGTGTGGCATGGTTGAAGGACCAGGCTCCATTTTTGCCTCCTCCATGGCATTACTTTAAGTTACTGCACCTACAAATTACCACTGTAGATTTTGTGCATCATTTTTTCAGTGAATATTTGCAGGTAGGCCACTCATCATACTCATCATCATTGCTTGGCTTCGCAGCCAAAATCCAGTTCTACACTTGATTTTGGAATATTCCATCGGCTGCCTCCAGTTAATTCAATGGCAATTCCTGTTCCCTGTGGTATAGCCTCTGGCTGAACCATATGAGGGTCAGCTATGATGAGAAACGCTCCTGAGTCGCGAAAGCCAACAATTCTGCAAACATCTAGCACAACATCCTGTAAGTGCTTACTTTGAGGATCAAAGGAAGATGTGGCTATGGGCCACATTCCATAAGTCCCAAGTAATGGCACAGACAAATCCAAGTCACTTGACAAGTCCTTGCATATGATGCAAGCTCTTCCTCTGCTGAAGTTGACTGCAGCTAATGAATTGACCACTTTAGAGCAGGGTCATTCCTCCAACGCCTAGCTGAACGGGTGGCTTTCAGATGTTGAACACATTCATAAAATCTGTGCAGTATCACTCACCCTACTATCTATATTCTGGTGAAGGAATTTAGAGAAACTGGAGACTGATAAATATTCATAGGTACATGTGGTGTTGGTCGAATTGGAGGAAAACAGTGGGGATTGGATGATAATAGACAAGTTGGTTGTGGAATGCTGGTAGGTCCCAACAAACAGTAAGCCATCCCCTATCCTTTCCTTACTCATATAATTTTCTGATTGACTTTTATCCAATTATCCATTGGATTATCTACATCCTGTAATAATGTTCTGTGTCCTGAGTCCCTTCCTGTAATAATGTTCCTCGTTCTAACCACATCCTGTACTAAAGTCCTCTATCCTGCCATCTGTCCTGTAGATAAATTGCTCCATCCTGGCCGCCATCCTGTAATAATGTCCCACATCCTGCAATATCTTCCATCCTGGTCCCCATCCTGTAATAGTGGTCTCCATCCTGGGCCCCTTCCTGTAATAGCTCATCCATCTTAGCCCCATCCTGTAATAATGTCTTCTGTCCTGGCTTTTATTATGTGAATAAATTCTTCCATCCTGACCCCTGTCCTGTACTAATTTCCTCCATTCTGGCCCCAATCCTGTAATAAATGGCCCCATCATTTCAGTAATAGTGTTCCCCATCTTGGTCCCATCCTGTAATAATGTCCCATGTCCTTAGCCCACATTCTATAATAATATCCCCTGTTCTGGGCCCCATCCTGTAATAATGGCCCCTTTCAGTAATAATGTTCCACATCCTGGTCCTTTTCTGTAGTAATGTCCCATGTCCTCAACCCGCATTCTATAATGTTATCCTCTGTCCTGGGCCCCATCCTGTAATAATGTCCCCTGTCCTAGGCCCATATTCTACAGCAATGCCTCTGTCCTAGGCCGCTTCTTGTAATAATTGCACCTATCCTATCCGATGCCCTTTCCTGTAATAATATCCCCTGTCTTGGGCCCCAATTCTGTCCCAAGGACCCTTGTCATGGGTGCCCCTTCCTGTAAGAATGTCTCCTGTCCTGGTGTTCTTCTCCAACAATTTGAAATTTAAATAAAAATGTTTTCTTACCTGTCCACACACCAGCAGTGAGCAGCGTCCTCTTCCTGCTCCATAGTCACTGCAGGGAGGTGGGCAGCACATAAAAGTGACATCATGCGCTGTCTGTGATGAGCATGCCGATGTCAGCTGCAGGCCCCTAATTGATTGGTGGCATGCATAGCTATTGTGGTGCCAGTGCTATTGTGGGGCAGGGAGTCAGTGACCCATTGAATGTCCCACATTCAGCTGAAATGGCGCAAGTGTCAGACTCCACGGGGCCGGTCGCAATCACACCCTCTGAGACTGCCATTGTTATCCCCCTGACTACTGTGTAAAGTCCAAAGAAATCCCTTTAAGCACTAGATTCAAGAATGCTATTGTGCTTGCGCTATGTAATGCATTTTTTAAGATGACCAATTAAAAAAACATCTATTCTATCAATAGAGCATGTTGGCCGAACCTGTAATTTAGAAGAAGGTAATGAACCAACATACTCGGCTGTAAATTCTGGTTGTGAACAATGAGCTGTTACTTAGGCTAAAATCAATCATTTTAACTAGTTAAGAAGAAATTTCAGAGGCACAAGTGGGTAAAATATATTTCAATTGACTTTCTATCATGTTAAATGAGGGAGACATTTCCTAGATCATGCTGCACCACTAACCTTATTCGGTCCCTTTTCCATCTGGCAAAGAGGACGGCTATTAAATTAACTTAGTTAGCTCCATTAGGTTGGCATATGCGGTAGTCTTGATGGAATCATGCTCATCACTAGCAGCGATTACTGTATATTAATGTATGCACAGCAGAGGGAACCTTGTATGAACCCGTTCAGATGCCTTAAATGGAAGTGCCTGGTTTTCTTTGAAGAAGCAAAATTTCCTGTCAAGGTCAACAAGAGAACTGTGATTTATTTCATTTACAATAAAATGTATACAGCGATAGCAATAAATATGAGAGACGAAGTAGCCCATGTGCCCATGTGCAGACGCTGAATATTTGCAGCAGATTTTTAAACAGCAAAAGCCAAAGTGCTGGCAGGAAAAACGCTGAGTAAAATAAAAGTGTATTTAGATGCATTTTTTATGCATTTTTACTTGTAATTTTCCCCATTCATTTGGCTTGGTGAGAAACACTGCAAAAACTCAGAAATAATTGACTTGCTGCAGGTTTTAAAAAAGCTTTGAATGTTCAAATTTGCAAGGAAAACAAGCAAAATGTGCATGAGAGTTTAGAAATCTCATTCACTTTGTCGGTATTGTAAAAAATGTGTTTTCCCCCATGGCAACATGTAAACATTCCCTAAAGTAAGTGCGTTGCATGCGTTTTTCATGCGTTTTTTTTACTTGCGTTCTTTCCTTATGTATTTGAATGGGTGACAAAACACTGCAAAAACGCGGAAATACTGTATGCTGCAGAATTGAAAAAGTGCTTTAGTTGTTCAAATCCGCAAAGTAACAATAAGCAACATGTGTATGACATTTCAGAAATCTCATTCACTTTGCTAGTACTATAAAACGCTGCGCTTTCTCTGCATCAAAAACACTACAAAAATGCAACGTGTGAGCAAGACCTAATACTACATAAGTGTCATGAACCTGTTATGTGAAAAAACATTATTGATCTGCAGACATGGGGTTGATCTGCAGATTAATAGCATTCTGAACTTACCCGACACCTGTACATTGAGCCCGCTGTCGGGAGAAAATTAACTTTATTACTCCTGGCAGAATTCAGGTTTCAGTAACGGGGGCGGCATCGGCACGGGTTCAGACAAAGCTCTGAGTGTGTCAGCGCCCCCCGTAATGGCTGCCAACCAGCTTTAATGCTGAGCCCTTCACGACATGCGCCATACTAGTACGGTGCATGTTGTGTCTCCCCCTTTGACGTGGGCTCCGGCGGTGAGCCCACATAAAAGTCGGGATATGTCAGCTGTTTTGTACAGCTGAAATGTGCCCGCAATAGCAGCAGGTGAAATTGTGATCCACCCGCCATTATTGACTAGTTAAATGCTGCTGGCAAACTCTGACAGCGGCATTTAACAAGCGCTTCCGGCCATCGGGCCAGAAATACACGCACTGGTGACCCCCATCATCGGTGCATTGGCATAACAACCAGAGGTCTCCTGAAGACCTCTATGGTTGTTGATGCCGGATTGCTGTGAGCGCCACCCTGTGCTCGGCGCTCATAGCAATGCTGTAATTCTACATTATTATTATTATTATTATTAATATTATTTATTTATATAGCACCATTGATTCCATGGTGCTGTACATGAGAAGGGGTTACATACAAGTTACAGATATCACTTACAGTAGACAAACTTACAATGACAGACTGATACAGAGGGGCGAAGACCCTGCCCTTGCGGGTTTACATTCTGCAGGATTATAGGGAAGGAGACAGTAGGTTGGGGGTTGCAGGAGCTCCGGTGTTGGTGAGGCGGTAGCTTCGGTAGTGATGAGGAGGCAGCGGGGTCAGTGCAGGCTGTAGGCTTTCCTGAAGAGATGTGTTTTCAGGCTCCGTCTGAAGGATCCGAATGTGGTGGATAACCGGACGTGTTGGGGCAGAGAATTCCAGAGGATGGGGGATATTCGGGAGAAGTCTTGGAGGCGATTGGATGAGGAGCGAATAAGTGTGGAGGAGAGAAGGAGGTCTTGGGAGGACCGGAGATTACGTGAGGGAAGATATATGGAGATTAGTTCAGAGATATATGGAGGAGACAGGTTATGGATGGCCTTGTAGGTCAGTATTAGTCATTTGAACTGGATACGCTGAGGGAATGGGAGCCAGTGAAGAGATTTGAAGAGGGAGGAAGCGGAGGAGTAGCGAGGAGAGAGATGAATTAGTCGGGCAGCAGAGTTAAGGATGGACAGGAGAGGTGCAAGGGTGTTAGCAGGGAGGCCGCAGAAAAGGATATTGCAGTAGTCAAGGCGGGAGATGATGAGGGCATGCACAAGCATTTTAGTAGATTGAAGGTTGAGGAAAGGATGGATTCTGGAGATATTTTTGAGCTGGAGGGGACAGGAGGTGGAAAGAGCTTGGATGTGCGGTTTGAAGGACAGGGCAGAGTCGAAGGTTACTCCGAGGCAGCGGACTTCCGGTACGGGGGAAAGCATGATGTCATTGATTGCGATAGATAGGTTAGGTAAGGAAGATCTGTGGGATGGAGGAAAGATGATGAGTTCAGATTTGTCCACATTGAGTTTGAGGAAGCGAGAGGAGAAGAAGGAGGATATGGCTGATAGGCACTCTGGGATTCTGGACAGCAGAGCGGTGACGTCTGGGCCAGAGAGGTAGAGCTGAATGTCATTAGCATAGAGGTGGTACTGGAATCCATGCGACTTTATGAGTTGTCCCAAGCCAAGTGTATAGATTGAGAAGAGTAGGGGTCCTAGAACAGAGCCTTGGGGGACTCCAACAGAGAGAGGAGGTAGTGTGGGAGTGGGAGACGCTGAAAGTGCGGTTGGAAAGGTATGAGGCAATCCAGGATAGGGGGAGGTTTTTGATGCCAAAGGAGGAGAGGATCTGTAGTAGAAGGCAGTGGTCAACTGTGTCAAAAGCAGAGGACAGGTCTAGAAGGAGGAGTACAGAGTATTGTCCAGTAGCTTTGGCGGTAAGTAGGTCGTTACTGATTTGCTACTGTACATAGGAGCGATCTGAGCATCGCTCCTATGTAGCAGAGGCGATCGAGTTATGGCAGCTTCCAACTTCCCACGGATACTATTGAAGCATGCCAAAAGTAAGAAAAACATGTTTTAAAAAATAGAAAAAAAATTAAAAATATATAAAAGTTTAAATCACCCCCCTTTCACCCCATTCAAAATAAAACAATTTAAAAAATCAAACCTACACATATTTGGTATCGCGGCGTTCAGAATCGCCCGATCTATCAATAAAAAAAAGGATTAACCTGATAGCTGGACGGCGTAGTGAGAAAAAAATTCAAAACACCAGAATTACTTTTTTTGGTCACCGCGACATTGCATTAAAATATAATAACGGGCGATCAAAAGAACGTATCTGTACCAAAATGTTATCATTGACGTCAGCTCGGCACGCAAAAAATAAGCCCTTACGCAACCCAAGATCCCAAAAAATGGAGACGCTATGGGTCTCAGAAAATTGCCCACTTTTTTTTTTTTTTTTTTTTTTTTTAGCAAAGTTTGGAATTTTTTTTCACCACTTAGATAAAAAAGAACCTAGAGATGTTCGGTGTCTAAGAACTCGTAATGACCTGGAGTATCATAATGGCAGGTCATTTTTGCATTTAGTGAACCTAGCAAAAAAGGCAAACAAAAAACAAGTGTGGGATCGCACTTTCTTTGCAATTTCACCACACTTGGAATTTTTGTCCCGTTTTCTAGTACACGACATGGTAAAACCAATGGTGTCATTTAAAAGTACAACTCATCCCGCATAATGACGGAAAAATAAAAAAGTTATGGCTCTGGGAAGAAGGGAAGCAAAAAACGAAAACACAAAAATGAAAAAGGGCTGCGTCCTGAAGGGGTTAAAGCAGCCTGTCATTGGCCTCTGGCTTTGAGAATACAGATTCTTCTAAAAAAAATTCCAATCTTGTTTTTGGAGTTGCAGGATAAACATAAGAAAATCAAGCCAACTATTGTATCATAATTTTCACTAAAAAAATACAGAGACAATACACAGATCAAATGACGAACTCAAATGTTAGATCTGTACTGACTTATTTGGACTATTTAAATGAATAATTTTAACACATGTTCTTTTTTTCTTTTTTTGAAATTGTAATCTTTATTGAAACAGGCTTTTTTTCACTTTTAAAATCAAAAAATATAAAAGAAGGTTATCTGCGCTGGATTAAGGTTGTGACTTTCTATATGCAGAGACCCAAAAGGACTGATTCCTTACACTAAATATAACAATAAAATAGAAAAAAATATATATATGTACCTGATGGAGTTTCTTATATGAAAGTATGATCTTCCGTGGTTGGAGCTGCTCGCAATGCCCTGCAGATAAAGACCAAATGGAGTCAAGGCTGCGAGGAGTCTTTCAAGGCTGGTGGATCTAGCTGCCGTTTAAGATACACAATCCTTCCAAGGTTCTCACACTTACGTCTCCCAAGGAGAAAAGGGGCAAAAGAGGTCCGGAAAATGCCGGGTGTTGCCTATCGAGTAACGAGTAGCAGGAGCTGCCCCGGCCGGTGGCAGTAAGAAAATCCCACGCTCGTTATACTCTGTAGTCGGTCAGTTGTGCTGTATTGCTCGACTTAGCCGCTCGGTACTCTGCCGTAGCAGGACCTTGTGTGACGTCACAGTCACGTGATTACTCACGTGACGGGCTATGGAAAGACACTAGGACCACAATCCTACGCGTTTCGGAGCTGAAAACGAGCTCCTTCATCAGGGATGGTCCTTCCCAGGTCAAATATGCTTATATAGTCTACCGCAATCATCTGGCCGACATCTAAGAATTAAAGGCAAAAAGTTCAACATCGCTATTTAGGCCCTTAGGAATTAAAGTATCAAAGATAAAAATCATTCTAGTTTCCTCTCTAGACATTTTCCGGATAAAATCTCCTCCTCTTCGGCACTTTTGTACCACTTTGAGACCAGTAATGACAGTGCCACATATTAACCCCCCATGATGCGTCAAATAATGTTTGGAGAGGGGATGCCCTTCAAACTTCTTGTTAATATTGTTGATATGTTCATTAATCCTAGTCTTCAGGGCCCGTTTTGTTCTGCCAATATAGATTTTATCGCACGGGCATCTGATCGAATAGATAACCCCCTTAGTATCACAAGAGATGAAATTCTCAATTTTCCAATCGGTATTACCCTTCTTGCATCCAAGTTGTTTTTCGGTTTTTAATAGTTTGCAAGATTTGCACTTTTTGCAAGGAAAAAAACCTTGAGGTTTCTGAGAGCACAGTCCTTCAGTTTGAACAAGATGTGGAACTGTAGGGGCTATTCTATTTCCCAGATTCCGGGCTTTTTTTATAAATGAACAACGGATGTTCAGGAAGTTTTTCACCAATGACTTTGTCTTCTTTCAGAATGTCCCAATGTCTCTGCACAATCTTTCTAAAAAGATGTGTATTGGCATTATATCTGGTGATAATTGGGATTTTCTCCAATAATACTTGATTATCACGTTTTTCTTTAGTTTGAAAGAGACTAGATCTGAGTAATTTCTCAACCTGATTTTTTACTGCAGACAAACAGCTATGTGAATAACCTTTCTCAACAAATTTGTCCATAAGAATGTCCGTCTCATGTGTAAAATCCTGTGGTCGGGAACAATTCCTATGCGCCCGAATCATCTGGCTTTTGGGAACATTCAACAGCCAGTGGGGGAGATGACAACTGTCTAATGAAATATAATTATTCCCATCAGTGGGTTTGTGGAATGTTCTTGTGTGGATTCTGCCCTCCTCAATAAAAATATTGAGATCCAGGAAATCAATAGAAACTGTACTGGTGGTACCCGTAAATTTTAAAAAATATGAATTTTTATTTAAATTACTAATAAAATTGAACAGAGAATCGGGTCCACCAGACCATATAAAAACAATATCATCAATAAATCTATGCCAGAGTACCAGGTTCGCTTTCAAGGAGGGGTCATTATGAATGGTGTCAAGTACCCATTTGCCAACATAAAGGTTGGCATAACTTGGAGCGAACCTGGTACCCATGGCAGTACCCCATTGCTGGGAGTAGTAGTGCATTTTGAATTTAAAATAATTATGTGTCAAAATAAAACGCATACAATCTAAAATGAATAAAATTTGACTTTTAGGGAGCATTCCCTGTTTATCCAGGAAAAATTTCACCGCCTCACACCCCTTCTCATGCTGAATGACCGTATAAAGTGAAGTGATGTCCAGTGTTCCTAAAATGAAATGATCCTTCCATTCTATGTTTTCCAAAATTCTCAGGATATGTGTACTATCCTTCAGATGCGATGGAAGTTCAGGAACTAGTTTCTGTAAATGACAGTCTACGTATTTTGATAAATTAGCTGTTAGGCAGCCTACACCAGATATTATCGGTCTACCTGGGGGATTTTCAGAATTTTTGTGAATTTTAGGGAGATAATAAAAATAAGCCATCTGTGGGTGATTTATATTAATAAAATCATACTCCCTTTTAGTGATAATCCCTTGATCCCATCCCTTTTTAATTAAATCTTTCATTTCTAAGATAAAGGCATTGGATGGGTCTGTAGATAGAAGCCTATATGTGTGTTGATCCCCTAATAGTCTCAAACACTCCTTCGTATAATCCTCAGTATTAAGAATAACAATACTGCCCCCTTTATCCGCGGGTCTAATAGTTATGTCTTTATTGATTTGAATTTGTCTAATGGCCTTTTGTTCCATGTATGTTAAATTATTTCTGAATTTTGAACACCTTTTGTCAGGAATATTTCTTATATCCCGAATCACATTTTTTTGGAATGCTTCAAACGACTCGGAATATTCCTGAACAGGATTAAAATTGGACTTAACTTTTAATGTGGTATGTACAAATGGATCACTTGGTGGAGAAAGATTAAATATTAAAAACCGAAAAACAACTTGGATGCAAGAAGGGTAATACCGATTGGAAAATTGAGAATTTCATCTCTTGTGATACTAAGGGGGTTATCTATTCGATCAGATGCCCGTGCGATAAAATCTATATTGGCAGAACAAAACGGGCCCTGAAGACTAGGATTAATGAACATATCAACAATATTAACAAGAAGTTTGAAGGGCATCCCCTCTCCAAACATTATTTGACGCATCATGGGGGGTTAATATGTGGCACTGTCATTACTGGTCTCAAAGTGGTACAAAAGTGCCGAAGAGGAGGAGATTTTATCCGGAAAATGTCTAGAGAGGAAACTAGAATGATTTTTATATTTGATACTTTAATTCCTAAGGGCCTAAATAGCGATGTTGAACTTTTTGCCTTTAATTCTTAGATGTCGGCCAGATGATTGCGGTAGACTATATAAGCATATTTGACCTGGGAAGGACCATCCCTGATGAAGGAGCTCGTTTTCAGCTCCGAAACGCGTAGGATTGTGGTCCTAGTGTCTTTCCATAGCCCGTCACGTGAGTAATCACGTGACTGTGACGTCACACAAGGTCCTGCTACGGCAGAGTACCGAGCGGCTAAGTCGAGCAATACAGCACAACTGACCGACTACAGAGTATAACGAGCGTGGGATTTTCTTACTGCCACCGGCCGGGGCAGCTCCTGCTACTCGTTACTCGATAGGCAACACCCGGCATTTTCCGGACCTCTTTTGCCCCTTTTCTCCTTGGGAGACGTAAGTGTGAGAACCTTGGAAGGATTGTGTATCTTAAACGGCAGCTAGATCCACCAGCCTTGAAAGACTCCTCGCAGCCTTGACTCCATTTGGTCTTTATCTGCAGGGCATTGCGAGCGGCTCCAACCACGGAAGATCATACTTTCATATAAGAAACTCCATCAGGTACATATATATATTTTTTTCTATTTTATTGTTATATTTAGTGTAAGGAATCAGTCCTTTTGGGTCTCTGCATATAGAAAGTCACAACCTTAATCCAGCGCAGATAACCTTCTTTTATATTTTTTGATTTTATTGTTTTTAATTACGGAAAGGCGTGACCGTAATATTATCTGCTGCAGGTTTATCAGGGTATTAGCGCTACTGGTGCTTTTTAGTAGAATTTTTTTCACTTTTAGCAAAAAACAAAGCATCAAATGGTGTAAAACTTTGTAATATCATTAATAAAGCATTAAACCAGAGTTTTACATCAAAGAAGTAGAGGAAGTAAACAACCAAATAGAATAAAGAGACTGACTAGAAGGGGAAAGGATAAGAATTCGGATTGAAAGAGTGACCCAAGGTGCCCGAGTGGGGTAGTTGTGGATGAGCTACTGCTTCTGCACGCTCTGGCACCCTACAGGAAAATCGTGTCCCATTCCCTGTGTGCTGTTAGGTGAGGCGTGCATCACACTCAATTGTGGGCCATAGGCCTCCTCTGAGTCCAGGCTTCCCTCTTCAGGAACCGCCATACACAAAACAGGGAACACCAAGTTCTTTTCCATAGTCAACTTTTACTGAACAGTTCACAGTTCTAACAGTGGAGCATGTGGGATAGGGCACAACATTTTACACTCTTTCCCTCTGGTACCGGACATAACTTCAGCCCTAACACTCCTTCCCTAAAGAGTATCTCTTTTCCTACTGTCTCCACTACCTCTAAGGATCCCTCTCCAAAGGTAGCAGTGAACCCAGATTCCATCATTCTCCTCTCCTGTGGATCCATGTCCGTCTTCCCCTACAGGCCTGCAGGTGTGATGTGCTTAATGTCCCTGGCACCAATCTCGAAGTCCCGGGCCGGACAAATGGACCCGCATGGAGGAATTGTGTGACAATCCACTGGCCTGAATGATAGGCCCATGTTGGCCCTAGCAGCCCACTACACTAGATCTCCACAAAGACCTTGCATAAACCTTCCACTAATGCAAACCACAAATAACCAGGAAGTACCTCTCCTTTTAACACTATTCCCCTTCCCATCTGTGGACCTGTACCAAGCATTAACTATTCCTTAGCTATCTCCTACCATATATTACTTGCTACATTTATCTATAAACACTTATCTTTATACGCTATCATAGTGTTTCAGCATTTGCCCCGCTATTCTACACATTACATAGGGATTATACACATACACATCAAATGCATAAAATGCATGACATTGTTCACACTACACATAGGAAAACAGCGGTTGTCTTCAGGGTAGGGACGGGGTAGGACAGTCCATATCCTCACACATTGTATTGACTTCTTAAATATTAAAATAGTCAAAGGAGTCCAGCAGGTTACCAAGTGGAGCAATTAAATTTAAACCTCTTTACAAAATTGTCGTGCAGAGCAGCACGATATTCAAAATTCATAATGTCTTTGATGCAAGTGTATAGGTCTAATAGAGAAGGAAGAAAAAAACCTTATTAAGCTGCAGTTTTGGGTTTAATCTGCAGGTTCGTACAGCTGTTTACCCGCCTGGCGCCAGCACTTAGACCAAATCTGCCGAAAGTAAACTAACTTTATTCTCTCCTAGCAGTACTTCGGTTTTAGTCATGGGGGCGGCGCCAACACAGCGCCTGATGAAGCACCAGAACCACACTCCACACCAATCTTTAGGATATGTAAGTTACCTTTTAGTCATCTTCTTGTACACAAATCTTCCTATACAACTGGAAGATAGACCATAAACCTGCACTATGCAGCATAGACATTGGGCCATCCAGGCTCTGTTTTTGGTGTCTTCAATTCTGTAGCTTAAACAATTTCCTAGACTGTTTCATGATTAAACACTAATGACATGTGATTTAACTATGTTTATACATTACGTGGTCCACAATTACGCTATTCTGTTAAACTGCTATTATTTTTATATTGGAGCTTTCAATAAAGTTTACATTTTTAGAGACTGTAGGCACCCAGCTGTTTTTTTTTGTCATTATTTATAGTTCAGGTGTGTCTCCTGAGATTTAGATGATTTATGCTCTTTATGTTGGTAGTTAGGTTAATAGAGCTGTAAACCTACCCAGCGCCAGCACTTGGACCCAAGCTGACAAGAGGTAATTAACTTTATTCACCCTAGCAGTCAAGGGGGTGGTGCCGGCGCGGGGTCAGTCACCACTCTATGTACAGTGCCTTGTGAAATTATTGGCCCCCTTGAACTTTTCAACCGTTTCCAACATATCATGCTTCAAACATAAAGATGCCAAATGTACATTTTTGGTGAAGAATCAACAACAAGTGCAGCATGGTGGTGCAGTGGTTAGCACAGCAGCCTTGCAGCGCTGGAGTCCTGGGTTCTAATCCCACCTTGGACAACATCTGCAAAGAATTTGTATGTTCTCTCCGTGTTTGCGTGGGTTTCCTCCGGGCACTCCGGTTTCCTTCCACATTCCAAAGACATACTGATAGGGAATTTAGATTGTGAGCCCCATCGGGGACTGCGATGATAATGTGTACAAACTGTAAAGCGCTGCGTAATATGTTAGCGCTATATAAAAATAAAGATTATTAGATTATTATAAGTGGAACACAATTGTGAAGTTGAACGAAGCTTATTGGTTATTTTAAATTTTGTGGAAATGCAAAAACTGAAAAGTGGGGCATGCAATATTATTCGGCCCCTTTAACTTAATACTTTGTTGTGCCACCTTTTGCTGTGATTACACCTGCAAGTCCCTTGGGGTATGTCTCTATCAGTTTTGTACATCCAGAGACTGAAATTCTTGCCCAGTTTTCCTTGGCAGGCAGTTCGAGCTCAATGAGGTTTGATGGAGATAATTTGTGAACAGCAGTTTTCAGCTCTTTCCACAGATTCTCGATTGGATTGAGGTCTGGACTTTGACTTGGCCATTCTAACACCTAGATATGTTTATTTGTGAACCATTCCATTGTAGATTTCGCTTTATGTTTGGGATCATTGTCTTGTTGGAAGACAAATCTCCGTTCCAGTCTCCGGTCTTTTGCAGACTCCAACAGCTTTTCTTCAAGAATGGTCCTGTATTTGGCTCCATCCATCTTCCCATCAATTTTATCCATCTTCCTTGTCCCTGCTGAAGAAAAGCAGGCCCAAACCATGATGCTGCCACCACCATGTTTGACAGTGGGGATGGTGCGTTCAGGGTGATGAGCTGTGTTGCCTTTGCACCAAACATATCGTTTGGCATTGTTGCTAAAAAGTTCGATTTTGGTTTCATCTGACCAGAGCACCTTCTTCTACATGTTTGGTGTGTCTCCCAGGTGGCTTGTTGCAAACTTTAAACTACACTTTTTATGGATATCTTTGAGAAATGGCATTCTTCTTGCCACTCTTCCATAATTCCAGATTTCTGCAGTGTATGACTGATTGTTGTCCTATGGACAGACTGTCCCACCTCAGCTGTAGATCTCTGCAGTTCATCCAGAGTGATCATGGGCCTCTTGGCTGCATCTCTGATCAGTCTTCTCCTTGTTTGAGATGAAAGTTTAGAGGGCCGGCCGGGTCTTGGTAGATTTGCAGTGGTATGGCACTCCTTCCATTTCAATATGATCACTTGCACAGTGCTCCTTGGGATGTTTAAAGTTTTGGAAATCATTTTGTATCCAAATCCAGCTTTAAACTTCTCCACAACAGTATCACAGACCTGCGTGTTGTGTTCCTTGTTCTTCTTGATGCTCTCTGTGCTTCAAACAGAACCCTGAGACTATCACAAAGCAGGTACATTTATACGGAGACTTGATTACACACAGGTCAGGGCCGTATTTGCCACCAGGCACTTGAGGGCACGTGTCTAGGGCGGGATGATGCGGGGGGCGGCACCTAAGCAAGGTTTTTTTTTAAAATTTATTTATTTATGTCCTGGGTCACCTCTCGATGGACCGCCACCCAGACCCCCGCCCGCCTGCCTGCCTCCCACCTACCCTCCTTGAAGACGTCATTCTCACCCTGCTCCAGCGATGCCTGGTCTCAGCGTCTGCAGCTCGTCCTGAGTGAGCGGTCACGTGGTACCACTCATTAAGGTCATGATTATGGGCATATTCATGACCTTAATGAGCGGTACCACATGACCGCTCACTCAGGAAGAAGGTGCTGCTCCGGGAGTCGGGACAGAGCTAGAGGAAAGTTCGGCGTGGCCACGCAGTGTGGGAAAGGTGAGTATGAGGGACAGGGGACGGGGGGACAGGGGATGAAGGAGGACGGTAAGCCGAGCCATGCAAGGCAGGAGCTAGGGGGTTGAGAGATGAGCCATGCATACAGGGGGAATATGAGCCATGCATACAGGAGGGTGGGAATATGAGCCATGCATACAGGAGGAGGGGGGGAATATGAGCCACGCATACAGGAGGGGGGAATATGAGCCATGCATACAGGGGGGAATATGAGCCATGCATTTGGGTGGAGGGAATATGAGCCATGCATATGGGATGGGAGGGAGATGAGCCATGCGTACAGGAGGGGAGGAATATGAGCCATGCATACAGGAGGGGGGAATATGAGCCATGCATACAGGTGGGGGGAATATGAGCCATACATATGGGATGAGCCATGCATACAGAAGGGGGGAATATGAGCCATGCATATGGGATGGGAGGGAGATGAGCATACAGGAGGGGAGATGTGAGCCATGCATAAAGGGGGGGAATATGAACCATGCATACAGGAGGGGGGAATATGAGCCATGCATACAGGAGGGGGGAATATGAGCCATGCATACAGGGGGGATATGAACCATGCATACAGGAGGGGGAATATGAGCCATGCATACAGGAGGGGGGAATATGAGCCATGCATATGAGATGGGAGGGAGATGAGCCATGCATGCAAGAGGGGGGATATGAGCCATGCATACAGGATGGGGGGAGATGAGCCATGCATACAAGATGGGAGGGGGGCATTATACAGTACTGAGCATCATGTGTGGCCATTATACAGTATGGAGCATCATGTGTGGCCATTATACAGTATGGAGCATCATGTGTGGCCATTATACAGTATGGAGCATATATGATCCATGCATACAGGTGGGGGGGATATGAGCCATGCATGTGGGATGGGAGGGAGATGAGCCATGCATACAGGAGGGGGGAATATGAGCCATGCACACAGGAGGGGGGATATGAGCCATGCATACAGGAGGGGGGAATATGAGCCATGCATACAGGTGGGGGGGAATATGAGCCATGCATACGGGATGAGCCATGCATACAGAAGGGGGGAATATGAGCCATGCACACAGGAGGGGGGAATATGAGCCATGCATATGGGATGGGAAGGAGATGAGCCATGCATACAGGAGGGGGATATGAGCCATGCATACAGGAGGGGGATATGAGCCATGCATATGGGATGGGAGGGAGATGAGCCATGCATGCAGGAGGGGGGATTTGAGCCATGCATACAGGATGGGGGGAGATGAGCCATGCATACAAGATCAGAGGGGGGCATTATACAGTATTGAGCATCATGTGTGGCCATTATACAGTATGGAGCATCATGTGTGGCCATTATACAGTATGGAGCATCATGTGTGGCCATTATACAGTATTCAGCATCATGTGGGGTCAGTATACAGTATGGAGCATCATGTGTGGCCATTATACAGTATGAAGCATCATGTGTGGCCATTATACAGTATGGAGCATCATATGTGGCCATTATATAGTATTGAGCATCATGTGGGGCAATTATAAAGTATTGAACATCATGTGTGGCCATTATACAGTATGGAGCATCATGTGTGGCCATTATACAGTATGGAACATCATGTGTGGCCATTATACAGTATTGAGCATCATGTGTGGCCATTATACACTATGGAGCATCATGTGTGGCCATTATACAGTATTGAGCATCATGTGTGGCCATTATACAGTATTGAGCATCATGTGTGGCCATATTTTTTTGTTTATAATTATTGTATATGAAACATTGTGATCAGCAGTGCTAAATGGGTGTGGTTGGGACGTGGATATGGGTGTGACTAGTTGTGAAATGGGTGTGGTCAGAGGCGTGGCCTAAAATTTGCTGCGGCGCACTACGCGTGCCACAAACTTTATACCTCTTTCCCTTCTTCAAAAGTTGGGAGGTATGGTACCGCATTTGCCATTACGCGGCAGATGCAGAAAAACTGCCGGATTTGCTGCAAAAGGCTACTTTCACATCAGCAATTCTTTCCAAAGTCACTGCCGATAGTGTCATACTCCCCAAAAGGGGAGGCAGCACTAAAAGTGCCTAGGGCAGCAGAAACTCTAATTACGGCCCTGACACAGGTGGATTATATTTATCATCATTAGGCATTTAGGACAACATTGGATCATTCAGAGATCCACAATGAACTTCTGTAGTGAGTTTGCTGTGCTAAAAGTAAATGGGCTGAATAATATTGCACGCCCCACTTTTCAGTTTTTGAATTTCCACAAAAATTTAAAATAACCAATAAATTTCATTCAACTTCACAACTGTGTTCCACTTGTTGTTGATTCTTCACCAAAAATTTACATTTGGTATCTTTATGTTTGATGCATGATATGTGGGAAAAGGTTGAAAAGTTCCAGGGGACCGAATACTTTTGCAAGGCACTGTACCTGCCTTTCCATACAACATGATATATGACCAGAGAACAGCTAAAATGTCTACTTTATCATCATTGCAGTATGCTAAATCTAAATGCACTGTACAAAAATATAAACTGGAATATATGATTGTAACAGTGATCATTAATATAGTTATTAGAATTATGAGCAGAGTCAGTGACATCACATTTCTATGCAATCAGTGCAGTATATTTTATATATTATGGTAATTACCAGAAGCATGAGATTATACCAAAGATACAATAATACTGCTCACTGTCAAATTGCATGAAATGTATAACAATTATGTATTTTCAATACATTGATCAAATTAGTACACTTAGAGCCTAATTCAATATTGCATTTGCACTTTTTTTCTCAAATTTTTGCTGTTTTCGCCTGTTGTTCATTTGCCCCTTATTTTCTTTTTTTGCGCCAAAAATCTACCATATATGTGTTAGACTGTTTAGTCTTTTTTTTTACATATATTTGTTATTGTTTGGAGTTTCCAGATGTTTTTGGCTGATTCATCAATTGCCACTAATTATAAAGTAGCAACATTTTTGCATAAATGTACTCCAGTTTTCCCCTGGAATGATTTTATGTACTTCGCAAATATTGTAACATATGATTTCTTGCACATAAAAGTTGTAAATAAAATGAAAGACGAAAATAAAGAGCATTTTTCATTTTGTGCAAAATTAATGAATCAAATTCAACATTTTGAATAATTTGGTGAAAAAAAAACAACAAATTCTACAAGTCAAAAAATAAAAGGGACTAAAAAAATCCTGCACATAATGAATCTAGTCCTAAGTGTAAGGGATTTGGGAAGGAAAAAATTAAAACAACCTATGGGCAGGAGCAGATGGCCATAAATTTTCTCATCAGAGAGACTCGAGTCTGGGTCAATTATGCAAATCAGAGTTTGATCAGAGTATGATCAGAGTATGCTCCGATTCTCTTGGATCAGGAGAAGATGCAGGAAAAAATGTCCTTACCTTCTCCATTCTGTGAGTGCGTAGAAATTGGACTGCATGCCCTCATCATCTCCTGCCTTGACTATTGCAACATCCTTTTCTGTGGCCTCCCTGTTAACACCCTTGCACCTCTACAGTACATCCTTAACTCTGCTGCCCGACTAATTCATCTCTCTCCTCAGCTTCCCCCCTCTGCAAATCTGTTCACTTGCTCCCATTCCCTCAGCGTATCCAGTTCAAATTACTAATACTGATCCACAAAGCCATCCATAACCTGTCTCCTCCATATATCTCTGAACTAATCTCTCGATATCTTCCCTCACGTAATCTCCGGTGCTCCCAAGACCTCCTTCTCTCCTCCACACTTATTCGCTCCTTACCCAACCGCCTCCAAGACTTCTCCCGAATATCTCCCATTCTCTGGAATTCTTTGCCCCAACACATCCGACTATCAACCACATTTGGATCCTTCAAACGGAACCTGAAAACTCATCTCTTCAGGAAAGCCTACAGCCTGCACTGACCCCGCTGCCTCCTCATCACTACCGGAGCTACCGCCTGACCAACACTGGAGCTGCAGTAACCCTCAACCTATTGCCTACATCCCCACCATCCTGTAGAATCTAAGCCCACAAGGGCAGGGTCCTCGCCCCTCTGTATCAGTCTGTCATTGTTAGATTGCTTACTGTAAGTGATATCTGTAACTTGTATGTAACCCCTTCTAATGTACAGCACCATGGAATCAATGGTGCTATATAAATAATAATAATAATATGTCATCCGAGTATAGTCCGATGTTTCCCGCATACTCATTGACTTGCATGGCCCAGTGCAATACGAATATCAGATCAAGCTCGGGCATGCAGTGATTTTTTTCCTTGGACAGTCTGTGTCTGAGGAAAGAAATTTGACATGCGCATGGCACTAAAGACCAACGCTGGTCCAAAAGTACGCTTGTCTGCACCTGCCCTAATAATAAGGTTAACAAGCCCAAATTACAGATGTACCTCTGTCCTCTATGCAAAATCTGGAATACGTCAACTCTATAATTTCCTAAGTGCACAGCTTAGAAGGTGCTTTACTGAACATCTCTGGGTCCAGCACTAAGTTTCTACTGCTGCCCCAGGAGCCTGGTATTGGCTGTGGCAATGGCGTCACATCGTCTCTGCAGCAGCCATGCAGTGAGCTTAGTTCCTCTGCCCACTCAGATGGAACACCCAGCCCAAAGTCACTGAGCTCAATGACTGGCCACTGCACTGTCGATTTAACGCCATCGCCGCAGCAAAAGCCTGAGACCGGGAACAGCAATAGAGACTCAAAGCGAGACAGTGAGTAAAGAGTGACTCTTTTTTTTTTCATATAACAATCTGCATCCAGGCTCCAAGATTTTCTGAAATGGGACAACCCCTTTAAATCAAGAAAATAGCAGTCTTTTCTTCCTTAGTCATTCTTTCTCATATTTCCTTTCCTTTCAGAAAAGGAACTAATTTCATCAAATGGCTGTGATACTTGTAGATTCGCTCTGCAACTCTTAAATAATTAAAAATCCTCAGGGTATGCTACTGTACGATTGACAGGAATGATAAGCTTTAAAAATAGAAAAAGCAGTGGGAAATGAAGAAATTCCCTGCAGAGTAAAGAATTAAAAGACAGCCGAGCAGCAATTTGGAGATTTTGAGAAGTTATGAGAAGCATTGTACTATTGGGGATTAACACAGAGAAAGGCAGCACACTCTGACTGCATGATACTCATTGAAGAAAAAAAGAATATATCAGTTTAACAAACGTCAGAGGGTATTTGGATGACAAACATGGTGCATTTCCAAGGCTGTGCCATAGAGAAACATAACAGTTGTACTAAAGCTTTACACCTGCAATCCAAATTATTCACCTCAATTGTAAATTAGTGATATTAACAACATTTACACTCTCTGCTGTGTGCAATGTACAAATGAAAGGAGGACAATTTAAATAGACCTCACAGAAAAAATACAGTCTTAGGGCTCTTTCACACGTCAGTGTTTCCGTTAGGTGTGATGACAGTTTCCACACGTACCGGAGACAATTAAACACGTAGACCCATTGGGTCTGCACATATGTCTGTATGTTTCCACAGGCCATGTGTCCGTGGCCAAAACACGCTGACATGTCCATTTTCAGCTCCAGCACAGGCTGCAAAGTGTCCCGTACACATGCACACTGATGACAAACAGATGATTTCTGTGTGTCATCAGTGTGACACATACAGTACCAGCTCCTGCAAATCAGTGGTACTGTTCATGCTGTTCCCCAGCACCGACTGCTGAAGACAGTTTACATCATTGTCCCCTGCTCTGCCGGCAATCAGTGTGAGCAGGGGTAATGGTAAGAGTTGTTATCAAGTGTAGAATTAAGAATACAATTTTAAAAATCATTTAAATTATACTTGTTACGACTCTAATATCAGGTGTCCCAGGACCAGGGACTCCGTCTGTCTGCAGAAGCACGGTCTGGGCATAATGTACTGCTGACTGCAACGTACGGGTCACTACAGCGTACTGATCACTACAGTGGTAGTTTGCAATTTTCACTCAGTAACATTTATTGCTGCTTTTTTCTGAAAAATACCCATGGAGTCAAAATCGGCACTACACATGTAGATAAATTCACCAAGGGGTATAGTTTTACAAATGGGGTCACTTGAGGGGGGATTCTGCTCTTATAGCAATAAGGGGCTCTGTATATGGAGTCCGCAAACTTTTCTAGGAAACTTTGCGCTCCAGGAGGCAAGTAGCGCTCCGTTCCTCCCGAGTGTAATAATTATAGGGGATAACTCAGGAGACTCTTTGCGTGGAACAAGACAACTACAGGACACCGTTTTATAAGTGGTAAAGTCTATATTATCACACGGTGATTCAAACAGGTGCAGAGAGAAACTCAAGTCCACAACACTTGGTGCAAATATCAAATGCAGCTCAGCAGTCTATAGGAAACTTCAGAGGAAAATGCAATCACGCAGAAAGTCTATGAAGCACAATTATTCTTGAGGATACTTGACACGAATAAGTCCTTGCTTAGTCCAAAACACAGATAGATATGCTTATAAGGCAGTTCAAATAATATCTTAGCTCAACCAAGGAGGTCTGGGTAATAGTCTCAGGTTTTTGCAGAGCAGCAACAGCTTACATGTCCAGCAAATGCACATGGAAGTAAACACGAGCAGCAGATGAAGGAGGATTACTGGAACTGGTGTATGCAGCAGGAACTGAGAGCAGAGTAGCAGGATCACCACACAGGTTCACAGGAGCAGGTATATAGCCAGGGAGTCACCAGAGGTCAGGAGCTGGATGCAAGGCAGAATACTCTAGCACAGACTGAAGGCTGGGGTGGAGTTTTATAGCAGGAAGACACAGTGCACATGAGACCGAAGACGCCATCATGGAAAAGGGCAGTAATGCACAAAAAGGTAATAAAAAATGTTCAGAGTCCTGACACCGAGTCTCTCATATAAGTAGTACTGTACAGCCACTTATGGGGTTTTGCCTTGTTCAGAAGAAATTGTGGGACAAATTATAATGCCATTGTTACCCACTTCTTGTGTGAAAATGTAAAATCTGAGGCTAAAACAAAATTTTGATGTTAAAAATGTAGTTATTTTTTCTTCACTGCCCAATGGTATAAAATTCTGTGACACACCCGTGGTGTCAATATGATCACTGCACCCATAACTAATTGAGAGTGTAGTTTGTAAAACTGGGTCACTTATGGGGGGGTTCTGCTGTTCTGGCACCTCATGGGCTCTCCCGGTGGGTCATGGCACCTGCCAACCATAGCAGTAAAATCTGGTGCTCCTTGCCTTCTGAGCTTTGCACTGTGCCTGAAAAATATTTTCCGATTACATGTAGGGTATTGTCGCACTCAGGAAAAAATGGACTTTGGTTTATTGTACAAAAATTTCCTATTAGCCCTTAGAAAAATGAAAACTTGGTGCTAAAACAACATTTTAGTGGTAAAAATTACATTTATTCTTTCTTCAGCGCTCAATCGTGTAAAATTCTGTGAGGCACATGTGGTGTCAATATGATCACTGCACCCCTAGATAAATTCATTGGAGAGTGTAGTTTGTAAAATGAATTCAGATACAGGGGGTTTCTGTTGTTCTGGCTCCTCAGAGGCTCTGCCAATGTGACATGGCACCCTCAAACCATTCAAGCAAAATCTGAACTCCAATATGCCGCCTCTTCCCTTTTGAGCTTTCCACTGTGCCTCAAAAGTAGTTTCCTCCTCATATGGGGTATCGGCATACTCAGGATAAATTGCACTACAAATAGTATGTTGCAATTTCTCCTGTTACCCTTCTGAAAATGGAAAATGTGGGGCTAAAATAACAATTTTGTGGGGAAATGTGATTTTATTTTCACGGCTCAATGTTATAAACTTCTGTCGTGCACCTGGGGGTTCAAGATGCTCACCTCACACCTAAATACATTTCTTGAGGGGTCTAGTTTCCCAAATGGGATCATTTGTGGGGGGTTTACACTGTTTAGGCACATCAGGGGCTGTCCAAATGGGACATGACGTCTGGTAATGATTCCAGGAAATTTTACATTCAAAAAGACAAATTATAATTATTATGTCATTTATGTTACTTGAAAGATAAAAATTTGTATTTGGAGTTTTTCAATAAAAATAATTTGATTTAAAAAATAAAATCTGTGGCTAGACCTCAAAATAGCAGTGCATGCAAGATGACCTGGGAATGTCACACAGCTGAAAGAATTTTTCAAGGAAGAATGGATGAAAAATTCCTCAAACAAGAATTGAAAGACTTTGGGCTGGCTACAAAATGTACTTACAAGCTGTGATATTTGCAAAATGGGATGCCATTAAGTACTAACCATGCAGGGTGCCCAAACTTTTACATGCCACTGTATAGATCGTAGTGGATTATTCAACTCTACCCAGAGGTGATTCCTTTTCGTCATACCCCGGCAAAACTTATTGTCCATCAGCTGATTGCCATGTTCTGCCGCCTTGGGATACCAAAGGAGATCTTTATGGATCAGGAGACTCCTTTTATGTCCAAGGTCACTAAAGAATTGTGTAAGCTGCTCCAGATCAAACTGTTGTGCATGTCAGTCTACTACTCACAGACCAATGGCCTAGTAAAAAGTTTTCATAAGATCCTAAAATCCATCTTAAAAAAGTGGTAGCTAAAGATGGGAAGGATTGAGATATGTTGTGCTGTATCTAACGTTCACCATCCAAGAGGTACCGCAGTCTTCCCTTCCACGGTTTCTCTCAATTCGAACTTTTATATGATAGATATCCCAAGGGGCTTCTGGATTGCCAAAGAGACATGGGAACAGGAGCCCACGCCTCAAAAACCATTATACAGTACCAGATTATGTCCATGATGCCTATCGTAAAGGAACGGTCAAGCAAAAAAGGCAGCACACTGCAGCGCTAACACATGCAAAAATGAAACACAGAAATTGAACTGCATTACTGCACTAAAAATATGAAAAATGAGAGCGTTTAGCGCATAAAAAAGGCCAATTTTATGTGTACCTGGTAGCCACTTTACGGCATCTCTCTTATACCAGGTCCTGCGCTATCCTTCCTCGCTGAGAATAAACGTCTCCATGTGAATGGGCACTTATGAAAACCTCTCATGAGACTAACATTCTCTTTCTCTGTGGAGGGGTACTGGACCTGATGCAATTAAGACACTTGTGACTAGGAGGCGGAGTGCTCGGTCAGAAGGCTAGACAATACATTTGAAAAAACTGACCGTCACATCCAAACATAGAGCAAGTGTGAACAGGTGCTGAACCTTAGAGTCACCAACTCCTATACAGTCAAGCAAAAAAGGCAGCACACTGCAGCGCTAACACATGCAAAAATGAAACACAGAAATTGAACTGCATTACTGCACTAAAAATATGAAAAATGAGAGCGTTTAGCGCATAAAAAAGGCCAATTTTATGTGTACCTGGTAGCCACTTTACGGCATCTCTCTTATACCAGGTCCTGCGCTATAATTCCTCGCTGAGAATAAACGTCTCCATGTGAATGGGCACTTATGAAAACCTCTCATGAGACTAACATTCTCTTTCTCTGTGGAGGGGTACTGGACCTGATGCAATTAAGACACTTGTGACTAGGAGGCGGAGTGCTCGGTCAGAAGGCTAGACAATACATTTGAAAAAACTGACCGTCACATCCAAACATAGATCAAGTGTGAACAGGTGCTGAACCTTAGAGTCACCAACTCCTATACAGTCAAGCAAAAAAGGCAGCACACTGCCATTTTCAAATGTATCGTAAAGGAACATCTCCTGAATGCCCAGGAAAATTAGAGCCGAAGTTATTATAGAAAAGCCACACTGAGGTCATTTAAGCAAGGGGATAGAGTGTTGGTTTTGGTACCCACAGCAGAAAGTAAAATCTTTGCCAGCTGGAAAGGCCTATATGAAGTCTGGGAAAAAATTGGGGAGGTGAACTACAGGGTGTACCAGCCCAGAAAGAGGAAATTTGAGCAAATTTACCATGTCAATCTATTAAAGACATGGAAAGATCTGGAATGTATGGCAACAGAGGGACTCCAGTCACATCTCTTAAGGTCCTTCCGACATTGGCCTGGGAAGAGGCTGCGAATAAGGTAAAGATTAGCAAAAGTCTCTCGAAATAGCTGTGATGGGAGGCTCAGAAATTAGTGCAGCGGAATACGGATGTATTCTCAGAATTGCCAAGTCGAACATCTGTGATGCAGCATTACATTGTCACCTAGCCTCAGTTAAGGAGGTGAATGTAACTGTACCGTGTTCTAGAGGCCCAGAGGCAAATCATCTCGGAAGAGGTAATGAAGATGTTCCAGCTAGGAGTCATTAAGGAGTCCAGGAAGGAGTGAGCTAGTCCCAATGTACTGATTCAAAAACTGGACTGATAATTACGGTTAAGTAACGATTTTCAGAAATTGGATGAGGTGTCAAAATTTGACCTATATTCAATGCCCCAGGTGGATGAGCTGATTGAAAGACTGGGACATGCCCAATACTTCATGAGGCTCAATCTAACCAAGAGTTCCTGGCAGGTGCCTCTGATAGAGTCTGCCAAAGAAAGTACCGACTTCATTACCTTAGAGAGTCTATATCAATATGTTGTCTTGCCCTTTGCGTTACATGGGGACCAAGCCACATTTCAGAGGCTGATTGACATAGCGTTAGAGCCTCATCAGAAGTATGTGTCTGCGTACTTAGATGATATCATCATCTATAGTAGCGACTGGCATACCTACTTGTGCCAGGTGCAAACGGTAGTGGATTCATTCAGAGCCCCTGATCTTGAGGCACGTGGGAACAGCAGGGATGAAGGACGGGCATGTCAGAACAGGAGGAGTTGATACATGGCTTGCAGCTGCAACAAACAGCAGACTTGTGGGTTTTCAGATGTCTAGTGGTTGAGAAGATGTCTCACTGAAGGGAGTCTTGTTCCTATGTCCACAATGGGTGGCTGGCAGAGGCAAGGATGCGTTGCTAGGCTGAAACAAATTTGAGTTATCGCTTTTCGGCCTTTTGACAAAGATCAAGTGTAGTATTTGTTGTTATCAGTTTCATATCTGGTGCTGCAGAGAGCCATGCATTTGTTTCCGTTGTTTTGGGGCACAATAATTTATGAGTTTAAGCATATATTCCTTATAATCTTTTTGATTTCTCAATCATTTGAGTTCATTTTGTTCAAGATGTCCAGGAAAAATTAAATTGAGTTTGGCAACCAAAGTTACAAATAGAGATGACCAGATTGATTTATCGGGACTCCGGTCCAGGTCTGTGGTATTTGGTTGCTAGACAGCAGGCACAACATTTGATTCATCAGGGCTGGTGCAACGTAATGCACAGATAATGTTGTGACAGCCCTGGATAAACAAAAGTGGCACAGAGATGCCGGAGGGTAAGAGATTCAAGGGCCTTCTGTCTAACATCCTGGTACAACTGACCTGGAACCTTGAACGGAGTCCCATGAATAATCTGCTCATCTCTGGTTACAAAGTAGTAATCTATAACAACTGATGTGGAATGGACGCATTTATTTAGCAGTAAATCAGAAGTTAAGTTGTACACTTTGTGTAAAGAAACACTTCAGTGCTAATGAAAAATTCAATCTCCAGCCTTTGAGAGTAATGATCATATAACAGAGTGTACTAATGTTTCAGAGATACTCAAAAATCTTTAGAGAGATACTGTAGCCCTGTGGCACATAATATAATAGGAAGCTTTAATTGCTGTTTTTTAATTACATAGATTACATAGTTGCAGAAAGTTATTATAGACACAAAGGAACAATGGTTTTATAAGCTATGTCTTTATACAGATCATCATGACTTTGTATTCCATTTATTACTGAGCATTTGCTGACAAAGCTGTTGTGTAGAATCGGAAAATGATCCTGGCTTTGTGCTTCACATACATTTTGACATAATACAGTCACAGTAAGGCTGGGGTCACACATGGCGTAAGAAAATACGCCACGTATTATACGTCCGTACTACGGCCGTAATACGGAGAAATGTCCCCAAAATATTGATCCGTAGTCAGGGTGTTTCAGCGTATTTTGCGCATGGCATCCTCCGTATGTAATCCGTATGGCATCCGTACTGCGAGATTTTCGCGCAGGCTTGCAAAACCGACATCTAATGGATTTATGTGCTCAAATGTTAGGGAAAACATATATACAGTATATATATATATATATGTCATTGAGACACATATATATATATTCTGTATTTAGATTTCATTCAGCGCGATATCTGTGAACAGCCGCTAATTCAATTGCCGGCTTTTCATTTCTCCTGCACAAACCCGACAGGATATGACACATGGTTTTCATACAGTAAACCATCTCATATCCCCTTTTTTTTTGCATATTCCACATTACTAATGTTAGTAGTGTGTATGTGCAAAATTTCAGCGCTGTAGCTGCTGAAATAAAGGGTTAAATGGCGGAAAAAATTGGCGTGGGCTCCCGCGCAATTTTCTCCGCCAGAGTGGTAAAGCCAGTGACTGAGGGCAGATATTAATAGCCAGGAGAGGGTCCATGGTTATTGGCCCCCCCGTGGCTAAAAACATCTGCCCCCAGCCACCCCAGAAAAGGCACATCTGGAAGATGCGCCAATTCTGGCACTTGGCCACTCTCTTCCCACTCCCTGTAGCGGTGGGATATGGGGTAATGAAGGGTTAATGCCACCTTGCTATTGTAAGGTGACATTAAGCCAGATTAATAATGGAGAGGCGTCAATTATGACACCTATCCATTATTAATCCAATTGTAGGAAAGGGTTAAAAAACACACACACACATGATTACAAAGTAGTTTAATGAAATAAACACAGCGGTTGTTGTAATAATTTATTGTTCTCCCATTCCATTTCCAGGACCTCGCTTGGCAACATAATAAACGCACAAGATACATACCTTCTGCTGTCAGATCTCGTCCCACGAAGTAATCCATCTGAAGGGGTTAACTAATATTACAGGCAGGAGCCCTGCAAATGCAGCTGTGCTCCGTGCTTGTAATCCCCGGGGAATGAATGAAATGTAGGTCATTGACCTACATTTCCTTCAGTCGCGGTGAGGCGCCCCCTGGTGGATGTCCTCATATGACCTGGAGCGTGGGAAAAAGTTCCCAGGCTGCAGTTCATGAGAACATCCAGCAGGGGCGCATCACCGCGACTGAAGGAAATGTAGGTCAATGACCTACATTTCATTCATTCCCCGGGGATTACAAGCACGGAGCACAGCTGCATTTGCAGGGCTCCTGCCTGTAATATTAGTTAACCCCTTCAGATGGATTACTTCGTGGGACGAGATCTGACAGCAGAAGGTATGTATCTTGTGCGTTTATTATGTTGCCAAGCGAGGTCCTGGAAATGGAAAGGGAGAACAATAAATTATTACAACAACCGCTGTGTTTATTTCATTAAACTACTTTGTAATCATGTGTGTGTGTGTTTTTTAACCCTTTCCTACAATTGGATTAATAATGGATAGGTGTCATAATTGACGCCTCTCCATTATTAATCTGGCTTAATGTCACCTTACAATAGCAAGGTGGCATTAACCCTTCATTACCCCATATCCCACCGCTACAGGGAGTGGGAAGAGAGTGGCCAAGTGCCAGAATTGGCGCATCTTCCAGATGTGCCTTTTCTGGGGTGGCTGGGGGCAGATGTTTTTAGCCACGGGGGGGCCAATAACCATGGACCCTCTCCTGGCTATTAATATCTGCCCTCAGTCACTGGCTTTACCACTCTGGCGGAGAAAATTGCGCGGGAGCCCACGCCAATTTTTTCCGCCATTTAACCCTTTATTTCAGCAGCTACAGCGCTGAAATTTTGCACATACACACTACTAACATTAGTAGTGTGGAATATGCAACAAAAAAGGGGATATGAGATGGTTTACTGTATGAAAACCATGTCTCATATCCTGTCGGGTTTGTGCAGGAGAAATGAAAAGCCGGCAATTGAATTACCGACTTTTCACTAACAGCGCTGCGTATTTCTCGCAAGTCACACTGCAGGTCCGTGTGGAATCCGTATTTTTCTCGCCCCCATAGACTTTCATTGGCGTATTATTTGCGCAGTACGCTGACAAACGCAGCATGCTGCGATTTTGTACGGCCGTAGAAAGCCGTATAATACTGAACCGTAATATACGGCTAATAGGAGCAGCCCCATTGAGAATAATTGTGCCGTATGTAATGCGAGTTTTACGGACGTAGTTTCTGCGCTCTTACGTCCGTAAAACTCGCATGTGTGACCCCAGCCTAACAGTTTTAGTGAAAGAGGTTACAGTAACCTTTAAAATCTTTGTTATAAGACATTGGTCCTGATTCATCATTTGTGGATTTTTAAGTTACGTGTGTTATGATGCACCAACATGTTACAAAATATGCATAATTGCAATAGTTTTTTTCGGATAAATACTTTTTTCTGGAACAATTTCAAGGGTGCCAAAACTTTTGGCCATGACTGTATACTTTCATGTTAATCTCTATTTATTTTCAGTATATACATTATGTGCTTTTGTATTGTAAATACTTTGTTTTCATTTATTTGACATTATTTTTGATCTTATGTTCCGCAATCATGCTTTGAAAAAGACCGTAAGTGGTCGAAACGTTGGCTTACAAGTCTGTTATTGCTTTTGGAATCTGTACAAATGAAGCCATTTTTCAATTTATTCTCTTTTTTTGCCAAATTATTTTTCTGAATCTTAAATTGAGATTAAAATAGTTAAAGATAAAGTATTATTTTAAATTTTAGTTAACATTGTTAACTTCTCTATTTAATTAAGGAGAGCAAAAAGTTTTCCACTTTGGAAATCCTATGTTAGAAGATCCCCTGAAAATAAGTTAATTGTAGGAATTCATTTGCCTAGGACCTGTACTGTATACTAAATAACCAATTATCCTGAAGCATCGCCATAGAGAAAATGAAGCATTACACAGTAGTGTCAAATGAATTTAATGGGCTTTTTGTGCAATACATGGACTTTCTTCCTCCAAACAGAAATAAGGCATTTTATAGCTCATTTCTACTCAGTCAACAGACAAATGTTATATCTGAGGACGAATTGCCCTCTATTAATTAACTCTATTATACCTGCATTTGGCGTTATTAGTTCTCTTCCTATTTTGTGCCCTGAGGGTGTACATGATGCCCAAAGTGGGAAATTGTATAAATCTTACTCTGTAGCATCAATAAGTTTATTATTAGTGATGAGCGAATATACTCGTTACTCGAGATTTCTCGAGCATGCTCGGGTGACCTCCGAGTATTTTTTAGTGCTCGGAGATTTAGTTTTTATTGCTGCAGCTGAATGATTTACATCTGTTAGCCAGCATAAGTACATGTGGGGGTTGCCTGGTTGCTGGGGAATCCCCACATGTACTTATGCTGGCTAACAGATGTAAATCATTCAGCTGCGGCAAGAAAAACTAAATCTCCAAGCACTAAAAAATACTCGGATGACCCCCGAGTGTGCTCGAGAAATCTCGAGTAACGAGTATATTCACTCATCACTATTTATTATCCCTGAACTGTGACCTTAGTATGTTATGTTCCCTATACTGTAATTTGCTACAGTACTGCGTATTTGCTTGCAGAAATTTCTGCAAAGTTCTTGGCAGAAAAATGCAGCTGAAAATATTCAAGTTTTTATGTATTTTTTATGCTTTTTTGCATGCATTTTTTAATGCGTTTTTGTAAATTCATAGAGCTAAATGAAGATATATTAAAAAAAAAAGAATTGTGATGTAATTTCTTTGTTCAACCTCTTCAGCCAGATACCCTCATTAATATTAAATAAAGACACACACACACATACACCAGCCTATGTAAAAGCATTAACATAATTAACCTACATATGCTGTAACAAAAAAGCAACTGTCAGAAATCTGCGTGAAATGCAATATCTGTTTATTTATTTTTTTTAAATTTTAAAAATTGCGTGGGCTCCCGCATAATTTTCATAACCAGCAGAGCGAAAGCCGATGGCTGAGGGCTGATGTTAATATTCTGGGAAGGAGACAATAGCCAAAGGTTCCCAAGCAAATAATATCAGCTCACAGCTGTTTGCTTAGCCTTTACTGACTAATTTACAGGGAACCCCCAGAAAAAATTTGACATGGGGTCCCCCTATATAATGTAAATTCTTTTTGCGTTTCTGCAGCTTTTTTGACTCATTGACTTCAATTGAGTCAGTAAAATCTGCAACAAAAACGTAGGTGTAAAAAGGTTTGCGTATTTGCTGCCAAAAATGCTGGGGATTGTCAAAGGGAAATTATGTCAGAAGGAGGAAGAGTGTCTGGGTGGAGAATATGTGTGTGCCTGTCTGTGTGTATGTGTGTGTGTGTGTGTGTGTACTCATGTGACATGTGTACCCAGGCATCATCTGATGCTTCCAGCTATGTCTTTTGTCACATATAACAGAGACAGCATGAGCCGATGATGGGAGAATAGTCTCATCATCCGGCACCTGTGTTCAATTATAAAAAAATCAAAACATTTAGATATTCAGTTCTATTCATAAAATAGAACTTTTTGGTATCAACTCAACTCTCCGTGTTTGGAAGAAGAAGAAGAAGGATGAGTACAACACCAAGAACAATGTACCAACCGTGAAACATGGTGGGGAAAACATCATAATTTGGGGGTGCTTTTCTTCAATGGGGACAGGACGACCACCGTTTTGAAGAAAGGATGGATGGAGTCATGTATAGCAAGATTTTAGCCAACAATCTCCTTCCCTCAGTAAGAGCATTGAAGATGGGTCGTGGTTGGGTCTTCCAGCATGATAATGATCTCGAGCACACAGCCAATCCAACTAAGAAGCATTTCAATGTCCTAGAGTGGCCTAGCCAGTCTTCAGACCTAAAAAATCTTTGGAGAGAGCTGAAACTCAATGTTGCCCAGCGACAGCCCTGAAACCTGAACGATCTGGAGAAGATCTGTATGGAGGAGTGGGCCAAAATCCCTTCTGTAGTGTATGCAAACTTGGTCAAGAACTACAGGAAACGTCTGACCTCTGTAATTGCAAACAAAGGTTTCAGTACAAAATATTAAGTTCTGTTTTTCTATTGCATCAAATACTTTATTCATGCAATAAAAATGTTTGTAAAAGTCATACGTTAAGATTTTCTGGATACTTTTTTCTGTCTCTTACAGTTGAAGTGTACCTATGATAAAAAATTGCAGACGTCTCCATTCTTTGTAGGTGGAAAAGCTTGCAAAATAGACAATCAAATATTTATTTTCCCCACTGTACCATAGGCTTTTTTTGTTATGGGAGATTGCATTTTCCAATACATACACATTCTGGATAGTCAATGGCCAAAGGGATACTCTTTTGTCCTTCATTTGGTGAATAAGGGCTTAAGAAGACATTAGCGTGTACATCTATTTCATTTCGCGGTACACATTGAATCTCGTGCAGGAACATAATGAGCACATGTTTCAAAAATGAAATTCCATATCTTTTTATAAAAGATCTTCACATCGATGCTAATACATTTTCAGGAATTTCAATTCATTTCAACTCATTTTACACTTTACCTTTTCATTTTTTTTTTATATAATCTGCAAGGGAAAACAGACTGGCTATCAAAATCACCCCAATATAGTGTTAACATAAGAAAATCACACATACAAATCCTAATAAGAACTATTTATGCCATGAAAATGATTATTTGCTAAACCTCTTAACGACTGCCAATACGCCTTTTAACGGCAGCAGTTAAGAGTACTTACAGTGGGGAAAAAAAGTGTTTAGTCAGCCACCAATTGTGCAAGTTCTCCCACTTAAAAAGATGAGAGGGGCCTGTAATTTACATCATAGGCAGACCACAACAATGAGAGTCAAAGTTGAGAAAACAAATCCAGAAAATCATCTTGTCTGATTTGGCAAGATTTATTTTTCAAATTATGGTGGAAAATAATTATTTGATCATTAACAAAAGTTCATCTCAACATTTTGTTATATATACTTTGTTGGCAATGACAAAGGTCAAACGTTTTCTGTAAGTCTTCATAAGGTTGGCATACACTGTTGGTGGTATGTTGGCCCATTCCTCCATACAGATCTCCTCTAGAGCAGGGCTGTTTTGGGCCTGTCACTGGACAACATGGATTTTCAACTACTTCCAAAGGTTTTCTATGGGGTTGAGATCTGGAGACTGGCTAAGCCACTCCAGGACCTTCATACGTTTCTTACGAAGCCACTCCTTCGTTGCCCTGGTGGTGTGCTTGGGATCATTATCATGCTAAAAGACCATCTACATTTCATCTTCAATGCCCTTGCTGATGGAAGGATGTTTGCACTCAAAATCTCACGATACATGGCCCCATTCATTCTTTCATGCACATGGATCAGTCGCCCTGGTCCCTTTGCACAGAAACAGCCCCAAAGCATGATGTTGCCACCCCCATGCTTCACAGTAGGTAAGGTGTTCTTTGGATGCAACTCAGCATTCTGTCTCCTCCAAACATGACTTTTGTTTCTACCAAACAGTTCTACTTTGGTTTCATCAGACCATATGACATTCTCCCAATACTCTTCTGGATAATCCAAATGCTCTCTAGCAAACTTCAGATGGCCCAGACATGTACTGGCTTAAGCAGGGGAACACATCTGGCACTGCAGGATCTGAGTGCCTGGCGGCGTAGTGTGTTACTGGTGTTAGCCTTTGTTACAGTGGTCCCAGCTCTATCCAGGTCATTCACTAGGTCCCCCATGTAGTTCTGGGATTTTTGCTCACTGTTCTTGTGATTATTTTGACCCCACGGGGTGAGATCTTGCGTGGAGCCCCAGATCAAGGGAGATTATCAGTGGTCTTGTATGTCTTCCATTTTCTAATTATTGCTCCCACAGTTGATTTCATCACACCAAGCTGCTTGCCTATTGCAGATTCAGTCTTCCCAGCCTGGTGCAGGGCTACAATTTTGTTTCTGGTGTCCTTCAACAGCTCTTTGGTCTTCACCATAGTGGAGTTTGGAGTGTGACTGTTTGTGGTTGTGGACAGGTGTCTTTTACACTGATAACAAGTTCAAACAGGTACCATTACTACAGGTAATGAGTAGTGTTGATCGATACCGTCCAATACTTGAAAGTATCGGTATCGGATAGTATCGGCCGATACCCGAAAAGTATCGGATATCGCCGATACCGATACCCGATACCAATACAAGTCAATGGGACACCAAGTATCGGAAGGTATCCTGATGGTTCCCAGGGTCTGAAGGAGAGGAAACTCTCCTTCAGGCCCTGGGATCCATATTAATGTGTAAAATAAAGAATTAAAATAAAAAATATTGATATACTCACCTCTCCGGAGGCCCCTGCACCTCACCGCTGTTAACCGGCAGCCTTCTTTGCTTAAAATGAGCGCTTTTAGGGCCTTCCATGACGTCACGGCTTCTGATTGGTCGCGTGCCGCTCATGTGACCGCCAGGCGACCAATCACAAGCCGTGACGTCATTCTCAGGTCCTAAATTCCTAGAATTAGGAATTTAGGACCTGAGAATGACGTCACGGCTTGTGATTGGTCGCGTGGCGGTCACATGAGCGGCACGCGACCAATCAGAAGCCGTGACGTCATGGAAGGTGCTGAACGCGCTCATTTTAAGCAAAGCAGGCTGCCGGTTACTACCAGGGCGCGTCAGAGGGTGAGTATATCCCTATTTTTTATTTTAATTCTTTATTTTTTACATGGATATGGATGCCAGGGCCTGAAGGAGAGTTTCCTCTCCTTCAGACTCTGGGAACCATACACTGGGAACTTCCAATTCCCGATACCACAAAAGTATCGGATCTCGGTATCGGAATTCCGATACCGCAAGTATCGGCCGATACCCGATACTTGCGGTATCGGAATGCTCAACACTAGTAATGAGTGGAAGACAGAGGAGCTTTTTAAAGAAGTTACAGGTCTGTGAAAGCCAGAGGTCTTGCATGTTTTTAGATGCCCAAATACTTACTTTCCACCATAATATTCAAAATAAATCTTGCCAAATCAGACAAGGTGATTTTCTGGATTTGTTTTCTCAATTTTAACTCTCATAGTTGTGGTCTACCTATGATGTCAATTACAGGCCTCTCTCATCTTTTTAAGTGGGAGAACTTGCACAATTGGTGGCTGACTAAATACTTGTTTTCCCCACTGTATTCCCCAGCGCCGCTTTTTAACGCCGCTGAGAAATAAGTGTACAGCGCCCCCCAGCATTGGAAAATCTTCGGGGTCTGGGCTACCCCCAGTAGAACATGATCAGGGATGGTTTTTATGGTCTCCTGTCACGTGATCGCTGTTATTCACCGAATAACGGGGATCACAAAAATAAAAAGTCAGATTTACAATTAATTTCTCTCTCATCTGATATGATCTAGTATATCTGCTCAGTTCCCCAGCCCTCTATGGTATGGTTATGGTAAATGTTATTTTTTTCCTTCCACATTGCTTTAGTTCTCGTTAAGCACCTGAAGGGTTAATTCAAGGGAAAATGAAGCATTACACAGTAGTGTCAAATGAATTTAATGGGCTTTTTGTGCAATACATGGACTTTCTTCCTCCAAACAGAAATAAGGCATTTTATAGCTCATTTCCACTCAGTCAACAGACAAATGATATAACTGAGGAGGAATTGCTCTCTATTAATTAACTCTATTATACCTGCATTTGGCATTATTAGTTTTCTTCCTATTCTGTGCCCTGAGGATGTACATGATGCCCAAACTGGGAAATTGTATAAATCTTACTCTGTAGCATCAATAAGTTTATTATTAGTGATGAGTAGTGTTGAGCGATACCTTCCGATATCCAAAAGTATCGGTATCGGATTGGATCGGCCGATATTCAAAAAATATCGGATATCGCCGATACCGATACCCGATACCAATGCAAGTCAATGGGACAAAAATATCGGAATTAAAATAAACCCTTTCTTTCCTTGTAGGTTAATTCTACATGAAGGAAAACAACTAAGAATAATGTAGAATGTATTGGGGGACGTGGAGGAGACATTAAAGGCATAGTGGTTTAGGCCAATCAAATGGAATAGCGTGAACGGCGCTTCAAGGCCAAAAAAAGCTCCTCTATGTAATCCTATATAGTGTTTTTCCACAATCTAGCAGGATATTGATGGAAAGCCACAAATAGGATAAATTAGAAAAAATGTGCAGCAGGCTGCACTAATTGAAAAACGGACAATGGAACGGTATGAGGCAGTGACGCACCATGAGCTGACTACAACCAGCGGTGGCTGCAGACCAGACTACAGAGTGAGCTGCACTCACACACAGACCGTGCAGACAGCCATGAACAGTGCTGCAAGGCAAAAACAAGGTTCTCACACAGCGGTTGCTAACTGAATTCACAGCAGAGTGAACCCAAAATGGGGGCGGTGACTTTTATAGTGCATCATGACATCATTCCAGCAGCCAATCACAGCCATGCCAGTAGTTACATACCTAACATGCAGAACAGGATGTGCCCACACTTCTAATGATTCCTCATTGGCTGAATTCTGGCACTTTGAATTATGGGAACTTCCGATTCCGGTATCCGATATACTGAAAGTATCGGATCTTGGTATCGGAATTCCGATACGGCAAATATCGGCCAATACCCGATACTTGCGGTATCGGAATGCTCAACACTAGTGATGAGCGAATATACTCGTTACTCAAGATTTCTCGAGCACGCTCGGGGGTCCTCCGAGTATTTTTTAGTGCTCAGAGATTTAGTTTTCATTGCCGCAGCTGAATGATTTACATCTGTTAGCCAGCATAAGTACATGTGGGGGTTGCCTGGTTGCTAGGGAATCCCCACATGTAATCAAGCTGGCTAAGAGATGTAAATCATTCAGCTGAGGTGAGGAAAACTAAATCTCTGAGCACTAAAAAATACTCGGAGGACCCCCGAGCATGCTCGAGAAATCTCGAGTAACGAGTATATTCGCTCATCACTAATTATTATCCCTGTACTGTGACCTTAGTATGTTATTTTACCTATACTGTAAGGCTATATGCGCACCCTTCTCGTTAAGCACCTGAAGGGTTGATACACTTCTTGAATGTGGTTTTGATCACATTGAGGGGTGCAGTTTTTAGAATGGTGTCACTTTTTGGTACTTTTTGTCATATTGACCCCTCAAACTCACTTCAAATGTGATGTGGTTCCTAAAAAAAATAGTTTTGTAAATTATGTTGCAAACATTAGAAATCGCTGGTCAACTTTTAACCATTTGTAGTGCAGTGCTCACTGAATGTACTGGGGACACTCACTTGGCAGCGGGATTAAGGCACACAAGCATGATTTTTCCACTTAATCAGTCCATGCGGTTTATTATGCCATCATAAACCACTGTAGGCCATGTTTACACATCACAGACTTAACTTAAGGTACCTTCACACTAAACGATATCGCTAGCGATCCGTGACATTGCAGCGTCCTGGCTAGCGATATCGTTTAGTTTGACACGCAGCAGCGATCAGGATCCTGCTGTGATATCGCTGGTCGTTGGTTAAAGTTCAGAACTTTATTTGGTCGTCAGACCGGCGTGTATCGTCGTCGCAGGGCCGCGCTTAGTAACCCGATGTTTACCCTGGTTACCAGCGTAAAATGTAAAAAAAACAAACAGTACATACTCACCTTCCCGTCCCCCGGCGTCCGCTTCCCACACTGACTGAGCGCCGTAAAGTGAAAGTGAAAGTACAGCACAGCGGTGACGTCACCGCTCTGCTGTTAGGGCCGGCGCTCAGTCAGTGCAGGAAGCGGACGCCGGGGGACGCGAAGGTGAGTATGTACTGTTTGTTTTTTTTACATTTTACGCTGGTAACCAGGGTAAACATCGGGTTACTAAGCGCGGCCCTGCGCTTAGTAACCCGATGTTTACCCTGGTTACCCAGGGACCTCGGCATCGTTGGTCGCTGGAGAGCGGTCTGTGTGACAGCTCTCCAGCGATTAAACAGCGACGCTGCAGCGATCGGCATCGTTGTCGCTATCGCTGTAGCGTCGCTTAATGTGAAGGTACCTTTACAGTCCACTCTTAACTGCAGTTGTGTCTGCACAGTTCATTAACTGACCCTTATCAGTGCATGCAGTCTCCCACGCTCTGGGTTACCTGCTTGCCAGCTTTGCAGGCTTCACAGGCTGGCATCACATGGGTCCTGACTTCCAGGGAAGCTGCCTTACTGGGATCACAAACATGCACAATGACTTGCTTGACAAGCTCACATCCATCAGTTCCAGACCCACAGAAGGATGGTAGTTTCTCCCAACACCAATAGCAGTGTCGGACTCTGCAGGCACATACACTTGCAGGGAAGATGCCCTACTGGTATCACTGACCCGTACTATGTCTTACTCGACAAGCTCACTTGGTCAGTTCCAGACCCACAGAAGGACAGCAGCTTCCCCCAACGCAGATAGCCATCACAGACTCTACAGGCACATGCCTCCTCCATGTGCCTTCCAGGAAACCTGTACACTTTCAGGACCTTCCAACACAGAGACCATGTGACCTAACCACAGTCTCATTATAACGTATGAGACACACCTATTGATGGGAGGTGGGTGGTTAGCCAGACCCACCCAGCTCTCCGACTAACCCTGCAAACAAAGCCCCTTATACACTAAACAAGGCTCATGGAACTACAAGTCCCAGAGAAACAATCCAGGCTTATATCACAGAGGACCTCCTCCTCTAAAACTCATATCGGTCATTCACAACAATGCCGGTCATTGTCTCACACCTTATAACTAGTGATGAGCAAATATACTCGTTACTCGAGATTTCTCGAGCACGCTCGGGTGTCCTCTGAGCATTTTTTAGTGCTCGGAGATTTAGTTTTTCTTGCCGCAGCTGAATGATTTACTTCTGTTAGCCAGCATAAGTACATGTGGGATTCCCTAGCAACCAGGCAACCCCCACATGTACTTATGCTGGCTAACAGATGTAAATCATTCAGCTGCGGCGATGAAAACTAAATCTCTGAGCACTAAAAAATACTCGGAGGAACCCCGAGCGCGCTCGGGAAATCTCGAGTAACGAGTATATTCGCTCATCACTACTTATAACGTCCTGACAAAAGAAAAATTATGTTTCCAAAATTGTGCTGATGTAAAGTTGACATGTTGGAAATATTATTTATGAACTATTTTGTGTGACATAACTCTCTGATTTAAGGGCGCAAAAATAAAAATTTGAAAATTGCTAAAGTTTCACAATTTTTGCCAAATTTCCATTTTTTCATAAATAAACGCAAGTCATAGCGAAGAAATGTTACCACTAACATGTAGTACAATATGTCACATAGAAATATTCTCAGAATCAGTGGGATCCAATAAGGCGTTCTAGAGTTCTAACCTCATAAAGTGACAGTGGTCAGAATTGTAACAATTGGCCTTGTCATTAAGGTGAAAATTGGCTTGGTCACTAAGGGGTTAAAAGTATGTCATGACATCCATTTTTTTTATTTCCGTTAGATGAGGTTAACAGTCAGTCCTCAGGAATTAAAAGCATTTTCTTTCAGACATTTGATCCATGTATTGGGAACCTCTAAAGTACATCACACAAAACTGTAATAACTTAAAAGTGATTTGACACTTTTTCTCCTTCAGTTAAACATCCACAAGCAGCTTTTTAACAAGATGAGGGCATGTGGGAAAAAGAAAGGTAAAATATGGGATAAATCGTTTTAAAAATATATCTGCACAAAACACTGTTTAATTGGCATAATCCTCCTCCCATTTGCTCTAAAAATAATGTACTTGTCCTCATTTTCAAAGCAAATGCTCCATTAAAACAAAACTTTTGCTCCAAATCTGGGCACTGTATACATATAATCTAATGGCTGCTATTTATATAGTCAGCAGGAAATTGCAGTGTCTGTACTAAAACACGTCTGCTACAAGAATATTGCATGAGAAAAACAGACATTTCCATCTGGAAAATTTCTTGTCGCATACAAATATTTGTATTATGCTATAGATTTAGGAAGCAAACATTTAGCAAAGAGTAAGGACTATTTCAGACACCTGTGAATAACGTACATGTTTTAAACTATCCATGGTTTTCGGGGATGGAGCACATACCAATTAAAGTCTATGGGGCCATTCGCATGTCCGTATTTTTTTCTTCACTCAGGAGGCACTTAGGATTCACCAAAAAGGGTCAGTGAGGGCCAACATGTGATGGGTCACGAGGAACTACCAAGAGCAAATGTGGCACTTCAGAGGTGTTAATAAGAACCAATAAAGATCAGGACTATGGGGGGCATTAGGTACTGGTAGTGGAACCTGGATTGTGGAAGGGACTTACCTGAGACACTGCTTGATGGGTGGATGGAGAGGGAGGCACAGTATGAGAGGTGGATAGACAGTAACTTCAAAACTAGGGGCAGCTATGTGAAAACAAAAATCCTGATAGTACACCAGATAGAATATTAGTTATATAGTTAAGCAAGGGTTGTGTGGGCAAACAAGCAACTGTTATAAGGTCCATTATTCTCACCTTGTTTCCGAAGCAGTGTACATTACCTAGCCTCAGAACCTGTACAATGTAGGACAAAACAAGTCCTCCCTCCCACTCCTTAATATCAAAATTGTGAGCTCAGCTCGCCTCTTACCACTGGCCCACCAAGACTTTTCTGTGTTTTTTTATTGCCGAAACAGTAAAATATCCTTCTCTGATTGTCTTATACCCTAGGACATCATAAACTGCCGGCCAATTGAAAATTATTTATATATCACCATGCGATACTACAGTAAAGCAAGCATGCATTGCTAGTACCAGACAAGACAGGCAGATTTGTCCCCCTCTATCTCACCTCCAGAGCCCCCTTGCTTTTTTCTCCCCATAATACCTTCCTGGCGCTCCACTTCTGCCCCCAATCCCGTCAATCTTGATCTGAGTCTGGGAAAACTGGATGTTAGAATAAACAATGTTAGGTTGGACTGGAAACTGACCCACTCTGTCTCACCCCATAGCCTCCCCTCCAGCCCAGCCTCATACACATTGCGGCTGCGCTCTGTGCAATGTAGCGGCTATCTTCATGTTCACCTCCACACTGTTCTCAGAGAGGGAAGAAGGAGAGTGCACACAGCTGCTTCACCTGTGCTTCCACTCGGCGCTGACACCGGTGCCTTCTTTAAACATAAGAAGACTCCCTTTAGTATCACATCGGGGCACTGCTTCTTGCCGATTTGGCAAAAAGGCTGTGATTTTAACAAACAGTTCCACCAAACCAGTAAGAAATGGCTGAACCCAGCACCTCCACCTTGCATTTGAAAGAACATGGAATTAATTTTTACTTATAATGAGGTAAGTCAGGTGACCATTGCAGAATTTATGATGACAAGGATAGAACTGCAGAGTATGCTATTCTTGTCATCAAGGAAAACATCTGGCAGAAACCATTGATGGAGAATAAAGGGGAAATCTGGGACTTAAAAAAAGGCATGCAGTTGCAAACAGAAGCAACTACCTACCTGTTGTACCCAGTGCTGATTATTGACCGTTCCTGATGGAGATTCAGCTGCTCCCTGTCAACAGAGCAGCATTTTCTCTTTCTGTTGACAGGGCGGGACTTCTGTGTCATGCTGATTGACCGCTGTCTCTCTGCTGCCTAATTGGTGAAAGCCAACTGTCAATCAGCATGACACAGTAGTCCCACCCTGTCAACAGTACGAGAAACTGCTGCTCTGTAGACAGGGAGTAGCTGAATCTCTGGCAGAAGAGGTCAATGACCGGCACTGGGTGCAACAGGCAGGTAATTGCCTCTGTTAGCAACTACATGCCTTTTTTTTAAAGTCCCGGATATGATTGAAACTAGGGTTGAGCGAAACGGATTGGACAAATTCAAAAATCACCGACTTTCGGCAAAGTCGGGTTTCATGAAACCCGACCCGATCCTAGTGTGGGATCGGCCATGAGGTCGGCGATCTTCGTGCCAAAGTCGCGTTTCGTATGACGCATTCAGCGCCATTTCTCAGCCAATGAAGGAGGACGCAGAGTGTGGGCAGCGTGATGACATAGGTCTTGGTCCCCACCATCTTAGAGAAGGGCATGACAGTGATTGGCTTGCTTTCTGCAGCATCACAGGGGCTATAAAGGGGCATGAACGCCGGCCGCCATCTTACTTCTGCCGATCTTAGCATAGGGAGAGGTTGCTGCAGCTTCGTCAGAAGAAGGGATATAGTTAGGGAGGGAAGATTAACTCCCAAATCACTTGTGCTGTAGCGATTTCCACTGTCCAACACCACCTTTTTTTGCAGGGACAGTGGAGGCTATTTTTTTGTGCATCAGCTCTGCAGCTTATTAGGCTGCCTTATAAGGATCCCTGATAGCTGCATTGCTGTTTGCACGCTGCTGTGCAAACCAACTGCTTTTTTAAAAGCAAAAATCCTGTTGATCCTTTCTGCAGTTATCTTGTTTATTTGTCCACACTTTTGTGTGCAGCAGTCCTTTTTGTTGCTGCCATACTTGTCCTGAGATCATTGCAGGGAGATTGAAATTGTACTACAGTCCTTGGATTTTTTCAGATATCTTCCAGCCACTTTCTGCCACTAACATTGTGTTGTGTTACACACTGGGCCTGAGTTGTGGTGCAGTCTCCCCCCAAAAAAAGGGAGATTCAAATTGACACAAAGTGGATATACATCAATTCTGTTAGTTTGTCGTATATCAGCCAGCCACTTTCTGCCACTTACATTGTGTTGTTTTAAGCACAGGCCTGAGTTTTGGTTCAGTCTCCCCAAAAAAAGGGAGATTTAAATTCTCAACAAGTTTATATACACCTTCTACCTTGTTTACTGAATTCTCCAATTCCTCGATTTGCAGCTGCTGAATGTCCACCATAGGCCATTTTTATACCTCCCTAAATGGGCTGACTCCCCCCACACGGCCGTGGTCACCACCTGGCGCAAGCACCCGTGCGAGTGCCGTTTGCCTGGACAGGTGGGTGTGCCCACTCTTGGGCGACGGCACTGGCACAGGGTCCCTCATAGTACAATGAAGTGCCTCTGACGGTGGTGGTGCACAACCAACGTCAGACACACCGTCGTAATATGAGGGGCCCTGTGCCAGTACCGCCGCCCACGAGAGTGTTCCCCCAGCTCGAACAGTGCTCTACCACTTGCAATACTTACCTCTCCCTGCTCCACCACTGTGTAGTCTGTGCTGTTAAATCCTTCAATGGCACTGCCAATACAAATTTGTTGAAATGATAGATGATAGTTAAAATATACAGGGGCCTTGGCCTTCATTTAGACCAGTTAATACTTTGCGCCTACTACCACTGTCTGCTACTCAGCAGAGGAGCCCACCCCTGTACCTAGCTATGCCACCTGTTTATTTATGAAAACATTTTTGGCAGACATTTAGCCTACTTACTTATTTGGGCCTACTCACTGTGTCAGCCACTCCTTACAGTTGTCCTCCGCTGAACAAAGCAATGCCGCCTGGTTAGTCCTGTTACCAATTTTGAACTGCATTTAGCCTACTTACTTATTTGGGCCTACTCACTGTGTCAGCCTCTCATTACAGTTGTCCTCCGCTGAACAAAGCAATGCCGCCAGTTTAGTCCTGTTACCAATTTTGAACTGCATTTTGCCTACTTACTTATTTGGGCCTACTCACTGACAGATCTGACAGATCGGACATTCAGTGTCTCCCTCCGCCACACCACCTCCTCACCTCGCCCCTTGTCAGTCAATGTTCCTCAAGGCTCTGTTCTAGGACCCCTACTCTTCTCCATCTACACCTTCGGTCTGGGACAGCTCATAGAATCCCACGGTATGCAGTACCATCTCTATGCTGATGACACGCAGATCTACCTATCCGGACCTGACCTCACCTCCTTACTTACCAAAATCCCGCACTGTCTGTCTGCTATTTCAGCCTTCTTTTCTGCTCGCTTTCTACAACTGAACATGGACAAAACTGAATTCATCATCTTTCCCCATCTCACTCTACCCCTCCACCAGACCTATCCATCAATGTCAATGGCTGCTCACTTTCCCCAGTCCCACACGCCCGGTGCCTCGGGGTGATCCTCGACTCTGCCCTCTCTTTCAAGCCACATATCCAAGCCCTTGCCTCCTCCTGCCGCCTCAAACTCAAAAACATTTCCTGGATCCGCGCATTCCTTGACCGCGACACCGCAAAAACACTAGTGCATGCCCTTATCATCTCCCGCCTCGACTACTGCAACCTCCTACTCTCTGGACTCCCCTCTAGCACTCTGGCACCACTCCAATCCATCCTACACTCTGCTGCTCGACTAATCTACCTGTCTCCCCGCTATTCCCCAGCCTCTCCCCTATGCCAAGCCCTTCACTGGCTTCCTATCGCCCAGAGACTCCACTTCAAAACCCTCACAATGACCTACAAAGCCATCCACAACCTATCTCCTCCATACATCTGTGACATGATCTCCCGGTACCTACCAACACGCAACCTCCGATCCTCTCAAGACCTCCTTCTCCCCTCTTATCTCCTCTTCCCACAACCGCATCCAAGACTTCTCCCGTGCTTCCCCCACACTCTGGAACTCTCTACCCCAGCACATCAGATTCTCGCCTACCATAGAAACTTTCAAAAAGAACCTGAAGACTCACCTCTTCCGACAAGCCTACAGCCTGCAGTGATCCTGAACCTACTGAACCGCCGCACAACCAGCTCTACCCTCTCCTAGTGTATCATCACCCATCCCCTGCAGACTGTGAGCCCTCGCGGGCAGGGTCCTCCCTCCTTATGTACCTGTGTGCCTTGTTTTTACTCATGTTTAATGTATTTGTCTATATTTGCCCCGTATTTCACATGTAAAGCGCCATGGAATAAATGGCGCTATAAAAATGAATAATAATAATAATACTCACTGTGTCAGCCTCTCATTACAGTTGTCCTCCACTGAACAAAGCAATGCCGCCTGGTTAGTCCTGTTACCATTTTTGAACTGCATTTAGCTTACTTACTTATTTGGACCTACTGTTGTGAAATTGGATTCTGGGCTCCCCCGGTGGCCACTTGTGGAATTTAACTTGTGTGCATCATCCCCTCTGTTCACCTGCTCCTATCAGGATGTGGGAGTCACTATATAACCTTGCTTGTCATGATTCTCAATGGCGAGAGAACATAGCCCAGCATATATGAGAACTAGCTCTTGGAAGATGGAAACTATACTGACCATGAACTAAAACCTGCCGCACAACTAGAAGTAGCCGGGTAGCATGCCTACGTTTTTTTTTATCCCTAGATGCCCAGTGCCAGCCGGAGAACTAACTAATCCTGGCAGAGGAAAATACAGTCCTGGCTCACCTCTAGAGAAATTTCCCCAAAAGGCAGACAGAGGCCCCCACATATATTGGCGGTGATTTAAGACGAAATGACAAACGTAGTATGAAAATAGGTTTAGCAAAATCGAGGTCCGCTTACTAGATAGCAGAAAGACAGAAAGGGCACTTTCATGGTCAGCTGAAAACCCTATCAAAACACCATCCAGAAATTACTTTAAGACTCTAGCATTAACTCATAACACCAGAGTGGCAATTTCCGATCACAAAAGCTTTCCAGACACAGTAACGAAACAGCAGCTGTGAACTGGAACAAAAAGCAAAAACAAACAAGGACAAAAGTCCAACTTAGCTGAGAGTTGTCTGGTAGCAGGAACATGCACAGAAAGGCTTCTGATTACATTGTTGACCGGCATGAAACTGACAGAGGAGCAAGGTTATATAGCGACTCCCACATCCTGATGGGAGCAGGTGAACAGAGGGGATGATGCACACAAGTTCAATTCCACCAGTGGCCACTGGGGGAGCCCAGAATCCAATTTCACAACAGTACCCACCCCTCAAGGAGGGGGCACCGAACCCTCACCAGAACCACCAGGGCGATCAGAATGAGCCCTATGAAAGGCACGGACAAGATCGGAGGCATGAACATCAGAGGCAGTGACCCAAGAATTATCCTCCTGACCGTATCCCTTCCATTTGACCAGATACTGGAGTTTCCGTCTGGAAACACGAGAGTCTAAGATCTTTTCCACAACGTACTCCAACTCACCCTCAACCAACACCGGAGCAGGAGGCTCAACGGAAGGCACAACCGGTACCTCATACCTGCGCAATAATGACCGATGAAAAACATTATGAATAGAAAAGGATGCAGGGAGGTCCAAACGGAAGGACACAGGGTTAAGAATCTCCAATATCTTGTACGGGCCAATGAACCGAGGCTTAAACTTAGGAGAAGAGACCCTCATAGGGACAAAACGAGAAGACAACCACACCAAGTCCCCAACACAGAGCCGAGGACCAACACGACGACGGCGGTTGGCAAAAAGCTGAGTCTTCTCCTGGGACAACTTCAAATTGTCCACCACCTGCCCCCAAATCTGATGCAACCTCTCCACCACAGCATCCACTCCAGGACAATCCGAAGATTCCACTTGACCGGAGGAAAATCGAGGATGAAACCCCGAATTACAGAAAAACGGGGACACCAAGGTGGCAGAGCTGGCCCGATTATTGAGGGCGAACTCCGCCAAAGGCAAAAAAGCAACCCAATCATCCTGATCCGCAGACACAAAACACCTCAAATATGTCTCCAAGGTCTGATTAGTCCGCTCGGTCTGGCCATTAGTCTGAGGATGGAAAGCAGACGAAAAAGACAAATCTATGCCCATCCTAGCACAGAATGCCCGCCAAAATCTAAACACGAATTGGGTCCCTCTGTCAGAAACGATATTCTCCGGAATACCATGCAAACGAACAACATTTTGAAAAAACAGAGGAACCAACTCGGAAGAAGAAGGCAACTTAGGCAAGGGAACCAGATGGACCATCTTAGAGAAACGGTCACACACCACCCAGATGACAGACATCTTCTGAGAAACAGGCAGATCCGAAATAAAATCCATCGAGATGTGCGTCCAAGGTCTCTTCGGGATAGGCAAGGGTAACAACAATCCACTAGCCCGAAAACAACAAGGCTTGGCCCGAGCACAAACGTCACAAGACTGCACAAAGCCTCGCACATCTCGTGACAGGGAAGGCCACCAGAAGGACCTTGCCACCAAATCCCTGGTACCAAAAATTCCAGGATGACCTGCCAACGCAGAAGAATGAACCTCAGAGATGACTCTACTGGTCCAATCATCAGGAACAAACAGTCTACCAGGTGGGCAACGATCAGGTCTATCCGCCTGAAACTCCTGCAAGGCCCGCCGCAGGTCTGGAGAAACGGCAGACAATATCACTCCATCCTTAAGGATACCTGTGGGCTCAGAATTACCAGGGGAGTCAGGCTCAAAACTCCTAGAAAGGGCATCCGCCTTAACATTCTTAGAACCCGGTAGGTATGACACCACAAAATTAAACCGAGAGAAAAACAACGACCAGCGCGCCTGTCTAGGATTCAGGCGCCTGGCAGACTCAAGGTAAATTAAATTTTTGTGGTCAGTCAATACCACCACCTGATGTCTGGCCCCCTCAAGCCAGTGACGCCACTCCTCAAAAGCCCACTTCATGGCCAAAAGCTCCCGATTCCCAATATCATAATTCCGCTCGGCGGGCGAAAATTTACGGGAAAAAAAAGCACAAGGTCTCATCACGGAGCAGTCGGAACTTCTCTGCGGCAACACCGCCCCAGCTCCGATTTCAGAAGCGTCGACCTCAACCTGAAAAGGAAGAGCAACATCAGGCTGACGCAACACTGGGGCGGAAGAAAAGCGGCGCTTAAGCTCCCGAAAGGCCTCCACAGCATCAGGGGACCAATCAGCAACATCAGCACCCTTCTTAGTCAAATCAGTCAATGGTTTAACAACATCAGAAAAACCAGCAATAAATCGGCGATAAAAGTTAGCAAAGCCCAAAAATTTCTGCAGACTCTTAAGAGAAGAGGGTTGCGTCCAATCACAAATAGCCTGAACCTTGACAGGATCCATCTCGATGGAAGAGGGGGAAAAAATGTATCCCAAGAAGGAAATCTTTTGAACCCCAAAAACGCATTTAGAACCCTTCACACACAAGGAATTAGACCGCAAAACCTGAAAAACCCTCCTGACCTGCTGGACATGAGAGTCCCAGTCATCCGAAAAAATCAGAATATCATCCAGATACACAATCATAAATTTATCCAAATAATCGCGGAAAATGTCATGCATAAAGGACTGGAAGACTGAAGGGGCATTTGAAAGACCAAAAGGCGTCACCAAATACTCAAAATGGCCCTCGGGCGTATTAAATGCGGTTTTCCACTCATCCCCTTGCTTGATTCGCACCAAATTATACGCCCCACGGAGATCAATCTTAGAGAACCACTTGGCCCCCTTTATACGAGCAAACAAATCAGTAAGCAGTGGTAACGGATATTGATATTTAACCGTGATTTTATTCAAAAGTCGATAATCAATACACGGCCTCAAAGAGCCGTCTTTCTTAGACACAAAGAAAAAACCGGCTCCTAAGGGAGATGACGAAGGACGAATATGTCCCTTTTCCAAGGACTCCTTTATATATTCTCGCATAGCAGCGTGTTCAGGCACAGACAGATTAAATAAACGACCCTTAGGGTATTTACTACCCGGAATCAAGTCTATGGCACAATCGCACTCCCGGTGCGGAGGTAGTGAACCAAGCTTGGGTTCTTCAAAAACGTCACGAAAGTCAGACAAGAATTCAGGAATCTCAGAGGGAATAGATGATGAAATGGAAACCAAAGGTACGTCCCCATGAGTCCCTTTACATCCCCAGCTTAACACAGACATAGCTTTCCAGTCGAGGACTGGGTTATGAGATTGCAGCCATGGCAATCCTAGCACCAAAACATCATGTAGATTATACAGCACCAGAAAGCGAATAATCTCCTGGTGATCCGGATTAACACGCATAGTCACTTGTGTCCAGTATTGTGGTTTATTACTAGCCAATGGGGTGGAGTCAATCCCTTTCAGAGGTATCGGAGCCTCCAATGGCTCCAAATCATACCCACAGCGTTTGGCAAAGGACCAATCCATAAGACTCAAAGCGGCGCCAGAGTCGACATAGGCGTCCGCGGTAATAGATGATAAAGAACAAATCAGGGTCACAGATAGAATAAACTTAGACTGTAAAGTGCTAATTGAAACAGACTTGTCAGGCTTCTTAGTACGCTTAGAGCATGCTGATATAACATGAGTTGAATCACCACAATAGAAGCACAACCCATTTTTTCGTCTAAAATTCTGCCGCTCGCTTCTGGACAGAATTCTATCACATTGCATATTTTCTGGCGTTTTCTCAGTAGACACCGCCAAATGGTGCACAGGTTTGCGCTCCCGCAGACGCCTATCGATCTGAATAGCCATCGTCATGGACTCATTCAGACCCGCAGGCACAGGGAACCCCACCATAACATCCTTAATGGCATCAGAGAGACCTTCTCTGAAAATCGCCGCCAGGGCGCACTCATTCCACTGAGTAAGCACAGACCATTTGCGGAATTTTTGGCAGTATATTTCAGCTTCATCTTGCCCCTGAGATAGGGACATCAAGGCCTTTTCCGCCTGGAGCTCTAAATGAGGTTCCTCATAAAGCAACCCCAAGGCCAGAAAAAACGCATCCACATTGAGCAACGCAGGATCCCCTGGTGCCAATGCAAAAGCCCAGTCTTGAGGGTCGCCCCGGAGCAAGGAAATTACAATCCTGACCTGCTGTGCAGGGTCTCCGGCAGAGCGAGACCTCAGGGACAAAAACAATTTGCAATTATTTTTAAAATTTTGAAAGTGAGATCTATTCCCTGAGAAGAATTCGGGCAAAGGAATTCTAGGCTCAGACATAGGTGCATAAACAACAAAATCTTGCAAATTTTGTACTTTCGTGGCAAGATTATTCAAACCTATAGCTACACTCTGAAGATCCATTTCAAACAGGTGAACACAGAGCCATTCAAGGATTAGAAGGAGAGAAAGAGAGGGAGGCTGCAGTATAGGCAGACTAGCAAGTGATTCAATTATGAGCACACTCAGAACTAGAGGGAAAAAAAAAAAAAAATTGTAGCAGACTTCTTTTTTCTCTCCTTTCTCAGCAGTAATTTAACCCTTTTTGGGCCGGTCAAACTGTCATGATTCTCAATGGCGAGAGAACATAGCCCAGCATATATGAGAACTAGCTCTTGGAAGATGGAAACTATACTGACCATGAACTAAAACCTGCCGCACAACTAGAAGTAGCCGGGTAGCATGCCTACGTTTTTTTTTATCCCTAGATGCCCAGCGCCAGCCGGAGAACTAACTAATCCTGGCAGAGGAAAATACAGTCCTGGCTCACCTCTAGAGAAATTTCCCCAAAAGGCAGACAGAGGCCCCCACATATATTGGTGGTGATTTAAGACGAAATGACAAACGTAGTATGAAAATAGGTTTAGCAAAATCGAGGTCCGCTTACTAGATAGCAGAAAGACAGAAAGGGCACTTTCATGGTCAGCTGAAAACCCTATCAAAACACCATCCAGAAATTACTTTAAGACTCTAGCATTAACTCATAACACCAGAGTGGCAATTTCCGATCACAAAAGCTTTCCAGACACAGTAACGAAACAGCAGCTGTGAACTGGAACAAAAAGCAAAAACAAACAAGGACAAAAGTCCAACTTAGCTGAGAGTTGTCTGGTAGCAGGAACATGCACAGAAAGGCTTCTGATTACATTGTTGACCGGCATGAAACTGACAGAGGAGCAAGGTTATATAGCGACTCCCACATCCTGATGGGAGCAGGTGAACAGAGGGGATGATGCACACAAGTTCAATTCCACCAGTGGCCACCGGGGGAGCCCAGAATCCAATTTCACAACACTTGCTCCTCTGTCAGTTTCATGCCGGTCAACAATGTATCAGTAGCCTTTCTGTGCATGTTCCTGCTACTAGACAACTCCCAGCTAAGTTGGACTTTTGTCCTTGTGTGTTTTTGCATTTTGTTCCTGTTCACAGCTGCTGTTTCGTTACTGTGTCTGGAAAGCTCTTGTGAGCGGAAATTGCCACTCTGGTGTTATGAGTTAATGCTAGAGTCTTAAAGTAATTTCTGGATGGTGTTTTGATAGGGTTTTCTGCTGACCATGAAAGTGCCCTTTCTGTCTTCATGCTATCTAGTAAGCGGACCTCGATTTTGCTAAACCTATTTTCATACTACGTTTGTTATTTCATCTTAAATCACCGCCAATATATGTGGGGGCCTCTGTCTGCCTTTTGGGAAAATTTCTCTAGAGGTGAGCCAGGACTGTCTTTTCCTCTGCTAGGATTAGGTAGTTCTCTGGCTGGCGCTGGGCATCTAGGGATAAAAAAACGTAGGCATGCTACCCGGCCACTTCTAGTTGTGCGGCAGGTTTAGTTCATGGTCAGTATAGTTTCCATCTTCCAAGAGCTAGTTCTCATATATGCTGGGCTATGTTCTCTCGCCATTGAGAATCATGACAGTTTGACCGGCCCAAAAAAGGGTTAAATTACTGGCTGAGAAAGGAGAGAAAAAAGAAGTCTGCTACAATTTTTTTTTTTTTTTTTTTTTTTTTCCCTCTAGTTCTGAGTGTGCTCTTAATTGAATCACTTGCTAGTCTGCCTATACTGCAGCCTTCCTCTCTTCCTCTCCTTCTAATCCTTGAATGGCTCTGTGATCACCTGTTTCAAATGGATCTTCAGAGTGTAGCTACAGGTTTGAATAATCTCGCCACAAAGGTACAAAATTTGCAAGATTTTGATGTTCATGCACCTATGTCTGAGCCTAGAATTCCTTTGCCTGAATTCTTCTCGGGGAATAGATCTCACTTTCAAAATTTTAAAAATAATTGCAAATTGTTTTTGTCCCTGAAGTCTCGCTCTGCCGGAGACCCTGCACAGCAGGTCAGGATTGTAATTTCCTTGCTCCGGGGCGACCCTCAAGACTGGGCTTTTGCATTGGCACCAGGGGATCCTGCGTTGCTCAATGTGGATGCGTTTTTTCTGGCCTTGGGGTTGCTTTATGAGGAACCTCATTTAGAGCTTCAGGCGGAAAAGGCCTTGATGTCCTTGTCTCAGGGGCAAGATGAAGCTGAAATATACTGCCAAAAATTCCGCAAATGGTCTGTGCTTACTCAGTGGAATGAGTGCGCCCTGGCGGCGATTTTCAGAGAAGGTCTCTCTGATGCCATTAAGGATGTTATGGTGGGGTTCCCTGTGCCTGCGAGTCTGAATGAGTCCATGACGATGGCTATTCAGATCGATAGGCGTCTGCGGGAGCGCAAACCTGTGCACCATTTGGCGGTGTCTACTGAGAAAACGCCAGAAAATATGCAATGTGATAGAATTCTGTCCAGAAGCGAGCGGCAGAATTTTAGACGAAAAAATGGGTTGTGCTTCTATTGTGGTGATTCAACTCATGTTATATCAGCATGCTTTAAGCGTACTAAGAAGCCTGACAAGTCTGTTTCAATTAGCACTTTACAGTCTAAGTTTATTCTATCTGTGACCCTGATTTGTTCTTTGTCATCTATTACCGCGGACGCCTATGTCGACTCTGGCGCTGCTTTGAGTCTTATGGATTGGTCCTTTGCCAAACGCTGTGGGTATGATTTGGAGCCATTGGAGGCTCCGATACCTCTGAAAGGGATTGACTCCACCCCATTGGCTAGTAATAAACCACAATACTGGACACAAGTGACTATGCGTGTTAATCCGGATCACCAGGAGGTTATTCGCTTTCTGGTGCTGTATAATCTACATGATGTTTTGGTGCTGGGATTGCCATGGCTGCAATCTCATAACCCAGTCCTCGACTGGAGAGCTATGTCTGTGTTAAGCTGGGGATGTAAAGGAACTCATGGGGACGTACCTTTGGTTTCCATTTCATCATCTATTCCCTCTGAGATTCCTGAATTCTTGTCTGACTTTCGTGACGTTTTTGAAGAACCCAAGGTTGGTTCACTACCTCCGCACCGGGAGTGCGATTGTGCCATAGACTTGATCCCGGGTAGTAAATACCCTAAGGGTCGTTTATTTAATCTGTCTGTGCCTGAACACGCTGCTATGCGAGAATATATAAAGGAGTCCTTGGAAAAGGGACATATTCGTCCTTCGTCATCTCCCTTAGGAGCCGTTTTTTTCTTTGTGTCTAAGAAAGACGGCTCTTTGAGGCCGTGTATTGATTATCGACTTTTGAATAAAATCACGGTTAAATATCAATATCCGTTACCACTGCTTACTGATTTGTTTGCTCGTATAAAGGGGGCCAAGTGGTTCTCTAAGATTGATCTCCGTGGGGCGTATAATTTGGTGCGAATCAAGCAGGGGGATGAGTGGAAAACCGCATTTAATACGCCCGAGGGCCATTTTGAGTATTTGGTGATGCCTTTTGGTCTTTCAAATGCCCCTTCAGTCTTCCAGTCCTTTATGCATGACATTTTCCGCGATTATTTGGATAAATTTATGATTGTGTATCTGGATGATGTTCTGATTTTTTCGGATGACTGGGACTCTCATGTCCAGCAGGTCAGGAGGGTTTTTCAGGTTTTGCGGTCTAATTCCTTGTGTGTGAAGGGTTCTAAGTGTGTTTTTGGGGCTCAGAAGATGTCTGTCATCTGGGTGGTGTGTGACCGTTTCTCTAAGATGGTCCATCTGGTTCCCTTGCCTAAGTTGCCTTCTTCTTCCGAGTTGGTTCCTCTGTTTTTTCAAAATGTTGTTCGTTTGCATGGTATTCCGGAGAATATCGTTTCTGACAGAGGGACCCAATTCGTGTCTAGATTTTGGCGGGCATTCTGTGCTAGGATGGGCATAGATTTGTCTTTTTCGTCTGCTTTCCATCCTCAGACTAATGGCCAGACCGAGCGGACTAATCAGACCTTGGAGACATATTTGAGGTGTTTTGTGTCTGCGGATCAGGATGATTGGGTTGCTTTTTTGCCTTTGGCGGAGTTCGCCCTCAATAATCGGGCCAGCTCTGCCACCTTGGTGTCCCCGTTTTTCTGTAATTCGGGGTTTCATCCTCGATTTTCCTCCGGTCAAGTGGAATCTTCGGATTGTCCTGGAGTGGATGCTGTGGTGGAGAGGTTGCATCAGATTTGGGGGCAGGTGGTGGACAATTTGAAGTTGTCCCAGGAGAAGACTCAGCTTTTTGCCAACCGCCGTCGTCGTGTTGGTCCTCGGCTTTGTGTTGGGGACTTGGTGTGGTTGTCTTCTCGTTTTGTCCCTATGAGGGTTTCTTCTCCTAAGTTTAAGCCTCGGTTCATCGGCCCGTACAAGATATTGGAGATTCTTAACCCTGTGTCCTTCCGTTTGGACCTCCCTGCATCCTTTTCGATTCATAATGTTTTTCATCGGTCATTGTTGCGCAGGTATGAGGTACCAGCTGTGCCTTCCGTTGAGCCTCCTGCTCCGGTGTTGGTTGAGGGTGAGTTGGAGTACGTTGTGGAAAAGATCTTGGACTCTCGTGTTTCCAGACGGAAACTCCAGTATCTGGTCAAATGGAAGGGATACGGTCAGGAGGATAATTCTTGGGTCACTGCCTCTGATGTTCATGCCTCCGATCTTGTCCGTGCCTTTCATAGGGCTCATCCTGATCGCCCTGGTGGTTCTGGTGAGGGTTCGGTGCCCCCTCCTTGAGGGGGGGGTACTGTTGTGAAATTGGATTCTGGGCTCCCCCGGTGGCCACTTGTGGAATTTAACTTGTGTGCATCATCCCCTCTGTTCACCTGCTCCTATCAGGATGTGGGAGTCGCTATATAACCTTGCTCCTCTGTCAGTTTCATGCCGGTCAACAATGTATCAGTAGCCTTTCTGTGCATGTTCCTGCTACTAGACAACTCCCAGCTAAGTTGGACTTTTGTCCTTGTGTGTTTTTGCATTTTGTTCCTGTTCACAGCTGCTGTTTCGTTACTGTGTCTGGAAAGCTCTTGTGAGCGGAAATTGCCACTCTGGTGTTATGAGTTAATGCTAGAGTCTTAAAGTAATTTCTGGATGGTGTTTTGATAGGGTTTTCTGCTGACCATGAAAGTGCCCTTTCTGTCTTCATGCTATCTAGTAAGCGGACCTCGATTTTGCTAAACCTATTTTCATACTACGTTTGTCATTTCATCTTAAATCACCGCCAATATATGTGGGGGCCTCTGTCTGCCTTTTGGGAAAATTTCTCTAGAGGTGAGCCAGGACTGTCTTTTCCTCTGCTAGGATTAGGTAGTTCTCCGGCTGGCGCTGGGCATCTAGGGATAAAAAAACGTAGGCATGCTACCCGGCCACTTCTAGTTGTGCGGCAGGTTTAGTTCATGGTCAGTATAGTTTCCATCTTCCAAGAGCTAGTTCTCATATATGCTGGGCTATGTTCTCTCGCCATTGAGAATCATGACAGCCTACTCACTGTGTCAGCCTCTCATTACAGTTGTCCTCCGCTGAATAAAGCAATGCCGCCAGTTTAGTCCTGTTACTAATTTTGAACTGCATTTAGCCTACTTACTTATTTGGGCCTACTCACTGTGTCAGCCTCTCCTTACAGTTTTCCTCCACTGAGCAAAGCAATGCCGCCTGGTTAGTCCTGTTACCAATTTTGAAATGCATTTCGTCTACTTACTTATTTGGGCCTACTCACTGTGTCAGCCACTCTTTAGAGTTGTCCTCCGCTGAACAAAGCAATGCCGCCTGGTTAGTCCTGTTACCAATTTTGAACTGCATTTAGCCCACTTTATTATTTGGGCCTATATCTGTGTTTCCTCCTCATCCTGCCCATTGCCCAGCCACTGCTAGATGAGTCTGCTGGTACATTGACCCAGACCACTACATTCCCCTTGCACTCTACACAGCCAGAATCTGACCCTGCTGAAAGTCAGGTTCCCCTTCCTGCATACTATACCACCTTACACGGGGACAAAGAGGAAGGTGCAGATGAAAGTGCAGGTTCCTTCATCAGGTGGGGGGCATACTCGTTGGTGACGTCACTGGCACAGGGCCCCTCATAGTACGCAAAAGTGTCTCTGCTGGTGGGAGGCGCCACCCGCCGTCAAACACACCGCCGTACTATGAGGGGCCCTGTGCCAGTGCCAATGCGAACGAGTGGGCCCCCACTGCTTGCTCAGGATCACAGCACTTGCAAAGTTGAAATACTTACCTCTCCCTGCTCCACCGCCATGACGTATTCCGCGTTTCCTGGGCCCACGAAAAACTTGAGCCTACCCTACCCCCCACAGCCAAATGACCCCCAGTTTTCAATGCCTAACTATTATTATAAAGTAAATTAAGATTGACAAGCTTCAGTAATAAGAATTGATGTTTTTGGCATTAAAATGAGCACTGTAGGTGTTTTCCTGTCCTCCACTCACTGCCGACTTTGATTCCCCATTGACTTGCATTGGGTTTCGTGTTTCAGTCGGCCCCCGACTTTACGCAATAATCGGCCGATTTCACCCGACCCGACTTTTGACAAAGTTGCGAAACATGACTAAAGTCGCTCAACTCTAATTGAAACCAATAATACATTGACCTCAATAATAAAGCAAAACCATAAAAGGTCCTTAAAAAAATCTCATGACAAATATTGTAAACCGGTGACCTTGATCTATTTTGGATGATCATGAGTGCATAACTTTGAAATTAAAACTGTCAACTGTAGCCTCCACAAAAATGAAAATATTTTTCTAATTTTTCTATTTTTCTCAAATATTGCCCCAGATACGAACATATGACTGACACAAAATAGGGACCTGACATAATAACATGACATTTGCTCTGCAATCCAAAGACTTAAGAGTTTCTCCGATGACCTTTTCAGTCTACTGAAACTAAGAAATAAATTGTTAACACTGTTTAAAGCTTTTCAGAAATAAATTGCATGTTGCAGATAACCAATTTGCTTTCCATAAATTTGATTAATCATATAGTGTGATTATGTTCTACTACTGAGATTTCTTACAAAGTTATTTTCACACTGCTCAAGGAGAAAATACAATTTAATTCTTTCAAGTTTTTAATATCTCTCACTGCAGGGATTTTCTCCTTATAAAAGCAATATTGAACATTGTACAATTGAAATTGTGATTAGTATTGAAGTTGTTGTGGTTTAATTTTTTGGGGGGGTTGGTAGGTGTGTTAAAAAAATAATGGATCCTGAAAAGATATGTCCACATTTGCAACCAATATCAGCTTTTATCCATTGATCCTAGGCTTCTAAAATAAAAAAATATATATCTTTGTCATGATACAGTTGGTACGGAAAGTATTCAGACCCCTTTAAATTTTTCACTCTTTGTTTCATTGCAGCCATTTGGTAAATTCAAAAAAGTTCATTTTTTTCACATTAATGTACACTCTGCACCCCATCTTGACTGAAAAAAACAGAAATGTAGAAATTTTTGCCAATTTAATAAAAAAGAAAAACTGAAATATCACATGGTCATAAGTATTTAGACCCTTTGCTCAGACACTCATATTTAAGTCACATGCTGTCCATTTCCTTGTGATCCTCCTTGAGCTATGTTTAATTAAACTGATAGGACTTGATTTGGAAAGGCACACACCTGTCTATATAAGACCTCACAGCTCACAGTGCATGTCAGACCAAATGAGAATGATGAAGTCAAAGGAACTGGCCAAGGAGCTCAGAGACAGAATTGTAGCAAGGCACAGATCTGGCCAAGGATACAACAGAAGTTCTGCAGTACTCAAGGTTCCTAAGAGCACAGTGGCCTCTATAATCCATAAATGGAAGAAGCTTAGGACCACCAGAAGTCTTCCTAGACCTGGCCGTCCAGCCAAACTGAGCAATCGTGGGAGAAGAGCCTTGGTGAGAGAGGTAAAGAAGAACCCCAAGATCACTGTGGCTGAGCTCCAAAGATGCAGTAGGGAGATGGGAGAAAGTCCCACAAAATCAACTATGACTGTGTAACACCCCAGGGTCCTGGTTGTTGCAGTGGCATTGCTTTCCTCATGGGGAGAGTGATGTCAAGCTTGGAAGCGAGCGAGGATCTTCTTTATCAGGTAAACACAAGCATACAACATGTTCACACTCCAGGCGAGAAGGGGGAGCTCTGATCCAGCTTGTGGGTGCCTCCCCTATATATATATTCTGGTCTGGAGGGAAAGTGAGTTAGTTCCTGTCAGAGAGACAGAAGGGAAGGAAGCAGAGGAACCGTGCAGCCACAAGAAGGTGCTGCATCTCCTGAAGGACAGAGACAACACAAAAAGACGGACAGATTGTAGTGAGCATGCAAGAGAGTGAAGCACAGGTGAGTGACAACTGGGGAGGACAGCTGCGATTGGGCTACCTCCCTGCAAAGCGCAGATACCAATAGCTGGAAGGTTGTGAGGGACTCCAAGACTTACATCAGAAACTGGTAGGACAGCTGAATTACATGTAACCTGTCCACCCTAATACCCAGGAGACACAGTGGTGCATAGAGCCCGGGTCGTGATAGAGATCCTGTAAAAAGGCTTAAGCCTCCTGTCATACGGGTTTATGTCCCACAATTAAGGAGGACAGAGAGAACTGTGAGGACCTTGCAAGAAGCTATAGGCAGTAAGGGACTACAACACCACCATGCTAGTAGGAAGGCTTCTAACTCCACCTGGTAAAGGGACTTCCAAGCCAGCCGAACTCTGCCTGTACCTGTGATCTGGTGCCCTGGACTGTGGCTGCCTGAAGTCTTCAGTAAACCAGGTAAAGAGACTGCAAACCTGTGTCCTCCGTTCTTTACTGCACCACTCACCATCCTTATCTATACACTGGGAGCCCTGGGGACCCAGCTTCATCTGTGGGAAGCCATACCATCCCTGCTGCCATAACATCACCCTAGTGGACCCCTTTAAGCAGCGTTGGTCACCCCTGAACGAATACCTCAGGTGGCGTCACAAACTTTTATTGTTTCACATACCTCTTTAAAGACTTTTCTGTTGTGAATTTGGTTTCTGGGCTCCCCCGGTGGTTTCCGGTGGTACTGCACTTGTGTGCTTCATCTCCTCTGTTCACCTGTTTTCCATCAGTATGTGGGAGTTTTCTATTTAGCCTTGCTCCTCAGTCATTTCTATGCCGGCCAACAATGTTACCAGAAGCCTTTCTGTTGCATGTTCCTGCTCCTAGACTACTATCAGCTAAGTTGGACTTGTTATCCTAAGTTTGTTTTGCATTTTTGTTCCAGTTCTCTGTGATTGAATATTTCTGAGGCTGGAAGCTCTTGTGAGCTGAAATTGCCACTCTGGTGTCATGAGTTGATGTTAGAGTCTTAAAGTAATTTCAGGATGGTATTTTGAAAGGGTTTTCAGCTGACTGTGAAGTTCCCTTTTCTGTCTTCCTACTATCTAGTAAAGCGGACCTCAATTTGCTAAACCTATCTTCATACTTCGTATGTCATTTTCCTCTAAAATCACCGCCAATATACGTGGGGGCTACTGTCTGCCTTTTGGGGAAAATTTCTCTAGAGGTAAGCCAGGTCTGTATTTTCCTCTGCTAGGGTCAGTCAGTTCTCCGGCTGGCGCTGGGCGTCTAGGGATAAAACGTAGGCACGCTACCCGGCCACTGTTAGTTGTGCGGTAGGTTTAGCTCATGGTCAGCTCGAGTTCCCATCTTCCAAGAGCTAGTCCTTTTGTATGCTTAATTACGTTCTCTTGCCGTTGAGAACCATGACAGTTTGGCCGGCCAAGGGTTAAAATAATTGGCAGAAGAAAGGAGAGAAAAGAAGTCTGCAGAGAATTTTTTTTTCCTGAGTTTGCTCATTAGTTGATTCACTAGCATCTCTGCTTACTGCAGCCTTCGTCTCTCTCTCCTTCTAATCCTTGAATGGTTCTGATTTCACCTGATTAATATGGATCCACAGAGTTTAGCTACAGGTTTGAATAATCTCGCTATGAAGGTTCAAAGCTTACAGGATTTCGTTATTCATGCTCCTACATCTGAACCTAGAATTCCTTTACCTGAATTTTTCTCTGGGGATAGATCTCGCTTCCAGAATTTCAAACATAATTGTAAATTATTTTTGTCTCTGAGATCTCGCTCCGCTGCAGATCCTGCACAGCAGGTCAGGATTGTAATTTCCTTGCTCCGGGGCGACCCTCAGGATTGGGCATTTACATTGGCACCAGGGGATCCTGCGTTGTTCAATGTGGATGCGTTTTTCCTGGCTTTGGGGTTGCTTTATGAGGAACCTCATTTAGAGATTCAGGCTGAAAAAGCCTTAATGGCCCTGTCTCAAGGGCAAGATGAGGCTGAAATATACTGCCAAAAATTTCGTAAGTGGTCTGTGCTTACTCAGTGGAATGAGTGTGCCCTGGCGGCGAAATTCAGAGAGGGTCTCTCTGATGCCATTAAAGATGTTATGGTGGGGTTCCCTGTGCCTACAGGTCTGAATGAGTCCATGACAATGGCTATTCAGATTGATCGGCGTTTGCGGGAGCGCAAACCTGTGCACCATTTGGCGGTGTCTACTGAGAAGGCGCCAGAGATTATGCAATGTGATAGAATTCTGTCCAGAAGCGAACGACAGAATTTTAGGCGAAAAAATGGGTTATGCTTCTATTGTGGTGATTCAACTCATGTTATATCAGCATGCTCTAAACGTACTAAGAAAGTTGATAAGTCTGTTTCAATTGGCACTTTACAGTCTAAGTTTATTCTATCTGTGACCCTGATTTGCTCTTTATCGTCTATTACCGCGGACGCCTATGTCGACTCTGGCGCCGCTTTGAGTCTTATGGATTGGTCCTTTGCCACACGCTGTGGGTTTGATTTAGAGCCTCTGGAAGTTCCTATACCTCTGAAGGGTATTGACTTCACGCCATTGGCTAGTAACAAACCACAATACTGGACACAAGTAACTATGCGTATTAATCCGGATCACCAGGAGATTATTCGCTTCCTTGTGTTGTATAATCTACATGATGTGTTGGTGCTTGGATTGCCATGGCTGCAATCTCATAACCCAGTCCTCGACTGGAAAGCAATGTCTGTGTTAAGCTGGGGATGTCAGGGGACTCATGGGGACGTACCTTTGGTTTCCATTTCGTCATCTATTCCCTCTGAGATTCCGGAATTTTTATCTGATTATCGTGACGTTTTTGAGGAGCCTAAACTTGGTTCACTACCTCCGCACAGAGATTGCGATTGTACTATAGATTAGATTCCGGGCAGTAAGTTTCCAAAGGGTCGTTTATTTAATCTATCTGTGCCTGAACATGCTGCTATGCGGGAATATATTAAGGAGTCCTTGGAAAAAGGACATATTCGTCCTTCGTCATCTCCCTTAGGAGCCGGTTTTTTCTTTGTATCTAAAAAAGATGGCTCTTTGAGGCCGTGTATTGATTATCGGCTTTTGAATAAAATCACGGTTAAATATCAGTATCCATTGCCACTGCTTACTGATTTGTTTGCTCGAATAAAGGGGGCCAAGTGGTTCTCTAAGATTGATCTTCGTGGGGCGTATAATTTGGTGCGAATTAAGCAGGGGGATGAGTGGAAAACCGCATTTAATACGCCTGAGGGCCATTTTGAGTATTTAGTAATGCCTTTTGGTCTTTCAAATGCCCCTTCAGTCTTTCAGTCCTTTATGCATGACATTTTCCGTGATTACTTGGATAAATTTTTGATTGTGTATCTTGATGATATTTTGATTTTTTCGGATGACTGGGACTCTCATGTCCAACAGGTCAGGAGGGTTTTTCAGGTTTTGCGCTCTAATTCCTTGTGTGTAAAGGGTTCTAAGTGCGTTTTTGGGGTTCAAAAGATTTCGTTTTTGGGGTACATTTTTTCCCCCTCTTCCATTGAGATGGACCCTGTCAAGGTTCAGGCTATTTGTGATTGGACGCAACCCTCTTCTCTTAAGAGCCTTCAGAAGTTTTTGGGCTTTGCTAATTTTTATCGTCGATTTATAACTGGTTTTTCTGATGTTGCTAAACCGTTGACTGATTTGACTAAGAAGGGTGCTGATGTTGCTGATTGGTCCCCTGCTGCTGTCGAGGCCTTTCGGGAGCTTAAGCGCCGCTTTTCTTCCGCCCCTGTATTGCGTCAGCCTGATGTTACTCTTCCTTTTCAGGTTGAGGTTGACGCTTCAGAAATCGGAGCTGGGGCGGTTTTGTCGCAGAAAAGTTCCGACTGCTCCGTGATGAGACCTTGTGCGTTCTTTTCTCGTAAATTTTCGCCCGCTGAGCGAAATTATGATATTGGTAATCGGGAGCTCTTGGCTATGAAGTGGGCTTTTGAGGAGTGGCGTCATTGGCTTGAGGGGGCTAGACATCAGGTGGTGGTATTGATCGACCACAAGAATTTGATTTATCTTGAGTCTGCCAGGCGCCTGAATCCTAGACAGGCGCGCTGGTCGTTATTTTTCTCTCGGTTTAATTTTGTGGTTTCTTACCTACCAGGTTCTAAAAATGTGAAGGCAGATGCCCTTTCTAGGAGTTTTGAGCCTGATTCCCCTGGTAATTCTGAACCTACAGGTATCCTTAAGGATGGAGTGATATTATCTGCTGTTTCCCCAGACTTGCGACGGGTCTTGCAGGAGTTTCAGGCGAATAGACCTGATCGTTGCCCGCCTGGTAGAATGTTTGTTCCTGATGATTGGACCAGTAGAGTCATCTCGGAGGTCCATTCTTCTGCGTTAGCAGGTCATCCTGGAATCTTTGGTACCAGGGATTTGGTGGCTAGGTCCTTCTGGTGGCCTTCCCTGTCGCGAGATGTGCGAGGTTTTGTGCAGTCTTGTGATGTTTGTGCTCGGGCCAAGCCTTGTTGTTCTCGGGCTAGTGGATTGTTGTTATCTTTGCCTATTCCGAAGAGGCCTTGGACTCACATCTCCATGGATTTTATTTCTGATCTCCCTGTTTCTCAGAAGATGTCTGTCATCTGGGTGGTGTGTGACCGTTTCTCTAAGATGGTCCATTTGGTTCCCTTGCCCAAATTGCCTTCCTCATCCGAGCTGGTTCCTCTGTTTTTTCAAAATGTGGTGCGCTTGCATGGTATTCCGGAGAATATCGTTTCTGACAGGGGAACCCAATTCGTGTCTAGATTTTGGCGAGCGTTCTGTGCTAGGATGGGCATTGATTTGTCTTTTTCGTCTGCTTTCCATCCTCAGACTAATGGCCAGACCGAGCGAACTAATCAGACCTTGGAGACTTATTTGAGGTGTTTTGTGTCTGCGGATCAGGATGATTGGGTTGCCTTTTTGCCCTTGGCGGAGTTTGCCCTCAATAATCGGGCTAGTTCTGCCACCTTGGTTTCTCCTTTCTTCTGTAATTCGGGGTTTCATCCTCGTTTCTCTTCCGGTCAGGTGGAGTCTTCGGATTGTCCTGGAGTGGATGCTGTGGTGGAGAGGTTGCATCAGATTTGGGGGCATGTGGTGGACAATTTGAAGTTGTCCCAGGAGAAGACTCAGCATTTTGCCAACCGCCGTCGTCGTGTTGGTCCTCGTCTTTGTGTTGGGGACTTGGTGTGGTTATCTTCTCGTTTTGTCCCTATGAAGGTTTCTTCTCCTAAGTTTAAGCCTCGGTTCATCGGCCCGTACAAGATATTGGAGATTCTTAACCCTGTGTCCTTTCGTTTGGACCTCCCTGCATCTTTTTCTATTCATAATGTCTTCCATCGGTCATTGTTGCGCAGGTATGAGGTACCGGTTGTGCCTTCCGTTGAGCCTCCTGCTCCGGTGTTGGTTGAGGGTGAGTTGGAGTACATTGTCGAGAAGATCTTGGACTCCCGTGTTTCCAGACGGAGACTTCAGTATCTGGTCAAGTGGAAGGGCTACGGTCAGGAGGATAACTCTTGGGTGACAGCCTCTGATGTTCATGCCTCCGATTTGGTCTGTGCCTTTCATAGGGCTCATCCTGATCGCCCTGGTGGTTCTGGTGAGGGTTCAGTGCCCCCTCCTTGAGGGGGGGGTACTGTTGTGAATTTGGTTTCTGGGCTCCCCCGGTGGTTTCTGGTGGTACTGCACTTGTGTGCTTCATCTCCTCTGTTCACCTGTTTTCCATCAGTATGTGGGAGTTTTCTATTTAGCCTTGCTCCTCAGTCATTTCTATGCCGGCCAACAATGTTACCAGAAGCCTTTCTGTTGCATGTTCCTGCTCCTAGACTACTATCAGCTAAGTTGGACTTGTTATCCTAAGTTTGTTTTGCATTTTTGTTCCAGTTCTCTGTGATTGAATATTTCTGAGGCTGGAAGCTCTTGTGAGCTGAAATTGCCACTCTGGTGTCATGAGTTGATGTTAGAGTCTTAAAGTAATTTCAGGATGGTATTTTGAAAGGGTTTTCAGCTGACCGTGAAGTTCCCTTTTCTGTCTTCCTACTATCTAGTAAAGCGGACCTCAATTTGCTAAACCTATCTTCATACTTCGTATGTCATTTTCCTCTAAAATCACCGCCAATATATGTGGGGGCTACTGTCTGCCTTTTGGGGAAAATTTCTCTAGAGGTAAGCCAGGCCTGTATTTTCCTCTGCTAGGGTCAGTCAGTTCTCCGGCTGGCGCTGGGCGTCTAGGGATAAAACGTAGGCACGCTACCCGGCCACTGTTAGTTGTGCGGTAGGTTTAGCTCATGGTCAGCTCGAGTTCCCATCTTCCAAGAGCTAGTCCTTTTGTATGCTTAATTACGTTCTCTTGCCGTTGAGAACCATGACACTTTTCCTTTAACATGAGCGCCCAGGGCCACTGACCGGGTCACCACCGCCGTGACACATCCCTTTGAGTGTCCCTGGTGGGCGTTCCCACTGCATTCCTCCACCAGTCGGGCCTTTTCCTCAGTGCAAGACATATGAAAGCCCGCATAGAGTTTGCTAAAAAACACATGAAGGACTCCCAGACTATGAGAAATAAGATTCTCTGGCCTGATAAGATGAAGATAGATCTTTTTGGGGATAATTCTAAGTGGTATGTGTGGAGAAAACCAGGCACTGCTCATCACCTGCCCAATGCAATCCCAACAGTGAAACATGGTGGTGGTAGTATCATGCTATGGGGTGTTTTTCAGCTGCAGGGACAGGACGAATGGTTGTCTGTTATGACCCCAATGGCAGAGGGTCTCAGAAATAAATACCAAGTCTGCAAACACAAAAAACCAGCTCATAGGGCAGTGGTAACTGGGCTGACCGTATATCTAATCCTAGCACCACAAATAGCAGCAGCCGGGGAACGTGCCTACGTTGGTTCTAGACGTCTCGCGCCAGCCGGAGAACTAACTAACCCTAGAAGGGAAAAGATAGACCTTTCTTGCCTCCAGAGAAAAGACCCCAAAAGTTGGATACAAGCCCCCAACAAATAATAACGGTGAGGTAAGAAGAAAAGACAAACGTAAGAATGAACTAGGTATTTAGCAAAGAGAGGCCCACTGACTAATAGCAGAATATAGTAAGATGACTTATACGGTCAGCAAAAACCCTATCAAAATTTCCACGCTGGATATTCAAGAACCCCCGAACCGTCTAACGGCCCGGGGGGAGAATACCAGCCCCCTAGAGCTTCCAGCAAAATCAGGAATCACATTTAGTACAAGCTGGACAAAAATAAGAGCAATGCAAATAACCAAAAGACAAGGAAGCAAGACTTAGCTTAATTTTGCAAGAACCCAGACCAGCAGACAGGAGCAAACAGAAAGGACTGATTACAACGATGCCAGGCACCAGACTGATAATTCAGGAAGTTCATATAGCAACACCCCTGGACTAACGACCCAGGTGGGTGCCAAACTGAGGAAAGAGAATCCCAGAGTCATATCACTAGTGACCACAAGAGGGAGCCAAAAAAGTCTAATTCACAACAGTTGTCATCAGGGCTGCCACTAGAAATTTCGGGGCCCCATACTGGCAAAATTTCCGGGGCCCCCTTGAGACTCCGCCCAGGCTCCACCCCAGCCCCGCCTCCACGCTCCACCCCTCAAACTGTCCACAGTCCCACCGCTCTCTCTTGGAAAATCTCACACATTGACAGTTCCCATCACCAGATCACACATGTAGCCGGCAGCTTTTGTTTTGGCCAATAGATTTTTTTAAGCCACCAAAATGACAAGGTAGACACTTTTGGCCGGGCCCTACTCTACTGTAACCTATTAAATATTTGTTAAAATATGCAGTACAATTTAGGTATATTTTTATTTTTCAATTTTTAAAATGACCTATAATACCACACACAAGGAACAAATACCACAGCACCATGACCAGACACCATATTATCATCACAGTGACCTATAATACTATCTACAAGGCACAAATACCGCCACACCATGACCAGATGACATATTACCACCACAGTGATCGAATAATATCAAATACAAGGAACAAATACCACAACATCATGACCAGACCACATATTACCACCACAGTGATCGAATAATATCAAATACAAGGAACAAATACCACAACATCATGACCAGACCACATATTACCAACACATAGTGACTGAATACTACAATACTGATCAATAATAAAAAAAAACACAATACTATCACCATAAGTGCCATTATACACAGGAGATCTGTACTTAGTATGCAGTGTCTGTGTACAGGTAATACAGTGATCACCAGTGACATTATACACAGGAGCTCTGTATATAGTCTATAGGTAATCCAGTGATCACTGGTGATATTATACACAGGACCTCTGTATATAGTATACAGTGTATAGTGTCAATGTATAGGTAACACTGACTCACCAGTGACGTCTCTAGGTGAAGTCCTTCATCTTTCATCCCGCACAGACCACCATCACTTCATGCAGCCAGGACTCGTTTCTGCAGGAAATAACAGTTATCTCGAGTTCCACTTGCAGAACACATTACTTAATTTTCCCAACTTCTACATTACACCACATGAAGAAGGCGACATAGTATCACTCTACACAGTAATAGGACCGCCCCTCCATTTAAAACAGTGTACTCAAAAAATAAAATAAATACATCACTGCAGTAATAATATCCCTTAATTAGCCCCTATGGTAATAATATTCGCCATCCTGGCCCCGTGTGTCTCATTACTGGGGTCAGCCATATGTTCTCCCATCCTGCCCTAATGAGTATCCATCCTGCCCCATATGATCTCCCCATCCTGCCCCATCTGTCTCCATCGTATCCATCCTGCCCCATCTGTCTCCAATCCTGCCTCCAGTGTCTCCAATCATGCCCGTATCACCATTCTGCCCTGTCTCCAATCAGGCCCCCATTTCTCAATTCTGCCCCATCTGTTTCCATTCCTGCCCCAGTGTCTCCAGTCATGCCCCAGTGTCTGTCATCATGCCCCGTTTCTCCTTTCTGCCCCCCTGTGTCCAGCTTTCTGCCCCCGTGTCCAGCTTTCTGCCCCCGTGTCCAGCTTTCTGCCCCTGTGTCCAGCTTTCTGCCCCCGTGTCCAGCTTTCTGCCCCCGTGTCCAGCTTTCTGCCCGTGTCCAGCTTTCTGCCCCTGTGTCCAGCTTTCTGCCCCTGTGTCCAGCTTTCTGTCCCTGTGTCCAGCTTTCTGCCCCTGTGTCCAGCTTTCTGCCCCTGTGTCCAGCTTTCTGCCCCTGTGTCCAGCGCTCTGCCCCCTCCTGTGTCCAGCGTTCTGCCCCCTCCTGTGTCCAGCGCTCTGCCCCCTCCTGTGTCCAGCGCTCTGCCCCTGTGTCCAGCTTTCTGCCCCTGTGTCCAGCTTTCTGCCCCTGTGTCCAGCTTTCTGCCCCTGTGTCCAGCGCTCTGCCCCCTCCTGTGTCCAGCGTTCTGCCCCCTCCTGTGTCCAGCGCTCTGCCCCCTCCTGTGTCCAGCGCTCTGCCCCTGTGTCCAGCTTTCTGCCCCTGTGTCCAGCTTTCTGCCCCTGTGTCCAGCTTTCTGCCCCTGTGTCCAGCTTTCTGCCCCTGTGTCCAGCGCTCTGCCCCTGTGTCCAGCGCTCTGCCCCCTCCTGTGTCCAGCGTTCTGCCCCCTCCTGTGTCCAGCGCTCTGCCCCCTCCTGTGTCCAGCACTCTGCCCCCTCCTGTGTCCAGCGCTCTGCCCCCCCCTTTGTCCAGCGTTCTGCCCCCTCCTGTGTCCAGCGCTCTGCCCCCCTGTGTCCAGCGCTCTGCCCCCTCCTGTGTCCAGCGCTCTGCCCCCTCCTGTGTCCAGCGCTCTGCCCCCTCCTGTGTCCAGCGCTCTGCCCCCCCCTGTGTCCAGCGTTCTGCCCCCCCCCTGTGTCCAGCGTTCTGCCCCCCCCTGTGTCCAGCGTTCTGCCCCCCCCTGTGTCCAGCGTTCTGCCCCCTCCTGTGTCCAGCGCTCTGCCCCCTCCTGTGTCCAGCGTTCTGCCCCCTCCTGTGTCCAGCGTTCTGCCCCCCCTGTGTCCAGCGCTCTGCCCCCTCCTGTGTCCAGCGCTCTGCCCCCTCCTGTGTCCAGCATTCTGCCCCCCCCTGTGTCCAGCGCTCTGCCCCCTCCTGTGTCCAGCGCTCTGCCCCCCCTGTGTCCAGCGCTCTGCCCCCTCCTGTGTCCAGCGCTCTGCCCCCCTGTGTCCAGCGCTCTGCCCCCTCCTGTGTCCAGCGCTCTGCCCCCTCCTGTGTCCAGCGCTCTGCCCCCTCCTGTGTCCAGCGTTCTGCCCCCCCCTGTGTCCAGCGTTCTGCCCCCTCCTGTGTCCAGCGCTCTGCCCCCTCCTGTGTCCAGCGTTCTGCCCCCTCCTGTGTCCAGCGTTCTGCCACCCTGTTTCCAGCGCTCTGCCCCCTCCTGTGTCCAGCGCTCTGCCCCCTCCTGTGTCCAGCGCTCTGCCCTGGGCCCCCCCCCCCCCCCCCCCCCCGGATCGCCGCTCTCAATTAAAAAAAAAAAAGTTCTACTTACCTCCCGTCCCGCGCTCCTGCTCTCTGCACGCAGCTGCAGCGTGCACTCACCGGCGACTGACAATGAAGTCAGACGCCGGCGACATGCATGCTGCGGCTGACGTCAGCTGCCAGCCTCAGATTGGCTGGCGGCTGTTAACTATTGACGTGCGGGCTCGGGCCCGCACTTTAATAGCGCTGCAGCGCCGGCCGCAGCTAAGGGCCCGGTTCAGCCTGCGGCTGCCGGTAGGGGCCCGATGGGCAGATGAGACGGGGCCCGATGCGGGCCCCCTCTGCCCACCGGGCCCCATACGCCAGTCACGGCTGTAATGCCCTGATGGCGGCCCTGGTTGTCATTGAAGGAAACATGAATGCGCCCAAGTACAGAGATATCCTGGATAAAAACCTCTTCCATAGTGCTCTGGACCTCAGACTTGTCCAAAGCTTCACCTTCCAACAAGACAATGACCCTAAGCACACAACTAAAATAACAAAGGAGTGGCTTCAGAACAACTCTGTGACCATTCTTGACTGGCCCAACCAGAGCCCTGACCTAAACTCATTTGAGTATCTCTGGAGAGACCTGAAAATGGCTGTCCACCAACATTCACCATCCAACCTGACGAAACTGGAGAGGATCTGCAAGGAAGAATGGCAGAGGATCCCCAAATCCAGGTGTGAAAAACTTTTTGCATCATTCCCAAGAAGACTCATGGCTGTACTAGTTTAAAAGGGTGTTTCTACTCAATACTGAGCAAAGGGTCTGAATACTTATGACCAGGTGATGTTACAGCTTTTATTTTTAATAAATTTGCAAAAATTTCTACATTTCTGTTTTTTTCAGTCAAGATGGGATGCAGAGTGCACATTAATGTGAAAAAATGAACTTTTTTGAATTTACCAAATGGCTGCAATGAAACAAAGAGTGAAAAATGTAAAGGGGTCTGAAAACTTTCTGTACCCACTATAGTTGTGTCAATAGCCAGACCTATGTGTTAAACCCTTGTGAACTGTTCAATTCCTTTCTGGCTTGGACTGGCCCACAGAAGAATAGGAGAATCCTCCGGGGGGCCTTTGTGCAGGAGTGTCCCCCACCCTCTTATATGAGCCATACTTAGCTTACTTACTCACTATTACAGACAAAGGCAGCATCTTATTCATTTAACAATCTACCCAGTTCATTGTATACATTTCTGATTGAGAATATTATCATATTTGCATGTACCTGAACATTGGGGTCCTGGAGTCCGACATTGGTTCCCTATGATCCTGTCTGTCAGTACAGGAGCTAAACTGTTACTACACAGTTACTTACCTTCTCCAGGACAACTATCCATGGCTTTCTTTTAGATTACCATAAAGTCATAAAGAGCCATAGCTGTAGATCAGAGCCCCTAAGTAAACTGCTTAGAAAAAATACATACATTATTAAATAGCTCTCTTCGACCTCATAAGGTGCACTTACTTTCAAAATCTATGTCAGAAAAGGTTCTTGCCTAATATGAAAATTAGTATTTTATGAGTCCAACTAGAGCTGGACTCATAAAATGCTAATTTAAATATAACCAAGTAAAAGTTTAATAAAGGATTATACAGCCATTTTAGTAATGAGTTTTCAAAGTTAATATGCCAGAGTCATTATGTGTAAAGATCTTTTTATCAAAGATTGCAGCTCGCAGTGTGAAATCTGGTAACAGATCCCCTTTAAGGGCATATAAATCGGATAGCACACAGACAGCGCACTGGCCAATGTTATTCAATAAGTCTGTTCAAATAATTGATCTTTTTATCGTTCTGACTGTCTTTGAAAAAAAAATTGAAGCATGCACTATTCTCTTCCAAGTCTCGGAGGAGACTCACCCATTCAAGTCTACGGGTGCGTAAAAAAAACCCAGAATCCCACACAGAACATCTGAGTCGCATCCGATTTTTACTGATACATTTCTATTATAAACGTAGGAAACTGTGTGTGATCATGTACATTTTTTAATGTAGTTGTATGAAAATGGATCGCAAATGGATGTCATAATAAAGTAAAAAAAGAAAACACATGACACACGAACGAAAATCGGATGTAAATTAGAAAAAAATGGTCTGAGTTTTCTGGATGAAACGTGGACAACTTCTCATTCGAAGGTCTGCAGCCTACCTTAATCAATGAAGGTTGTGGAAAGCTCAAACATTCTTGACTTTTGCCGTTTTGCCCAATAACCTTACCTTGTATGTAAAGCTGGCCATAGGTATAGACAATTATAAATATTCCATCTATTTATCTGTTCCAATACATAGGGGAAAAAATATTCAGAAGATAAGTGTAATCATTATTCTCGCAGCATATAGCAGAGAACTTTTGCATTTTTTTCTTTCTCTCACTAGATTGCTTTTTGTTTTTTTCATTTTAAACACTATAATAAAAACAATACAAACACAGGGAGTCCATCTGTGAATCTGAGATTTACTGTCAGATGTAAGATGTTTCATTCTCGGTTATTACACCTGTTCTCCCCATTAATGTGCACATTTGCCTTAGCTAAACATGTTATTTTCAAGGCACTTCTCATAATATCTGAGGCCGGTTTAAGGATGGAAACCTATCATTTAGTGTTTTATAAATAAACATTTCCAATGTGGATTTTCTTCAATCCAGGAAAAATAGAAGACTATACCAAACAATTTCAGGATGATACCCAATGATTACATGTCTCAAAACTCTCTTTCAAGGTTCATATTTTGTAGGAAAATATTGAATGTTGACACGTCGGCCATTATTTGGTTGAACTTCACAAGGGCCTTAGTATCCTGTTTTCAGTCATCACCAGTTAATCTGTACAAACACTTTGGAGTGGGTGTGAATGATTCTGATGTTTCTCTAATCTCCTCCACCAGAGCAGAAGTTTGACTGTGTATTACAGCTGGTGTCCAGCTCCTGTGGGGGCAGACGGGCAAAGCCCCTACAATGCAAATTGACTCATGTCTTTTAGTCACATGGGCATGTTAAAAAGTTAAAAAATAAAAACAAAACTGTAATTAGATTATGACATAAGTATTATTACTTGTTATTTCAAAAAGGAGTTAAAATATTGTTTTATTTGTTCAAACAGGATGGCTCTTCTCTCCATTTCTATATGTATATATGCCATATGGATACAGAAGAACTGGAAATAAGCTGACTGTGTGAGATCCAAAAGTATAATACCATTCCACAGTGATCAGTATGAGCAGCAGCATCATACTGGTGAATTGTTTCCCAGGAACATCTAAATATGGAGCTAGGAGGCCAATGTAGTGACCTGAAAGTTCAGGTTGGTCATTATTATTATTTAGTTGGTTAGGTCTGGCCTTCATGACTCCCACTGATCACTACAATTAAGTAAGGCATTTTAGTGGTGGTTGGGTGAATTAGGGTGTCTGTCTTTTGAGGTGTTGGGAAACCCACCAGATCTAATAGAATGGGCAACCACCCCCTCCATGAATTGGTAGGTTTGTGAGTGGTTGCTTCATCAGTATTTTGCACCTGTGCTGCCCCTGCCTTTATTATGGAAGTCTCCTGCATCCTGCTAGTGCATCGGTAATCTGACCTGGAGTTGGTAAGGCTGTTTTGTTCTGTGATTTTACTAAAATTATTGGCTGTGTTAGTGTTACGGAACTGCAACACAGAACTAGGATAGAAGGGGGAAAACTGACCCTGCACTGAGACTAGGCTAATACCCTACGATGGAGTGGGCAACCCATTCCTTGCGAATAGACCCACTGACGATCCTAGGTTAATCTCAGTGAAGACCTATAGATAGGGGGAAGGAGGTCCCTGAAAGATCTAAGGACTGGGTATAAAAACAGGTCACCTCCTAATAGAAAACGCAGAGATGGCTGCAGAAACCAACTGAAAACAGAAACTAAAGATAGCAGAACCAGAGATCCCAGAACTACACAATATCAAACACAGAAAGCTATCAAAGCACCCAGCCAGAACTCTAGTTGATTAACACTGTTGTCCAGCAAGGAAGGGAGGCAGGTGCTGGGTAAAGCTGCTTTCACACTAGCGTCGGCACGGGGCCGTCGCTATGTGTTGGCCTGACGTGCCGAAACACGTTGTGAAAATAATGCCCGACGTAGGCAGTGGAAGCAGTCTTACGATGCTTCCGCTGCCCCATTGTAAGGTTCGGGGAGGAGGGGGCGGACTGTTGTGAACTCTATTTCTGGGCTCCCTCTTGTGGTCACAAGTGGTACTGTGTGAGTGCTGTCTTTCTGCAGGTTGTGACTGGCATCAGCTGTCTCGTTATCTGTGGGCTGGTTTTCTATTTAAGCTCACTTGGACTCTCAGTCCATGCCTGCTGTCAATGTATTCAGTGCTATTCTGATTCCTTCTGACTACCTTGCTACCAGTCTCTTCAAGAGAAGCTAAGTTTCCGTTTTGTTCATTTTTTGTTCATCTGTGTTCAATATGTTTCTTGTCCAGCTTGCTAATATGTGATTTCCCAGCTTGCTGGTAGCTCTAGGGGGCTGAGTTTCTCCCCCCCACACCGTTAGTTGGTGTGGGGGTCTTGAATTCTCAGCGTGGATATTTTGGTAGGGTTTTTTGCTGACCGCACAGTTCTCTATCTGTTTTCTGCTATCAAGTATTAGCGGGCCTCATTTGCTGAGTCTGTTTTCATTCCTACGTGTGTCTTTTCTCCTTACCTCACCGTTATTATTTGTTGGGGGCTCCCTATATCTTTGGGGTTATTTCTCTTGAGGCAAGTGAGGTCTTGCTTTCTCTTTAGGGGTAGTCAGTTTCTCAGGCTGCGTCGAGACGTCCAGGATTTTAGGCACGTTCACCGGCTACCTTTAGTGTGTTTGGATAGGATCAGATTTGCGGTCAGTCCAGTTACCACCTCCCTAGAGCTTGTTCTTTGCTTAGTAACTTAGCTGGTATTTCCTGTGATCCCCAGCCACTGGGATCATAACAGTACAGCAGGCCAAAAAAGTGTTTAATGCATCGCATGAAGTGGGATAAAAGAAGTCCTGAGTACAATTTTTTTTTTTTTTTCCTCCTTTGCTGCAGTCTGTCCAGCTTCTCTCATCCCCATAATCTCTGGGTGGTTTTGAGCTCAGCTGCAGACATGGATATTCAGAGTCTGACTTCTAGTGTGGATCATCTTGCTGCAAGGGTGCAAAATATTCAGGATTTTGTTGTTCATAGCCCTATGTCTGAGTCAAAGATACCTATTCCTGAGTTGTTTTCTGGAGATAGATCTAGGTTTCTGAATTTTAGGAATAATTGTAAATTGTTTCTAGCTTTGAGACCTCGTTCCTCTGGTGATTCCGCTCAGCATGTTAAAATTGTTATCTCCTTGTTACGCGGCGACCCTCAAGATTGGGCTTTCTCTGGCGCCAGGAGATCCTGCATTGCTGAATGTGGATGCGTTTTTTCTGGCGCTTGGACTGCTTTATGAGGAACCTAATCTTGAGAACCAGGCAGAAAAGGCTTTGCTGGCTATCTCTCAAGGTCAGGATGAAGCTGAGGTGTACTGTCAAAAATTTCGGAAATGGTCAGTGCTTACTCAATGGAATGAGTGTGCCCTGGCTGCAAATTTCAGAGAGGGTTTGCGGGAGCGCAAATCTGCGCATCCTCTGGCGGTGTTCTCTGAACAGAGACCTGAGTCAATGCAATGTGACAGAATTCTGACTAGAATTGAGCGACAAAATCATAGACGTCAAAATGGGTTGTGCTTTTACTGTGGTGATTCTACTCATGTTATCTCAGCATGCTCTAAGCGCTTAAAAAAAATCGCTAAACCTGTCACCATTGGTACCATACAGCCTAAGTTCATTTTGTCTGTTACTTTAATCTGTTCTTTGTCATCCTACTCGGTTATGGCTTTTGTGGATTCAGGTGCTGCCCTGAGTCTTATGGATTTGTCGTTTGCCAAGCGCTGTGGTTTTGTTCTGGAGCCTTTGGAATTTCCTATTCCACTGAGGGGAATAGATGCTACGCCATTGGCTGAGAATAAGCCTCAGTATTGGACTCAAGTGACCATGTGCATGACTCCTGTACATCAGGAGGTGATTCGCTTTCTTGTGCTGCATAATTTGCATGATGTTGTCGTGTTGGGTCTGCCATGGCTGCAGGCCCATAATCCAGTTCTGGATTGGAAAGCTATGTCTGTGTCAAGTTGGGGTTGTCAGGGGATTCATGGCGATGTCCCTTTGGTGTCAATTGCTTCTTCCACTCCTTCTGAGGTCCCTGAGTTTTTGTCGGACTACCAGGATGTAGTTGATGAGCCCAGATCCGATGCCCTGCCTCCTCATAGGGATTGTGATTGTGCTATAAATTTGATTCCTGGCAGTAAGTTCCCTAAGGGACGACTTTTTAATTTGTCTATACCAGAACATGCCGCGATGCGGAGTTATATAAAGGAGTCTTTGGCGAAGGGACATATTCGCCCATCCTCCTCCCCTCTTGGTGCAGGATTTTTTTTGTGGCCAAGAAGGATGGTTCTCTGAGATCTTGTATAGATTATCGTCTTCTAAATAAAATCACGGTCAAATTTCAGTATCCTTTGCCATTATTGTCTGATCTGTTTGCTCGGATTAAGGGATCCAGTTGGTTCACATGTAACTTTTTTTGTGCCGACGGTCTGCCAAAACACGACGCAACCATCGCACAGCGGTTGCAACGTGTGGCGATACGTCACAATGCGTCGGTAAGTCTATGTGGAAAAAACGCATCCTGCAGACAACTTTGCAGGATGCGTTTTTTTCTCCTAAACGACGCATTGCGACGTATTGCAAACGACGCTAGTGTGAAAGTAGCCTAATAAAGGGTGATACAATCACCTGACCTAAGGCAACGCAGCACCAGGGGAAAAAGAGCAGCAGCCAGAAAACCACAACAAGAGGGCGGATGGTCAAAAACAAAACAGATTCTAACAGTTAGTGCTTTGCCTTAATTTTTTTTACATAAGGACAGTACTTGATACATACAGTCGGGCTTCTACTGCAGATCTTCCTCATGATGGGATTATATAGCCAAGCAGAAGAACCCATAATCAAGCAATAATGAAATGCCACAATATTGTCAATTGCTGTAAATCCATTTAAAACAAGTGAATCCTCTGAGAGGGTACATAGATCGTAGCAGTATGTTGGGCACTGATGCATTGCAGAACCCCAGTTCTGGTCTGAAATCTGAACAATGACAACTTCTGTATGGAATTGCTACATTCTTACCATGTTTGAGATTCTTCGAGGTTCTCCGTTTTCACAACACATACCAAGCAATTTGGCTTTGGAATTTATGAGAATTAAAATAATTAGATTGGGAGACACCATAGTACAGAGCCTGATATGAATGATTATACTCTATGTGCAGAATGGAATACTGAACCTATGTAGATACAACAATATAAAATAAATAAGTGAGGGAAGAATTTGTAATTTTAAAATATATTTTGACTTGGCTCATAACAGAAATAAAAATACGGTAGTCAGTACTTGATGCATAATACTATCTCTTAATAAGGAAAACATGAGCAAACAGTTGGGTATTATGTTTATTGCCACTAGTGACAATTGTAATTGTAATTTCATTGTGATTTTATTAAGTAAGCTTGACAGTGCTCAAAAACAGAATACAAATACAAATAAAAGGATTTTTAACTAAAGTAATTCTAACTCTAAAAAGTAGTTGCCTAACCAAATACTTTTTGAGGACCAGTTATTAAAGGGATTATCCAGGATTTTAGGCTTTTTTTTGTCATGGGGCTAAAAACGTATAGGCAGGTAGTATACCGTATATACTCGAGTATAAGCCGAGATTTTCAGCCCAAATTTTTGGGCTGAAAGTGCCCCTCTCGGCTTATACTCGAGTCTCAGTCGGCGGGTGAGGGGGAGAGGGCGCTGAGGCATACTTACCTAGTCCCGGCGATCCTGACGCTCCCCTGCCCGTCACACGGTCTCCGGGTGCCGCAGCTCTTCCCCTGTACAGCGGTCACGTGGGACCGCTCATTAGAGAAATGAATATGGACTCCACTCCCATAGGGGCGGAGCCGCCTATTCATTTCTCTAATCAGCGCGGTGCCGCTGACTGCTGACAGAGGAAGAGGCTGCGGCACCCGGAGACCAGCTGTCCGGGGGAAGGAGCGGGACGCCGGGAGCAGGTAAGTATCACATATTTACCTGTCCACGATCCACACGCCGGGCGCCGCTCTGTCCTCCCGGCGTCTCTCCGCTCTGACTGTGCAGGTCAGAGGGCGCGATGACGCATATAGTGTGCACGGCGCCCTCTAACTGATCAGTCAGTGCGGAGAGACGCCGGGACGGGACGCTGAGGAGCTGCAAGCAAGAGAGGTGAGTATGTGTTTTATTATTTTTATTGCAGCAGCAGCAGCGTTATATATGGCACAGATTTATGTGGAGCATCTATGGGGCCAAACTGAACGCTGCAGAGCATTCCATATAGGGCAGCTTTATAAGGAGCATCTATGGGGCCAAACTGAACGCTGCAGAGCATATAGGGCACAGCTTTATAATGAGCATCTATGGGGCCAAACTGAACGGTGCAGAGCATATAGGGCACAGCTATATAAGGAGCATCTATGGGGCCAAACTGAACGGTGCAGAGCATATAGGGCACAGCTATATAAGGAGCATCTATGGGGCCAAACTGAACGGTGCAGAGCATATAGGGCACAGCTTTATAAGGAGCATCTATGGGGCCAAACTGAACGGTGCAGAGCATATATGGCACAGCTATATAAGGAGCATCTATGGGGCCAAACTGAACGGTGCAGAGCATATAGGGCACAGCTATATAAGGAGCATCTATGGGGCCATACTGAACGGTGCAGAGCATATAGGGCACAGCTATATAAGGAGCATCTATGGGGCCAAACTGAACGGTGCAGAGCATATAGGGCACAGCTTTATAAGGAGCATCTATGGGGCCAAACTGAACGGTGCAGAGCATATATGGCACAGCTATATAAGGAGCATCTATGGGGCCAAACTGAACGGTGCAGAGCATATAGGGCACAGCTATATAAGGAGCATCTATGGGGCCAAACTGAACGGTGCAGAGCATATAGGGCACAGCTTTATAATGAGCATCTATGGGGCCAAACTGAACGGTGCAGAGCATATAGGGCACAGCTATATAAGGAGCATCTATGGGGCCAAACTGAACGGTGCAGAGCATATAGGGCACAGATTTATAAGGAGCATCTATGGGGCAATAATGAACAGTGCAGAGCATATATGGCACAGCTTTATATGGAGCATCTATAGGGCCATAATGAACGGTGCAGAGCATTGTATATGGGGCACAGCTTTATATGGAGCATCTATGGGGCCATAATGAACGGTGCAGAGCATTCTATATGGCACGGCTATATATGGATAATGTATGGGGCAATAATCAATGGTATGGAGCATTATATATGGCACAGCTTTATATGGAGCATCTATGGGGCAATAATGAATGGTATGGAGCATCTATTTTTATTTTTGAAATTCACCGGAAGCTGCTGCATTTTCCACCCTAGGCTTATACTCGAGTCAATAAGTTTTCCCAGTTTTTTGTGGCAAAATTTGGGGGGTCGGCTTATACTCGGGCCGGCTTATACTCGAGTATATACGGTAATTCTGTTTAAAAGCATTAGTAATTTACAGTAATTTGACACAGTTAGTGATAATAACGAAGCATATCAAAGAATAAACCTAATAACGATATGAGCGTAATAGCAAGAAAAGTTATGCAGAATAATATAATACTAATGTCCTCTTCACGAAGGAGGTACGCCCATTCACGGGAGTTACCACAACGATTCTCTCTCTTTGACCCTGGCCCTAGCAGGGTTCACCAGGTTTTCCAGGTAAGTCTTTCTGACGAAGTCTATTAGAGCACCCTGAGCCTTCCACGCACCTACTGGCCCCCTCCCACCCTCCTGTCCTTTCCCTGGCCAGCATTGGTACTGTATATCAAAACTGGAAGTGACAGCCCGGCTTACTGCTTACTCGCGCTGTCCCTCTGTAACCAAAGGTGTGCCTCTTTAGTCATCTTGTGGATCTTCGCTGCTTGACCGTCGGTGAATATCTGCTGGGCCTGGAGCAGAGAGGACTGGGGCTCAGTTCTTGACAGTCGATGTCTGGTCTCTGTGTCTTGACCGGTGTAGGGCACAGGTCCTGGTCTTGACTGGCACAGTCAGAACTCTGGGTCCTCCAGAACCTAGTCTGATCCTTGTCAGGCAGTGTGTTGTGTATCCGCTTTTTGGGCTCCCCTGGTGGTTGCTGGTGGTACTGGTGACTTGTTTGCACTTTGCTTCTTCTGTTCACCTGCTTCCATCAGTGTTTGGGAGTTTCCTATTTAGCCTTGCTCTCCAGTCATTTCCTTGCCGGTCATCATTGTAACCAGAGCCTTCGGTTGCATGTTCCTGCTACTAGTCTGCTGATCAGCTAAGTGGACTTTGTCCTTTTGTTTTGTACCTTTTGTCCAGTTTGCAGTTTTTGTAATTCTCTGTAGCTGGAAGCTCTTGCGGGCTGAAATTGCCACTCCTGTGTCATGAGTTGACACAGGAGTCTTAAAGTAATTTCAGGATGGTTTTTGAAAGGGTTTTCAGTTGACCGTGAAGTCCTCTTTTGTATCTTTCTGCTATCTAGTAAGTGGACCTCTCTTTGCTAAATCTACTTTCATACTGTGTATGTCTTTTCCTCTTAATTCACCGTTATTACATGTGGGGGGCTGCTATCATCTTTTGGGGTATTTCCCTAGAGGTAAGCCAGGTCTGTTTCTTCCTCTACCAGGCGTAGTTAGTCCTCCGGCTGGTGCGTGGCATATAGGAAGCCGTAGGTATGCTCCCTGGCTACTGTTAGTTGTGTGGTAGATTTAGCTCACGGTCAACTCGAGTTTCCATCACCCGAGAGCTCGTTCGTTACCTATGTGTTTTTTACATTCCCTTGCCATTGGGAACCATGACAGTATGACCGGCCTACAAAGTGTTAATTGTTTGGGCTGAAGCAGGAGAAAAAGAAGTGTTGAAGGGAAATTTTTTTTTTTTTCTTTCCCTCAGAGTTTTGCTGCCTAGCCCTTAATTGTTGTCTAGCTGCTTCTTACCTCCTCTTAACCCTTGAATGGCTCTGACCTTAGCTGTTTAACATGGATGTCCAGAGTTTGGCTGCAGGTTTAAATAATCTTGCTACGAAGGTTCAAAATTTACAAGATTTTGTTATACATGCTCCTATTTCTGAACCTAAAATCCCTACACCAGAGGTGTTTTCCGGAGATAGATCTCGGTTTTTGAATTTCAAATATAATTGTAAATTATTCCTTTCTCTCAGACCTCACTCCTCAGGAGATCCTGTCCAGCAGGTTAAGATTGTAATCTCTTTGCTGCGAGGTGACCCTCAAAATTGGGCATTTTCATTGGCACCAGGGGATCCTGCGTTGCTCAATGTGGATGCGTTTTTCCTGGCTTTAGGGTTGCTTTATGAGGAACCTAATTTGGAGATTCAAGCTGAAAAAGCTTTGATAGCCCTATCTCAAGGGCAAGATGAAGCGGAGATATATTGCCAAAAATTTCGTAGGTGGTCTGTGCGTACTCAGTGGAATGAGTGCGCCTTAGCGGCAAATTTCAGAGAGGGCCTTTCTGATGCCGTTAAGGATGTTATGGTCGGGTTCCCTGCGCCTATAGGTCTGAATGAGTCCATGACAATGGCAATTCAGATTGATCGGCGTTTGCGGGAGCGCAAACCCGTGCACCATTTGGCGGTATCTTCTGAAGAGACGCCAGAGAAAATGCAATGTGACAGAGTTATGTCCAGAAGCGAGCGGCAGAATTATAGGCGTAAAAATGGGTTATGCTTCTATTGTGGTGATTCTGCTCATGTTATATCGGCATGCTCTAAGCGTACTAGGAAGGTTGACAAGTCCATTTCAATTGGCACTTTACAGTCCAAATTTATTTTGTCTGTAACCTTGATTTTTTCATTATCAGTTATTACCGTGGATGCCTATGTGGACTCGGGCGCCGCTCTGAGTCTTATGGACTGGTCCTTTGCCAGGCGCTGTGGGTTTGATTTAGAGCCTCTGGAAGTCCCTATACCTCTGAAGGGTATTGATTCTACACCTTTGGCTTGTAATAAACCACAGTTCTGGACGCAAGTGACTATGCGTATGACTCCAGACCATCAGGAGGTGATTCGCTTCCTTGTGTTGTACAATTTACATGATGTTTTGGTGCTTGGATTACCATGGTTACAGTCTCATAACCCAGTCCTTGACTGGAAGGCTCCGGCTGGCGCTGTCTCTCCAGATTTGCGACGTGCTTTGCAAGAATTTCAGGCGGATAGACCTGATCGTTGTCCGTCTGGTAGACTGTTTGTTCCTGACGAGTGGACCACTAGAGTCATCTCGGAAGTTCATTCTTCTACTCTGGCAGGTCATCCGGGAATTTTTGGCACCAGAGATTTGGTGGCTAGATCCTTCTGGTGGCCTTCCCTGTCTCGAGATGTGCGTGTTTTTGTGCAGTCTTGCGATGTGTGTGCTCGGGCCAAGCCTTGTTGTTCTAGGGCTAGTGGGTTGTTGTTGCCCTTGCCTATTCCGAAGAGGCCTTGGACGCACATCTCTATGGACTTTATCTCGGATCTCCCTGTTTCTCAGAAGATGTCTGTCATCTGGGTGGTGTGTGACCGTTTTTCTAAAATGGTTCATTTGGTGCCATTGCCTAAGTTGCCTTCCTCATCTGAGTTGGTCCCTCTGTTTTTTCAAAATGTGGTTCGCTTGCATGGTATTCCGGAAAACATCGTTTCTGACAGGGGTACCCAGTTCGTGTCTAGATTTTGGCGGGCAGTCTGTGCCAGGTTGGGCATCGAATTGTCCTTTTCGTCTGCATTCCATCCTCAGACCAATGGCCAGACGGAGCGAACTAATCAAACTTTGGAGACTTATTTGAGGTGTTTTGTGTCTGCGGATCAGGATGATTGGGTTGCCTTTCTGCCGTTGGCGGAGTTTGCTCTTAATAATCGGGCTAGTTCTGCCACTTTGGTTTCTCCTTTCTTTTGCAATTCAGGGTTTCATCCGCGTTTTTCATCTGGTCAGGTTGAATCTTCGGATTGTCCTGGAGTGGATGCGGTGGTGGATCGGTTGCATCGGATTTGGGGACAAGTGGTGGATAATTTGGAATTGTCCCAGGAGAGGACTCAGCAGTTTGCTAACCGTCGTCGTCGTGTTGGTCCCCACCTTCGCGTTGGGGACTTGGTGTGGTTGTCTTCCCGTTTTGTCCCTATGAGGGTTTCTTCTCCCAAATTTAAGCCTCGGTTCATCGGTCCTTATAGGATTTTGGAGATTCTTAACCCTGTTTCCTTTCGTTTGGACCTCCCGGCATCTTTCGCTATCCATAATGTGTTCCATCGGTCGTTGTTGCGGAGATATGAGGTACCGGTGGTTCCTTCTACTGAACCTCCTGCTCCTGTGCTGGTGGAGGGTGAATTGGAGTACGTCGTGGAGAAGATCTTGGACTCCCGTATTTCCAGACGGAGACTTCAATATCTGGTTAAATGGAAAGGCTATGGTCAGGAAGATAATTCTTGGGTAACTGCCTCTGATGTTCATGCCTCGGATTTGGTTCGTGCCTTTCATAGGGCTCATCCAGATCGCCCTGGCGGTTCTTGTGAGGGTTCGGTGCCCCCTCCTTAAGGGGAGGGTACTGTTGTGTATCCGCTTTTTGGGCTCCCCTGGTGGTTGCTGTTGGTACTGGTGACTTGTTTGCACTTTGCTTCTTCTGTTCACCTGCTTCCATCAGTGTTTGGGAGTTTCCTATTTAGCCTTGCTCTCCAGTCATTTCCTTGCCGGTCATCATTGTAACCAGAGCCTTCGGTTGCATGTTCCTGCTACTAGTCTGCTGATCAGCTAAGTGGACTTTGTCCTTTTGTTTTGTACCTTTTGTCCAGTTTGCAGTTTTTGTAATTCTCTGTAGCTGGAAGCTCTTGCGGGCTGAAATTGCCACTCCTGTGTCATGAGTTGACACAGGAGTCTTAAAGTAATTTCAGGATGGTTTTTGAAAGGGTTTTCAGTTGACCGTGAAGTCCTCTTTTGTATCTTTCTGCTATCTAGTAAGTGGACCTCTCTTTGCTAAATCTACTTTCATACTGTGTATGTCTTTTCCTCTTAATTCACCGTTATTGCATGTGGGGGGCTGCTATCATCTTTTGGGGTATTTCCCTAGAGGTAAGCCAGGTCTGTTTCTTCCTCTACCAGGCGTAGTTAGTCCTCCGGCTGGCGCGTGGCATATAGGAAGCCGTAGGTATGCTCCCTGGCTACTGTTAGTTGTGTGGTAGATTTAGCTCACGGTCAACTCGAGTTTCCATCACCCGAGAGCTCGTTCGTTACCTATGTGTTTTTTACGTTCCCTTGCCATTGGGAACCATGACAGCAGTGACTGGCTTCCCGCTAAAGCAGGTCACGCTGGCCTCCACACCACCCCTGTTCCACATTGGCTCCCTGTCTTCTCTTGGTGCCAAATTTGCCTGCAGTTTGATGTGTAGAGCTTTTATATCCTGATACTCTGTCCTTCAAGGTCCAGCACACGAAGCTGTTCCTCCTTCAGTTCTTCATGTACAGATTGGTTCCACCTGATTGCGCTCAGCCAGCAGATGGCAGTCTTTCCTTACTATGGTCACATCCTGCAAAGGCTCTTCAGAGGTATCACTGCTTCCTCTTACACTGTCAATATATGCTGTACACAGAGAGCTGCCACTCAGTGATGTGGGAGGGGATGTACAGGACTCGACATTGTAAGCTTTGCTAAATCTGCAACAGAGAAAACTGATATATCTCTGGAATCAGGATCTCTGACCCTAAATGATATCATGCCATGTTTAGACTACATCGCAAAAACCCACTGACAAATTCCCTTTAATTTTCTTAAATATTCAGGTTTTAGGTTTATTAACCTATTGGACAGCAACAGCAGTGTAGTTGATCAATAATAAAATGAATCATCAAAAATACAAATTGCCTAATGATTGTGCACACAGTGTAGTGGAATCCTATGCAGCTACAAAATTCAAGGACAATATTAAAAATGGACCTGTACCTATAAAAAAAATATACAATGTAACATTTACCGTATTTTATTTATTTTCATGTACTGCCTTTAAATCTTCTCATTTACTGAAAAGGAAATTTCAGTTTAATCCAGGGAAAGACTGCAATTTTCAACGTCATCTCTTCACTGCTAAATACTGTCAGCAAATCTTGTGTTTTTTACTGGTAACAATAGTCGTTTCTTTGAAATTTTCCTTAGTTAATGAACGTAATTAGCAGCCAAGAAAAGAATCTTTCTGCTGTCTTTTTTAGCAACGTGACCTTATGGGTACATCCACAGGAATGTTTTTCTGGAAGTATACGAACCTCTGTGACCTTGCAGCATAAATTTCTTTTCCCTCAGCCATGGAGTAATGCTTGTATCAATTTCCAAATTAAATAATATAATAAAATATGAATATCAAGGTTCACAATTTTGCTTGCTGGATCATAGAATTCTAAGAATAAGATGTAAAGGAATTGCAATGATAGATTTAGCATATCCTAAAGCTGTCAGCAAACAACAGGTTGGCGGCAGGAAACACTACATCTGCAGAAGGACAGGAAATGAGGCCACTGACAAATTTCCCCTGCAAATATTCAACTCAGAAATTGGTGATCATTTTTTATACTATTTTAGGCATGAATAGCCTGATAATTCAAGAGAGCCCATAGCTGGAAATGTCAGTGAATCCATGTTTCCTAAATGAAGAAGCACAAACCATCAATACACATTTACAGTAGTGGCGTAGCATTGGTTGCCAGCGTACCGGGCAAGGAAAGCATTTTGTACCCCTAACCATTGAAGTGTGAGCAAACCCCAAGTTCCTTCCACCAGACCAACATGGAACTCCTAACTAGTTGCATGACTAGAGTCCTTTGGGCCCCAGTGGAGATTTTGCCCCGGGCCCCAACTAGTATGTTAGTCAGATGTATGGGGCCCTTTATGATACCCTTCTTCCTGTAATAATGTCCTAAATCCTTTAATTTAATCCCTTATCCTGAAATAATGCCCCCCATCCTGTAATAATGTCCCTAGGCCTGTCCCCGATCCAGTCTCTCGTCCTGGTCCTATCCAATAATAATGTCCTATATCCTCTGCTTTTTCCGAGGATGCACAATCAGCTGATATCGGTGCTGGTGTCGGCAGTTCCCCTGACTCCACGGGCCCAGTAGCGGCCGCTCCCTCTGTGACCATGAGTGTTATGCCCTTAACCACCAAGTGCATATATCGTAATTTGAGGAAAAAAGTAATATAATTCTAGTTTTTATTCTTTTTGCTAAAACTTTAAAAATAACTTTTTTCTTTTTTTCATTTTTAATGTAGCAATTTTATTAATCTAGTCCTATGCCTATAACTAACCGCATGTTTTAGTCTATCCTTAGCTCTAAACCTTGCACAAAGCCTAACCTTCTCCCAAACCCTAGTCCTAAAACTAACCCTAGTTAGGGATAGAAAAAGTGTAAAGATATAAAAGTACCGATGAATGCGGTGTTCATTCATTGCATGCTAGTCTTCTGTCGCTGCTTATGCAGGGAGCAGCAGTAAGAGTCTTTGGCTACTGTACTGTGCATAGGTAGCAACCAAAATGAAAAAGCTCACTTTATTATACTGATTTTTGTTATTTCTGTTGTTGCCTATGCAAAGCATAGCAGCTGAAGACAAACTCATCTCAACTGTTCCGTTCTGTATAATCAACTCTAGCCTCTCACGGCACAGCACACTTGCTGGTACTGATCACTTTACAGTGCAGGTGGCATGAGGAAGACAGAGGGTGCAGAATTTTGGACCCCATAAGCTGTTGTTCTCAGGGCAACCATCCCACCCTGCTCCACTCATGCTATGCCACTGTTTGACATGAGGAGCAGCAAGGGCAGAACTTTTTTTATTCCCCAGTAACACTCTGTTTAAGAAATCAAATAAGCCTTGCCCCCTGCTGCTTCACCTCTGCTGCTCCTGGTCTATGTTGACATGGATATAGCAGTAATATCACATTTACAGCATGTGACTGTTAAAGCCAATTTGCTCAGCAGCAATGTAGAGATAAACAGCGCAAGACTGCTGAGCCCAACAATTGCTTGCAGCGGGGTCATGTGCTGCAGATGTGATGGTACAGCAACAGCCATGTCAACATAAAACAAAAGCAGGAGATAAGGCATATGAATATTTTTTTTTACAATATTTTTTATTGAACAATTTGAAAATTATTACAAAGTATTCAAGTAAAAGTATTGTTAAACACACTCCTCAACACTGAAATAGCAACACAAAGAAGAAAAAGTTATTAAATTATGGAAACCACAGGATCAGTAGAAATATTAATGATATGTAAATCAGGGAAGGACATATCACCAATGCAGCCGATGCAGCTACATTGGTGCCTGAAGGTGGAGGGGGGCCCACCAGAACCAGAAACTATTTCAGCTAGATGTGCACCTGAGTGTAAGGAGATGGACATATTGTCCTGTTCCCCCTTGTAGACATCAGTGCTGTGTACAATGTAAAGTGTAATGTGTATAATGTCATGCGTTATTGTGAGGGTGGTGTGTAATGTGTATTGTATTGTGATGCTTTGTAGTGTTTTTCACTGTTAGGAAGCTGAGTTCTGCCCAGCAACAGTGAGTAGTGTAAGACATAGTTACGTATTGGGACTAGCCCAGAGAGGGAGTGGCTATGTGGCAGGATCAGAGAGTACTTCCTGGTAGTGACTCAGACAAGGCCTAGCTTGCAGCTAGAGCAAGACGTTTGGTCTGAGTGCTCAGCAAGACTGCATGCAGTGAGTGTTTTGTGGCAAAAGAGAAAGGAGATTGGGACAGAGATAGCGTGACCCTGAGGAACAGACCGAGACACAGAGACAAAGAGAAAAAGACAGTCCCAGTTCAGAGAACTGACCAGAGAGCACAGTGACCAAGTGAGAAAGGTCCAGAGAAGGTATGCCCAGCAGCAAGGCCCCAAGTAGCTTACAGCTCCTTAAGGTAATGAGCCAGGATGGAAAAGAATGTGAAATGAAATGAGTGACTCGGGCGGAAAATCCCCAAGTGTCAGAGAGCTTGAAGTTGAGTCCAGCCATATTGGCAAACCCTCTCCTACACGAGGAGATTCAGACACGGAATGTCGCGAAGAGGAAATGAATTTCACAGACTATACTGTGGAGTTAAGCAGGGCGGTGGTGATGGAAATTAGACCAGTGAAGGCAGGAATATGTGAGGCCGAGGAATAAACAGGACTGTGTGTGAATTAAGATGTTCTGTATTAATGAAGAAACGTGAAAGAAGTTGTGTCCCCGCTATCCTGTGTACATAGTTGCCACGCAATGGCTATTTACTAAAGCTTCATTTGCTAAGAACTGGTGGTGTCCTTTCATGAACTGGTTATCATCTGGTCCTGACAAACCAACATCATCAGTTAAATGCAGCCTGCCCGGGCGTAGCACTCTCATAGCACAAATCCATACACCCAGATATGACCTGCACATTCATGTAATGTGCTGGGGAGCAAGAGATGAGTACCTCACTCATGGCTACTGCCCTGTGCCACATTACATGAGGATGCACATTCTTGTGCCAGATAAACAAGAGGACACCGCACGTATTGGGAACTGGGGGAAGGTAAACATAATCGTTTAGTTTTTTTAATGTGCTGGAGACGAACAGAACAGGGCACATTACCTCAGGAAGGGGTCCAGGATGGGGCAAATTACCCCAGGAAGGAGGCCAGAATGGGACACATTAGCCCTGGAAAGTGATCAGTATGGGGCTCAGTATCCTAGGAAGGGGACCAGGATTGGCCACATTACCCCAGCAATGGGCCCAGGATGGGGCACATCACCCCAGGAAGAGGACCTAGATGGGTTACATTACCCTAGGATGGGGCATATTACCCTAAGAAGGGGCCCCAAATGGGGCAAATTATTCCAGTATTACTCACATTAGAACTCGAACTCAGCAGCTCCTGTGCACCAGGTGGCAGCTCTTCCCTCTGAGCTATTCAGCTCGCTGGACACTTCCGTTCTAACCCAGATACTTGTACCTGAGTAGTTTCTGACTGTCTCCACCCTGAGATCCTGATTGTGTCCACTCTGATTGAGCATCCTATTTAAACCTGGCATAACACTCCCTTCCTTGCCAGATTATTGAGCTACCAGCCTCTAGGCAAGCTTCTTTTCACCTGCTCCTTGATTCTAGGATGCTCCTTTAACCCCTTCGCGCCACGCGCCGTACTAGTACTGCGCTGCCGGCATTGCATTTGTGCCAGCCGCAGTACTAGTACGGCGCACCGATCACCGCGGTCTCACACTGAGCGCCGCGGTGATCGGGTGCGGGTGTCAGCTGTATATGACAGCTGACACCCCGCAGCAATGCCCACAATCGGCGCTAGTGCCGATCGCGGGCATTTAACCCCTCTGATGCCGCTGTCAGTAGTGACAGCGGCATAGAGGGGGATCGCGCAGGGACGGGGGCTCCCTGCGCTCTCCCACCGGAGCAACGCGATGAGATGGCCGGGTCATAAAATGACCTGGCTTGCCGGCGCCTGCAAGAGCTGCTGAGAGCAGGCGCCGGAAAGCCTCCCTACACTTGCCTGTCAGATCGTTGATCTGACAGAGTGCTATGCACACTGTCAGATCAACGATCTGATGTAATACAGTGATGTCCCACCCTGGGACAATAGTAGAAAGTTAAAAAAAAAAAATAGAATGTATAAAAAAAAAAAAATCCCCAAATAAAGAAAAAAAAAAACATTTCCCAGTAAATCCATTTATTTATGTAAATTAAAAAAAACAATAAAAGTACACATATTTGGTATCGCCGCGTCCGTAACGACCCGCTCTATAAAACTATCCCACTAGTTAACCCCTTCAGTGAAAAACGCAAAAAAAAACCAAAAAAAACAAGGCAAAAAAACAACGCTTTATTATCATACAGGCGAGCAAAAAGTGGAATAACGCGATCAAAAAGACGCATATAAATAACCATGGTACCGCTGAAAACGTCATCTTGTCCCGCAAAAAACAAGCCACCAAACAGCATAATCAGCAGAAAAATAAAAATGTTATAGCTCTCAGAATAAAGCGATGCAAAAACAATTATTTTTTTATATAAAATAGTTTTTATTGTGTAAAAGCGCCAAAACATAAAAAAATTATATAAATGAGGTATCGCTGTAATCGTACTGACCTGAAGAATAAAGCTGCTTTATCAATTTTACCACACGTGGAATGCTATAAACGCCCCCCCCCCCCTAAAAGAATTTCAGGAATTGCTGGTTTTTGTTCATTCCGCCTCCCAAAAATCAGAATAAAAAGCGATCAAAAAATGTCATGTGCCCGAAAATGTTACCAATAAAAACGTCAACTCGTCCCGCAAAAAAACAAGATCTCACAACATGACTCTGTGGACCAAATTATAGCTCTCAAAATGTGGTGATGCAAAAACTATTTTTTCCAATAAAAAGCATCTTTTAGTGTGTGACGGCTGCCAATCATAAAAATCCGCCAAAAAAAACGCTATAAAAGTAAATCAAACCCCCCTTCATCACCCCCTTAGTTAGGGAAAAATAATAAAATTTAAAAAAACGTATTTATTTCCATTTTCCCATTAGGGTTAGGGTTAGGGCTAGGGTTAGGGCTAGGGTTAGGGTTGGGGTTAGGGTTAGGGTTGGGGTTAGGGCTAGGGTTAGGGCTGGGGTTAGGGCTAGGGTTAGGGTTGGGGTTTCAGTTAGAATTGGGGGGTTTCCACTGTTTAGGCACATCAGGGGCTCTCCAAACGTGACATGGCGTCTGATCTCAATTCCAGCCAATTCTGATTCTGTAAAACAGTGCTCCTTCCCTTCCGAGCTCTGCCATGCGCTCAAACAGTGGTTTATCCCCATATATGAAATATCAGCGTACTCAGGACAAATTGCACAACAATTTTTGGGGTCCAATTTATCCTGTTACCCTTGGGAAAATAAAAAATTTGGGGCGAAAAGATCATTTTTTGTGAAAATTAATATGAATTTTTTTTTATGGCTCTACATTGTAAACTTCTGTGAAGCACTTGGAGGTTCAAAGTGCTCACCACACATCTAGATAAGTTCCTTAGGGGGTCTACTTTCCAAAATGGTGTCACTTATGGGGGTTTCCACTGTTTAGGCACGTCAGGGGCTCTCCAATCGGGACATGGGTTCCGATCTCAATTCCAGCAAATCTTGCATTGAAAAGTCAAATGGCGCTCCTTCCCTTCCGAGCTCTGCCATGTGCCCAAACATTGGTTTACCCCAACATGTTGGGGTATCGGCGTACTCAGGACAAATTGTACAATGACTTTTGTGGTCCAATTTCTCCTGTTACCCTTGGTAAGATAAAACAAATTGGATCTGAAGTAAAAATTTTGTAAAAAAAAAAGTTAAATGTTCAATTTTTTTTAAACATTCCAAAAATTCCTGTGAAGCACCTGAAGGGTTAATAAATTTTTTGAATGTGGTTTTGAGTACCTTGAGGGGTGCAGTTTTTAGAATGGTGTCACTTGTGGGTATTTTCTGTCATATAGACCCCTCAAAGTCACTTCAAGTGTGAGGTGGTCCGTAAAAAAAATGGTTTTGCAAATTTTGTTGCAAAAATGAGAAATCGCTGGTCAACTTTTAACCCTTATAACTCCCTAACAAAAAAAATTATGTTTCCAAAATTGTGCTGATGTAAAGCAGACATGTGGGAAATGTTGTTTATTAACTATATTATGTGATATAACTCTCTAATTTAAGGGCATAAAAACGAAAATTTTTAAAATTGCAAAATTTTCATAATTTTTGACAAATTTCTGTTTTTTTCACAAATAAATGCAAGTCATATCGAAGAAGTTTTACCACTATCATGAAGTACAATATGTCACGATAAAACAATGTTAGAATCACCAGGATCCGTTGAAGCGTTTCAGAGTTATGACCTCATAAAATGACAGTGGTCAGAATTGTAAAAATTGGCCCTGTCACTTAGGTGAAAACAGGCTTCGGGGTGAAGGGGTTAAACTACATTGCTGCTCCGGTGTACCGACTCCTTGGCTATCCCTGACTAAGCTATGTGCTGCTCCTTTAAACTACTTTGCTGCTCCTGTGTATTGACTTCTTGGCTATCCAACACTACTATGCCTTGCGCTGCTCCTTTAAACTACTTTGCTGCTCCTATGTATCGACTTCTTGGCTATCCATGACTATGCTACCTGCTGCTAATTTAAACTACATTGCTGCTCCTGTGTACCGACTCTTTTACTATCCCTTACTATGCTATTTACCGGTGCTGCTCCTAGGGGTTGCAATACCACTATTCCCTCTCAGGTCAGTCCATAACATTATCCTAGGAAGGGCACCAGGATGGGGCACATTATTCCAGGAAGAGAACCAGAATGGGAAACATCCCAGGAAGGGGCCCAGTATGGGGGACATTATTGCTGGAAGACTGATTATTACCTGATAGCATCCTCCCCCATCCCACTCATTTCATTATAAGAAACTGATAACATCTTCACCCACCAACTAATTCATTATGATAATATCAGGGACTTATAATGAATGTCTGTGTGTGAGAGGGAGAACACATAACAGGAACTAAGGCTATGTGCACATGTTCAGGAATTGCAGCACAAAATTCTGCTGCAAATACTGATGTGTTTGCAGGTAAAGCGCTGCGCAAAATACATGGTAATGACGTGTTTTTTACATGCATTTTTCTTGCATATTTTTCCCCAACTCATTAGTGTCAGTGAAAAGCACTGCAAAATTTTACATTATATAGATTTTAATCTGCTGCAAATCTGTGTGAGGGGCGCCAGGGCCGTAGTCGTGGCTGACATATATTGCTCAATCGCGCCCTGGTACCCTGTCACATGAATACAATGTCCCCTTTGCAGCGTACCTTCGGCTACACCATCTGCACAGTCAGGGTCCCATCTGGGTGGCCATAGTTCTGCTGCTGGCATTGTTGCAAAATAGAGACAGAGTCCAATTCCAACTTCAAACATAGAACTTTACTTGTTTTCAATCGCAGCACATCCACATCAGTTACAGCATCAACACGTCCTTCACTTTCCCTGTGCTCATCCCTATATCCTTAAGTATGTACCCCCGTTCGTCCTGTCTCAACCGGTACTGCAGCATCTTCCCTGTTCAGCTTCACAACTTTCTGGATTCCCTTGTCCGTTTCACACCAGACAGGAGGGCATCTGCCCATGTAGAAAGCTGCCACATCATGGAGCGACCTGTGTTCTTATTCTGCTGCACTTCTGGCCCACTGGCCCTGGACCTATGCTTAAAACGTTATGGAGCTGACTGCCCTGACTGGGCTCTATGGCCCCTACTGACTAAGAAAATGAAAACCCTCTATCTTAACCACGGTTAGCTCCTCTATGTAAACTATGTACACTATTGTACCCCCATCTAGTGTCCATCTTGAGGTAGTATACTTTCCCTATCTACACAACATATAAATATATGTAAATAGCAGCATCAGAAACATTATATATAATTATATACATTATCAACATGAGGAAAGGGAGTGGAGCATCACACAGTCCCGGTACACCCCTTACATCTGCAAAGAAAAAAAAGCAACGTGTGCATGAAAGTTCAGGGATCTCTTTTTTTACTTTGCTTGTACTGTAAAACGTTGCATATTTTCCACAACAAATCTGTGAGGGGAAAAAAAGCAACAAAAATGCAATATATGCACGTAGCCTTTAAATAAATTGGAGGAGTGATTGAATAATTTATATTTATTGGATGCAGAAATTATTGTTAATTGGGCGCACAGCGTTGGCCTATCAGTTTATATTTTGAATAGTGTGTGGCTAATAGTATATTAATGGTGGGGTACATACAGTATTTGTATTCAGGGGTGCAGTGTGGCGGATATTTTATTCTTGAGACAAATATTTGTGTACTATATATGTGACCTTGTAATTTTTAGGTCTGTGGTGTTCATCGTGACAAGATGAGCCATGGCTGTGAGATGTTGAAATGAGGTGTGACCAGATGGAGAACAAACAACAGAAAACTGCTCTAATCAGACAAAGCGTCAGCAGTTCCTGGGTGTAAGTATTTATTCTTTATACTGCATGACTTGGAGTAATTCTGTTAGTTGTAAAATTATCTCCATGTGCTGCCAGATTTGTTATCGCCCAGAGTTTCATAGATCCATTCACAAATCCGTGAAAATCACGAATTCAAGAATGAGATCTGTGAGACTCAGAGCATGTCTATGTCTAATCGGATTTTGAGGGTCAGAACAGGACATACTCAATGGTTCTGTGTGCTGTCCAAGAAAAAAGTCAGGCAGCACACTGACACTTCATACAGATACAGGAATATAGCATAGTTCCCCTTTTTATGCTACATAACACCATGCCTTATTACATAGCATCCTCTCTAGTTATGCATGGGGCGGCCCCTTATTAAAATAACATGAAAATAGCAATAGAATCCGATATTTAATTAATGGTCCTGTACATACGAAGAGAGGGCACTATGAAATAAGCGGCGGCAATATACATAATGAGAGGAGACTATGTAAAATACATATATACTGTACATCTCTGTAGATTGTTGCCATAAAAGGATAGGGGCCCAAACACTTTTCTTGCACAAGGGCCCGAAGTTGTCAGTGTCCGCTCTTGATGTAAATAATGAAAAAATGAAAACACACAAAAACACACCTTGGCTGCTATCAATGAGGTTATTAGTGGTTGTTTGAAGAATGTTCTGCCACGTTGAAGACACTTGTGCAAACGAATCAAGAAACACTGAGAGCAGTTCCCCATGCAAGTGCCAACCAATGACGTCCCAAATGTGCTCGATGGAAGACCTGTCCAGAGATGCTCAGACAATGGTAGCACGTTTAAACCACACAGGCTGCTTATAGTAGCAAAAGCAACATGTGGACTGGCGTTCTCGAGTTGAAAATTGCCTCTTGGGACACTTTATAGAAATGGCCATACCACTGGTTCCATGATGTGTTCTGTGCTGCAAGTAAAATTGGACTACACATAATAAGTCTAAGTCAGCAAACAGTGTCTCTTCACAAACCCTCAGAAGGTGTTTGCATGATATTGGGCCACGGGCCAGATGTCCAGCTACAGGTGCTCCATTGACCTCATACCACTGCTCGCAAAAGCTGTAATGGCATAGAGCAAGATGGCAATAGAATCTGAAATTGAAGTCTGTCCTCTTCATCAATGAGTCCCGCTTTTGTCTTCTTCCCAATGATAGCTGGAGATTGGTCTGGAGAAGAAGAGGTTGTCTTTATGAGGGAACATGAAATATGAGGGAACACCATTAAGGAGGGAACATGAAAGTGTCCTAGGAGCCTTTTTCAACTTGACAATACTAAGCCAAATGTTGCTGATGCTGACAGCAGCTCGTATTGCCTATACATCTCACCATGGTCTGCAGTGTCTCTAGACTTAACTCCTATCACGTACATCTGGGACATCATTGGTCAGTAATTGCAAAGGAAGCTGTCAACAGCACATATTGATGATTTGCTGCCCCACTGCATTTAGTATGGCAGAACATTCCTCAGACAACCATTGATATCCTTATTGATAGTATGCCAAAGAGTGTTCCATTTTTTCATTATTTGCATATTGTCATGTACACACTTCTCAGCACGTGACATAGGGTGCAACTATAAGGGTTCATTTATTTCCTCTCAAACAATCTTGCACTCGACCTATGCTAAAGGCTGAAACTTGAGCATACACAACACCTTGCCACCACTTATCAAACACATGGGGTGGCGAGTCTTCAAAATATATTCTACTGTTCGAGAGTCAAAAAGCCACACAACCTCTGAAACAGCTATGGATTCTTTACAACATATAAGAACCAAACCAAAACTTATTAACATTTTAAGTTTTAATATAAAAATACAGTGCTTACAAGAAAAGGTATAAAAAGATAAAAAGAAAGCGACACACAAAAAAAAAGCAAAATAAAATAAAAATGTGTAAAGCTAATCTTCTGTTTCCTTGAAGGTATGAGAAATGGTTTATGGATCACATCCTGGTGAAGCTGACCTCGACATGTAATATTGAAATCGCTGGACTGTAATGTCACCGTGGGCTAATACAGAGAAGGCACTTTTAAAATAACCCCATATTTATCAGATTATAAGATACACTGTTTATCCTCCACATTTGGGAGGAAAATGGGGATGCATCTTTTAATCTGAATGTAGCTAACCGAGGGCAGAGGCGGTGAAGTGGGGTCACAGGAGGTAGGGTTGCTGCTTTAGGAGGCGGTGCTGTGGTGCCTGTGCTCTCAGAAGATGTTGGCGCTGGTGAGCATAGTTCCCTTTTCTCATTGACTTCCCCGTCTTGGGCTTCAGGAAAATGCCCGCCGGAGGTGGCGCATGTGCAGACTGAAATCTTGGGAAATGATCCTGCTTCCTGTGACCCTGCCCTGCCTCCACCGCTGGCCTCCTGATGCAGCGACACTGCCTCCAGTGACACCATTACACCATCACTACCCCCCCGCTAAGCTACCATTAAAACAGACTATAAGACACACCTCCATTTTATCTTTAAAAAATATGTTTTCTATTTTCCATCCCAAAATTTGGCATGCGTCTTATGGTTCAGTGCTTGTTATAATCCATAAAATACGTTACTTTTTGTCTTACGGATTTCAGACTTAAAACAATGTAATCTGACTGATGATATAGTTTCCATTATACGTATCATTGAAATGTCAATCAATCCTCTGATTTCCATAATTCCACCACTTTTCCTTCAGGTTTTGCAATTTCAATATTGAGGAGTGTAAAATACCTAAATCAGCCTTACCACCTGCTGCTCTAGCGCTGCCTCAACACCACTTTAACAAAGTAAACTTGTGGAATAAAAAAGTGGGAAAACCCCTTTAACATTTATGGTACGGTTCCAGATTCAATTGCTGTAGATTGCTTTCTGCCACAAAATAGGGCAGATTTACTATCATGTCTCAGTTTGATTACAAATTGTGCCAGAATTCCAGAGCGTTAAGCTTATTAAATATCCCCAATGTATTTCCAGAATACACATTCAGATTTTTTAAATCCTGATGGAGTGGATGAAAGGAGAAATCTGCTAAGGCTTGTTTCACATCTGTGTCACAAGCTCCATACAGAGACGGATATCCCAGTGGAGCTAATAGAAATGTTAGAAATGGAAACCATGACATAGATAAGACTAACAAATAAAATTGCACTCTGTAACGCTATAGCATGTAAACATGAAGTATATGAAATTTAAATTGCATTACTGCTCTAGAAAATAGCAAAAACGAAGATACTTAGCGCATAATTTGGCCAATTCATGCATGCCCAACAGCCAACGACAAGGCGATTTTCTTTTGCTGGGAACCTATCCTAATGGGATTCCTCTCCTGGGCTGATAGCCCACGTTTATATGGGTATTTAGGATCCTGCTGTGAGTAAAACCACCATGGGCTGATGGGTGGAGTGCTCAGTCAGGGGACCTATGTATACAAATATCAAAAGATTGACATCACTTTCATTGTAGGCTATCAGCCCAGGAGAGGAATCACAATTGGTTCTACAGTAGGGAATGATATAAAAAAATAAGCATTACTTATTGTAGCGCCCCCACTGCCGCAGGGCCGAGGGGTACACGGTACCGGGCCTCTGGGTCTCTGCTCTGGGGTTGTCACGGTGGCTAGACCTGGTCCGTGACCCTGCTGAGGGGTGCCCAATGAAAGGTGTGGGTGGTGATGATGTTGTAGTGGTGCGGTGCAGGTCACAGTAAATAACAGGGACACCAGGTTGCAGTCTCTTTACCTTTTTACTGAAGGTTTGGAGGTACCCAATCCAGAGCACTGTTAACAGGGCTGGCTGAGACCGGCCGGTCCAACGGCACTTCGGAGTTCCCTTTTCAGGTGGGAATCAGTGTCTACCTTCTAGCGCCTGTGTGTTGTAGTCCTTCCCTGCTGAGCACCCCAGGATAGTCCTCGCAACTTATTCTGTCTGTCTCTGATGTTCATTCTCTCCGTCCCCCAGATGATATGGCTAGGACGCACCCGTATGACGGGGTAGGCCTGGAGTTCTTCCGGGACTCTAGAGTCGCCCCTCTCCCACAGCTGCCTCTGTTGTCTGCTTAGGTGTTTAAGTGAGACAGCCAACCTATAATTGGCTGCCCTGCCGTGGTTTGAAGTAATGCTTAAAGTCTCTTACTTTCTCGGCGTTCCGGCCACCGACTGTTTGCGCCTCAGAAGGGTGTTGCCTCGATCTTACAGCACGACTCCTTCTGGTCCTATCGCCTCTTTGCTGTATTCCTGTTTTCTCACTTAGCACAATAAACCTCGCTTCTTGTCCTTTCTTAGGAATCTGTCAGGATCCCATCCCTGACAGGTCCTCTCTCTAGCTCTTCCCAGTTACTTCTCTCTGTCTTCCTGTCCAACCCCCAGTTTTACCAGAGTGTGAGGAGTGGCCTACTAGATAGAACCACTCCCCCTGGTGGCCGGAGTGTGAAGTATAGTGTGAGTGTTACCTGGTCAGGTGAACTCCTTTAGTGCAGTCAGACGTAACATCACTCCCCTTAGTGGCAGAGCGACATTACTGCAACGACCAGGACTCTGGGGCGCTGCACTTATCCCTTTAATCGAAATGCTCAAAACCACCACTCCGATGGTCCCTGTCAGTACCTAAACCGATCACATACCATCCTTCAGTCATCTGACCACTGGAACCATTAAGTAGTCTCAGTGGTCCCTTACATAGGTGACTGCTGAGGTTAGTGACTGGCTTTGGACCACTAGAGCTATGGAGCTGAAGTGGTAGCGATTCAAGGTATAAGTAATGCTTATTTACAAAGTTCCATTCTATCAGGCCAATATGTAAAAGGATTTACAAGAATTATCTTTAACATCTTAGAAAAATATTTAGAATTGAGAGTCCTCAGTGGTTGATACACGTTACCAAGATATATATCTTTTCTTTAACATATTATTCCTTAATTCCGGTTTCACATTAAGCAAGTGTGCTTTTTGCTAAACCTTTTCACAGTACAACAGACAAAGTAAATGAAATTCAGTTAAGTGCACACTAGTCAATTACGTAACACTATTTCTTCAACCTGAATTGCAAGATTGCTGGAAAATTGCTTGTAAAAATCATTAGCCTTCAGGGTTTGGAAGGAAGAAACTTTTGATGCTTGTTACTGTTAACATTATTAATTACATCTTTTCTGTCATCTCCTATAGTAAACAGTTAAACTTCCATTAAAACTGTCACATTTTCTTGACTTTGACTATTACTAATAAGACACTGCCTACAACATGACAGTGATTCATGTCTCCTAACTTCAAGCTCCCATAATATCGCAAGGGAAAGAGTAATGATTGTAATTAGTCTGTGTACATAGTGTTAAGAAGCACAGACATATATATGAGAACGAGGCAGCAAACAAGACAGGTTCATTTATTTTATTCAGATACTTTTCCTTAAAGTGAAGGCCAAAACGAAGAGCATTTTATAATACTGTATATCTGAGGTGTGAGATATAGTAAAAGTCTAAAATCCCTCTGAAGGAATATTATAAAATTTGTGCCAATGGCAACAACGACAGAGGGGGGTTATTAGGAGATCATAGAATCATAGAATGTAAGGGTATGTGTCAGGAAGGCTTTGGTCAGGATTTTATGCAGGTAAAATCCTGACCAAAAATGCACCTGAGGTCACTGGCAGGTCACCTGCGGTGTTCCTGCGTGTTTTGCTCATTGTAGCAACATGCTGCGTTCTGAAAAAACGCAATGCATGTGCGTTTTTGCTGGAAAAACGCATGCGTTTTTTAATGCACAGTGGAGACGGGATTTCATTAAATCCCCTCCACTATGCTGTAACATCTGGACGCTGCGTTTTTGACGCTGCGGCTCAACGCTGCGTCAAAAACGCAGCGTTTCCTGAACGTGGACACATACCCTTAGAGTTGGAAGGGACCTCCTGTCCAACCCCCTGCTCAATGCAGGGGTCACTAAACCATCTCAGGGATCCAAGAAGTATCGTTTCTCCTTGCGGAGAGTGACATGTTAAGTATGTCGTGATGAGGAGACTTAAAGCCGCAATGCTCCTCTGGCTTTTATCCTAAGTCATGTGACAAGGCTCGTTAATGGGTCGACATTTACGGTAAGGATTGCTACTTCCAATAGGTGGCACTAGAGTTCTAGTCCTCTTCCTCTCTGAAGAGGCAATTTAAACCATCTCATGCAGCTGTCTGTCCAGCCTCTGTTTGGAGACTTCCATTAAAGGAGATCAAGCCCATCTCCATACTTAGTTAATATGCTCCATGCTATGTATGGACAGAATAAGGACAAACATAATAATAATGGATGTAACTTGGAGTGACTTATCACTAGGGCTTAAAACAATGCCGTGACAGGTGAAAATCAATGTGACCACCTCATGTTTCTGTAGCGGTGTGGGGTTCAGATGAACGAAACCGTTGAAAAAAAGGCCCGATATAGCCATTCTTAATAATTATTATACTGTACATTACATGATGATGACTACGCTGTTCATATGAGTTACATATAATAAAGTCTTAGGGTATGTGCACATGTGATCTTTTAGAACCTGGGTCTTGCTATAGAATACTCTTCCGGAAAATGACTTTTTATTTTACTTATATGTATGACTAGTGAAGGACTAGCTCAGAAGCTTGAACAATGGACCGGTCACTTCTAACTGCTTCAGGTCTTTACAAATGTGAAGTGGTTAAACCTTTAAAACAGGATCACAAAGACTGAACATTTGTACAAGTAGTTTTCACATTGCATCACATTCTTTTCAATGTTTAAAGATTGTTTTTTTCAGGAGGATTACGGGGCGTACCTGCACATTTTCTTAAGGGCCATATACCCTGCAAAATTATCGCAAATGAGGAATTGTAAGAATGCTCATTTCACGATAATCTTCAGTGTAAACAGACTGTGCATGACAAGAAAAACGAGCAAAATCCCCAATTGCTGGGTTCAATTTTACACTGCACAAAAGACCATCGTTCTCGTCAGCGCATCATCCTGTGTAAACAGGACCAGTGCTGCTGAACAATGGCAGCCTATGCACACAGCTCAATCTATTATTATTATCAGAAACGTGGTGTGCCTGTGTAATCAGGCTATTAAAAGACCACCAATGGATAAATATTTACTGATCGTCAATCGTGTAATTCCGCAAAATCATCAAGTAAAAACTAACCTTTCTCACAGATTGTAATATGTGGTATATAGGGATAAACCAGATATATCATATGCAGATCAGATTTAAAAAAAATTAGATACTAAAAATAGCAGTGTATCTAAGAGGCATTAGAGATAAATATGACCTTTTTGGTGTAACAACGTTAATGTGCCCAAATATTGGACAGAACTACCAGTCACTCCATCTTGGGGGCTGCAAAAGGTGCCCAGAAAGGATACCACTCCTTAATATACACTTCAAAAAATTCTGGCACTCTTCATAACATGAAGACACAAAAGAGCATAGTAAAACCAAAAACACTCAGTTTCAAGAAAATCACAGTAATCCGCAAGTGCTAGTAAAAAGATGTAAAAAAAACAGGGTATTTGGTTGATGCGTTTTTTTGCAAAAAATGTATACTAAGCTGCTCCACCAAACGTCAAGTTATACCCATATAGAGCAGTCCTAACTGATGTATGCAATCCCTATCTGATGAATTTAAAAACCTGATCATCTGTATGTTACTTGTGTGAGCAGAGTTCAGAGAGGAAATGTCCATGTGGACACGCTGAGTGGAACAGCTTTTGTGCAGATAGCCCACAAGGAGTGGTGTGTAACTCCCTAGTCTTGTAGACACAAGAGAACAATTATGGAAACAGGAACACATGGGTTACTCGCACAGTGAACAAGTCTGTAGGAACATGTTCACACACCACCAAGAAACTTAAAGACACAAAAGAGCATAGTAAAACCAAAAACACTCAGTTTCAAAAAAATCACAGTAATCAGGAAGTGCTAGTAAAAAGATGGTATTTGGTTGATACGTTTTTTTGCAAAAAAATGTATACTAAGCTGCTCCACAAACTCTTTTGTGTCTTCAAGTTTCTTGGTGGTGTGTGAACATGTTCCTACAGACTTGTTCACTGTGCGAGTAGCCCATGTGTTCCTGTTTCCATAATTGTACTCTTCATAACATGAATGATCTTTTATTAATATGAAAAAAATCCCAATAGATTTGTAACGTTTCGGTCTGTCAAAGACCTTCTTCAGACATATAATGATATACTCTGGGACTCAGGAAAGAAAGCAGCTCTGCGTGAGCTGTGGAAAGCGTGTTACCTGTGGAGAGCCAATGTACTGTTTATCAACACTCACAGCAAGGGTCAATTTAATATATATCATTATCATCTTCAAATCAGATGCAAAAAATAGTAGTATATCTAAAACGCATATAAGATAAATGTCACCTTATTAAAAAAAAAAAAGTACTTAGCTTTCCATATGGGCCAGGTGACGCCAACTTTAAAAGAGGAAATTTCCAGGGTATTACTATTTTTTGCATCTGATTTTTTTAATCTAATCTGCATATGATATATATCGACTCTTGCTATTATATGTAATAATTATAAACGGTTCTAGTCACCTAGCAATTTATCTGCACAGTTTATGACTGCATGAGGACTGCCAATCCCATACAGGGATACCACCACTGGCATTGAGTGAGTACACTATAGGGGTTATATGTGTGATAAATATCGTCAGATGTGATTCATCTAGAGCAGGGGTGGGGAATCTTTTTTCTGGGCCAAGGGCCATTTGGATATTTATACCATCCTCTGGCACTGATGTCAGGACATAATCTTTCATTGCATGCCCTTCAGTGTTCAGTAGTGAGCACTGTGTGTGTGCTAACAGAGCAAGAAGAAATTAATGAGCTGGTTGTAATCAAAATACAGCTCCCTGCCCCAGAATGCGGTCCCTGAGAATCTGCTCGGGGGCCTGATAAACTGTCATTGAGGGCCGTAAATGGCCCCAGGGGGCCTGAGGTTCCCCACCCCTTATCTAGAGAAACCTCAGGTTATAACTTTGGTTATTACTTTTTTATTATTAACTCCATAAATGCCAGGGGGGGAACTAGACTACTTTATGACCTAGTTGTTGTAAGGGTCTTTTTAGTCTATCTCTTTGTATACTATATGCAAAATATACTTAAAGAATGGTGCAAAAGAGTCCACCATATAGTAGAAAATGTCTTTATTGAATATATAAAAAATGTATAACAATACAAGGAATACAAAAGTAGCAGTGGTTTAGGAGGCTACAAACACAGTGTATGTGAACATGGAGGCAGACAATGCACCCCACAGCAAAAAGCTAGGCATAGTATTCTGGGAGTGAAAGGCACAAAAAGGATTCTATGAGCTCCATGGTAATGACCATACAATATGATGAAAACGGAGCCCCACAGATAGAAATAACAAGATGGTAAATAATATTAGTGCCAGCGCATGATACCCAAAAAATATACCATACCAGCAAGGTGATGCAGGGAGCGCGTCTGCTCCAAACTAACCCCGACGCGCGTTTCGGAGATGTCCTTCCTCAGGGGGGATCCTTTTTGTGCCTTTCACTCCCAGAATACTATGCCTAGCTTTTTGCTGTGGGGTGCATTGTCTGCCTCCATGTTCACATACACTGTGTTTGTAGCCTCCTAAACCACTGCTACTTTTGTATTCCTTGTATTGTTATAAATTTTTATATATTCAATAAAGACATTTTCTACTATATGGTGGACTCTTTTGCACCATTCTTTAAGTATATTTTGCTGTTAGCATTTGGTGTGTCCCATACTTTTCCATGGTCAGGCACTATTCACTCTCCACTTCGTACTATTAGGAAATCATGAGCAGAGGGTGTGTAAGTGGTTGCCTGCGTTGTTTTCCTTGCCTTTATATTGTATACTATATGGCAGTGTTCCCTAACTCCGGTCCTCAAGAGCCACCAACAGGTCATGTTTTCAGGATTTCCTTAGTATTGCACAGGTGATAATTGCATCACCTGGACAGGCAAGCATTCAATCACCTGTACAATACTAAGGAAATCCTTTGAAGGGATTTCTTATATTCACTATTAGGTCACTTGTTAGGGTATAATACCTGGTTTGTTTTTAAACAATTTATTCTGTTTTTTTATCCTTATGAGGATTTTTTATGCACACCCATTGAAAGCTGATATAATGGTATATTATTTTCTGTAAATTATAAAACATTTACAGTTTAATTTTCAGATATTATGTCAATGACGCTTAAAAGGAATCCGCCAATAGGATCTATCTACTACGCCGTCTATAGAGGCATGTAAGTAATTGAAAGCTGAATAAAATGATACCTTGATATCTGCGATCCAATTTCTTATTCCAGAGGAATCCACATTTTTATAAAACTGTAAATGAGCTGTTAGGAATCGGATTTATGGGCCGGACACCGATCTGTATGAGAATCTGACTCCAGTGCTTAATTTAAATGAATGGGGGAGTTACCAGTGTGAGACATGTAATGACTGACAGTCTGCTCTCCTGATCTGCATGTCTCACACTGGTAATACTTCCTTAAATTTAAAATAAGCTGTGGAGGCAGATTCTTAGGAAGATCAGTGTCCTGCCCATAGATCTTCCTCATTTTTTCCTATGACCTGCATGCCCGTATAGACGGCTTAGGGGAGTGGATACTTCTAACAGATTCCATTTAATCACAGCAAAATGCTTTGGGAAAAATGCCTCTCAGCTGTGTATACATGTTTTAGTAAAGATGCGAGATTAAATACTTAAAGAGATTGTCCACTTCTGGACAACCCTTCTTAAATGCTAAAGCATGCCAGAAAAATTGAAAAAATATATCCCGCCCCAGACTGCCATTATTCCAACGATGTTGGCACTGATTATAGGCAGTCACATGACACTGTTATATCATGTGACTGCTGCAGCCAAACCAGCGATCGCTGATCTTCTGCAGCCTTCACAGTTCCATCAGATGTAAGATTTAATGTCTGGGGATTTAAAGGATAAGTAGGTGCTATGGTGTTATGTTATGCAACAAGCAGCTGCCAGAAAATCCCTTTGAAATCAGCGATTTACTGTAACATGTTCTTGCTTTATTCAGTTATACTCGAATTGCTATGAAATTAGACATAGCTGAAATCCATGGTAAACTAAATCTCAATAATGACGGACATTGACACGGCTGTATCAAGCAAAAATGTAAAACGTAAATTTACAGTCACGTCACTTGATACAGTAACTGGGGTTTAATTCTATTCCTCTTAAGCTTTTCTAGAGCCGAGTTATGTTAATGTTCCGAGAGGAATTAGCAGAACAAGAATTCTTTCAGTGAAACATCTCGTATCCTATGATCATTCCATCCTTACTGTGACCATTAGCGCAGCATTTGTCTTTCTGCAAAGCAGATGCCTCAGATACGTGGCATTGTTATGAATGACATTTCATGGGATGCAAGAACAATGTAAGAAAACATTTACCATGACGTGTAACTACTTTCTCTGGTGCCTTCTCGTTTGTGGCATGTACTCTGCATTCCACTAGATCATCCAGTTGTTGTTGACAAGAGTCAGCAGCTCAGATAATTGAGTAACTAAATATATGTAAATTGCAAAACAATTTCCACTAGTTTTTCATTAACATAATCAACATAAGTCACATTACTGCCATCCGATTGATTTCCATTTTTTTTTATTTAAAATTTGCATAAGGCCTCATGAATACATCAGAGCCATGAACAGTGAATTGTGTAGCAGAGCACAGGGTCCTTGATGTTGCATACTATGGAGCTATGTGACTTTACCTGTGGCAGTATAGTGCTCGTTTCAGTACCACATCACGCTGTGTGTGTTCAGATAAATCAGAAAAATCATTTACTTAATAGGTATGAAACCCACACAAAAGTCAAGAAGGAGAACATACAAACTCCTGGTAGATATTTTCCTTGGTGGGATTTCAACCCAAGACCCCAGCACTGCGAGGCTACCTTGCTGCTCAATCTCTGTATGCTTTTATATGAAATCGGACGCAGAAACTTCTATAGATGCAGTATTTTTTTTTATTCTAAAACTCATAGCTTTTTAGGTGCTGTAATAGGCCAAGTTGATACGCTATCCTTCCATGTACTAGAAGTCAAGAAGGAATATTTGCATAAAACTAGTACCATTTATATTTCTGAAACACAGCTGGCGGGAAGGTACGGGGACATGTGCCCCAAGTGTTAGGTGTCAGTATAGGTGCCAATAAGGTGCTGCTGAAAACTTTAGGCTACAGGAGGCATCAAGCTTAACCTTATTCCCAGGTGTTTGAAAGCCGTGTCTCTGGACAGGTTTCTGATGGCCATAATGTTTCTACAGTGTTCGGTTCGGTTCAATAAAACCACAGAAAGTTCAAGCAATGAGGCCATAACGTGAGCTATAAAATGCACCTGTAATTGGGCAAAACTGGGACTTTGTTTTTTACTCTGTAGATTCATAATGTTGAAAAATAAGTTGAAAAACTTTTTTCTCAACTTTCATAAATAATACAGCCATACAACATGTCACATGTCAGTTAAATCAAACCTAGATCACCAAGGGACAGTGGTAGATTACAGATATATGAAAAAGTTTGGGCACCCCTATTAATCTTAAGCTTAATGTTTTATAAAAAATTGTTTCTTTTGCAACAGCTATTTCAGTTTCATATATCTAATAACTGTTGGACACAGTAATGTTTCTGCCTTGAAATGAGGTTTATTGTACTAACAGAAAATGTGCAATCTGCATTCAAACAAAATTTGACTGGTGCATAAGTATGGGCACCTCACCAGAAAAGTGACATTAATATTTAGTAGATCCTCTTTTTGCAAAAATAACAGCCTCTAGTCGCTTCCTGTAGATTTGAATGAGTTCCTGGATCCTGGATGAAGGTATTTTTGACCATTCCTCTTTACAAAACAATTCCAGTTCAGTTAAGTTTGATGGTCGCCGAGCATGGACAGCCCTCTTCAAATTATCCCACAGATGTTCAATGATATTCAGGTCTGGGGACTGGGATGGCCATTCCAGTACAGTGTAATTGTTCCTCTGCATGAATGCCTGAGTAGATTTGGAGCGGTGTTTTGGATCATTGTCTTGCTGAAAGATCCATCCCCTGCGTAACTTCAACTTTGTCACTGAATCATGAACATTATTGTCAAGAATCTGCTGATACTGAGAGGAATCCATGCGTCCCTCAACTTTAACAAGATTCCCGGTGCCGGCATTGGCCACACAGCCCCAAAGCATGATGGAACCTCCACCAAATTTTACTGTGGGTAGCAAGTGTTTTTCTTGGAATGCTGTGTTTTTTGGCCGCCATGCATAACGCCTTTTTGCATGACCAAACAACTCAATATTGGTTTCATCAGTCCACAGGACCTTCTTCCAAAAATAAATTGGCTTCTCCAAGTGTGCTTTTGCATACCTCAGCCGACTCTGTTTGTGGCGTGCTTGCAGAAACGGCTTCTTTCGCATCACTCTCCCATACAGCTTCTACTTGTGCAAAGTGCGTTGTATAGTTGACAGATGCACAGTAACACCATCTGCAGCAAGTTGATGCTGCAGCTCTCTGGAGGTGGTCTGAGGATTGTCCTTGACTGATATCACCATTCTTCTTCTCTGCCTTTCTGATGTTTTTCTTGGCCTGCCACTTCTGGCCTTAACAAGAACTGTACCTGTGTTCTTCCATTTCCTTACTATGTTCCTCACAGTGGAAATTGACAGGTTAAATCTCTGAGACAGCTTTTTGTATCCTTCCCCTGAACAACTATGTTGAATAATCTTTGTTTTCAGATCATTTGACAGTTGTTTTGAGGAGCCCATGATGCCACTCTTCAGAGGAGATTCAAACAGGAGAACAACTTGCAAGTGGCCACTTTAAGTAGCTTTTCTCATGATTGCATACACCTGGCTATGAAGTTGAAAGCTCAATGAGGATACAAAACCAAAAAAAGTGCTTTAGTAAGTCAGTAAAAAGTAGGTAGGAGTAATTAAAACAAGAAAATGATAAGGGTGCCCATACTTATGCACCTGTCAAATTTTGTTTGAATGCAGATTGCACATTTTCTGTTAGTACAATAAACCTCATTTCAAGGCAGAAACATTACTGTGTCCAACAGTTATTAGATATATGAAACTGAAATAGCTGTTGCAAAAAAAACAATTTTTATAAAACATTAAGCTTAAGATTAATAGGGGTGCCCAAACTTTTTCATATAACTGTATTTAGGAAGACACCCTATTGACAAGGATAACGGACCAGTTGTCTCTCCATTAGTACATTTACAGTAGGAACAAAAGAGAATGACAACACAGATATCTAAAAAGGATGATTCAGTATTATTATTTCTATGGGAATATAAACATTTACTACCCCAGATGTGTCTGAAGAGATGACAGGTTCTCTTCAAAGGTTAATATTAAGCTCTGTATTCTCCTTCCTTTTTTTTGCCAAAAATGAAATTGGGTGCCAGCAGGAAGACAAAACCAACCTTCCGTTGAGAAAGGTTTTTCTTCTTCATGCTGCTGTGATTCATTTCAATTTCTAACACAAAAAAAGGAACACTGGAGAAGAAAGCAGAGATAAAAAAAAGCAGGCTCCCGTACACCAGCCCAACACATAGCAAAATCCTATCAATCACATATAGATAATGAATGAGACCATATGAATACAAGCCTCAGAGCAATAAAACTACAACAGAACAAAAAAGAAAGAAAGAATGATATGTGAACTTTTAAAATGTACTGCATTTATGACCAATAAGCAAGTCACAAGTATTGCTGACAATAGGCAAGGAAGGACGCCACATTGCTATGTGATCCATTTGTACTGCTGGTTATATTTGCCTTCAATCCGCAAATGAATCATAAAAGGTTTTAGAAAAAGATTTGTAATTCTAATTTGCTTGTAATGCAAATTCAACAGTATGAGAATTAAAGCGAACCTGTCATCTGATTCATGCTGGCCAAACTGTGAGCTGCATTAATCAGAGCCTAGCTACATGATTGGAGCCAGGTATGTTTTTCTCTAAGTCACTCTTTTGTTTCAGAAAAGATATACTTTAAAAATACGACCAGGTACTATATCCAGAAACGAGACTTGTCCGAATGTGCCCATGGCCGGCTCTACCTAACACCACTTCAGTCGATTAACAAGTCTTTACCTCATATGTACAGTACATAGGAAGAGACCTGTCAATCACCTCTGGCAGTGCTAGTAGGAGCTGACCAGGGAAGGCGATGGGCTAGTCTCATCTCTGATTATACTCCTCAGCTCGATCTTTAAAGCATATTTTATCTAAAACACTAAAGATTTTCAGAGAAAAATGTAAATTGTCCAGCCAAGATTTGATTTATGTTTTCTGCAGTCTAGGCAGCATGTATCAGGTGACTGGTTCCCTTTAAGAAGTTATTACTATATTTGACACTTATGACATTTCCACATATAAGGAGTTGGAGGTGTTGCCCATGTTCCTCCTTGAAGACACGTGTATTGTTAAAATGCAGTTGGATGTGCAATGTGTTTAGTGATGTGCATTATTAGCAGTAGAGTTGTGTGGTGCCCAGCCACAGATAGTTGATAGTAACATGTGGAGTTAATGGATGGGACTAACCCAGAGTGGGAGGGTCTAAAGTGAAGAGGGAGTATCCTGTTAAGAAAGCAGAGAGGGCCTAGCTTGCAGCTAGAGAAGACCTCTGCTCCGATTAGTCAGCAGAGCCGCATGAACTGGCTGTCACTAAAGCGATCAGAGATCGAGGCAATGGATGGTGTGATCCAAAGTGGGGACAAGGAAGTGTTAGAAAGAGTGAGTGATTCTCCAGAGACAAGGTCTGGGACAGGAAGCCTAGTGGGATGGTACAGAGTTATCTGACCATCAAATGAGGGAGCGGCACTGAGAAGGAGAGCGGGACAAAGAGAGAGTTTTGTGGTAGTTACAAGGCTTCGGAAAGCAGAGAAGTTGAGTAACAGCTGTAGTGGCAAAAGTAGCTTCACTAAGAGGAAAAGGACCTGGGTTAAAAAAAAATGTAACTTTCATTTACTGGTTAGTGGTGCTGTTGTTGGAGACAGGGAAGCTCCCGAAGTGCTGTTCTGGTGGTGAAGCTAGAGAGAGAGGCTAGTGGACAGAGAACAGAGAAAGCTCAGGAAGCAACGGAATGTATATGACAATGTCATATGTTCTAAGAGAAACATCCAGAAAGGTCTGTACCCGCCATCCACTGAATGGATTTCTCCATATGTTATTACTGAGAAAAAGACAGTTTATTTTTGAGTGGTGGTCTCCCTCATTGAACTCTACAATGTCTGGTCCTGGCCAGCTTACGTCACCGGCATAATGCGGTCTGCAAGGGTGTAGCGCCCCTATAGCCAAAGTCAACACACCCAGTCAGTACCCCATTTTCATGTAGTGTGTCGTGGAGTGAAGCATGGCTACCACCAAATACCATGTTACATACAGAATAGATCATATATTCTTCAAGGCTGCAGGACCACTCTCTAGAACCCCTACTGAAAGAATAAGTTTAGGAGAAGACACATATCAGTTAAAAGAAATTTTCAGCAGCCACATTTTTTTTCACTGAAATCGTTGTTACATGTAAATGAGCAATATCCAAGTAAATTTACTTCTCTAGTGATCACTTTGAACAAGTGAATGTTCTATCAATAGGTGAGGGTCACATTCTGTGGATGTTCCATATATGTGGAAGATTGGAATACCTCTGGACTAGCTAGGAAACCGGACAGTAGTTTTAACTCCTTATAACCAAACTCATAAAATGCTCTTTTAATATCAGGATTATACAAGTTATCTGACATACATTTTAAGAGTTAAATGACAATATCACCTCCAGGAAAATATCATGAAGCAAGAGAAAACTAATATATATTTTTTTTCTCAAATACACACTCCTCAACATTGAAATTGTATCAAGAAGAAAAATTGTGGAATAATGGAAATTACAGATTCCATAGACATGTAAATGATATACAAATTAGCGAAAAATGGAAACAAAATGTTCAAAACATCTCAATTTATTTCAGTATTGAGTATGAGCACTACCTGCAGAACTACACACAAGCCTTAGCATGCTATTGAGGAAGTTTTAAATTTGTGTCTGAGGAATGTTCTGCACACTCAATGCATTTTGGCAAATCATCAAGATCTGCTGCTGGCAGCTCCATTTGTAATTGCCAACTTATGACATCTCAAATGTGCTAGATGAGAGACAAGCTCGGAAATGATGCAGGTCATTATAGCACGTGGGTAAAGCTCTCTCAGGATTATTGTGTGGGGTGGCATAATGTACGGTAGCAGCAACACTCTAGTCTTGATTCCAAGTACACTAACAGCTCAGTGTTACATTGATTTAGTTATGGAACAATGGGTATAGCTGTTTCTCCAAAGTATCCCAGATGGCATTCATCAGCATGACAGCGCCAAGTCAAAAGCTGCTCGAGCTACTGTAAGCAACCTGCATGGCCTAAACGTGTTACCATGTGTTACGTGTCTAGCTGGGGACCTGTCCGTCCAACTAGTCTCCTTTGTAGTTCAGGGACCAGCACCTATTAAACTATATTTATCTCTGAAATGTCACAGCGTTTTAGAGTTAAACATATATGGCTGAAATTATGCAGCCACAGTCTCATACATGCTGGCCATTAATATGGCAGCATGTATCAGCTATCAGGTTCCCTTTAAACTGATCTGTCACCAGATTGCACTATACAAACTACGTCCATTACATAGATCTCTTAGATCCGATGATGCTAAAGTATTTACCTTAATAATCCATGCCAAAATGATTGTATAATCATTTTTAAAAATGTAAACTCAACCCCTAAACTGATTGACAACTTCTCAGTGTCCCTTTTTTTCTGCTGCTTCAGATATCTCACACTGCTCAGTACAAGCTGCCACTGCCAGTCAGGCTGCGTGGGTGGAGATTGAATAAATTTGGATTCTTGATTTTGTGCTCACTATGTTAAAATGAAAGTAAAACCTGTAAACTTATAATGATGTGGGTAATCATCTGATTTGCTAATATGCATATGAGAAAACGAATTCACTGTTGTGAACCAATAGGTCTTCTTTGAAAGGAGTCTGTCATCCCAAAACTGAAATGAAACCATTTATACTGTCATGTAGGGCATATAGTCCCTATGAAAATCATGCAATGTCAGTGTGTGCATGTGCCCTCTGATCCCCCTGCACACAGAAACACACAGCAGCGGGCGGCCAATGCTGACAGCAGAGGGAGATGACATTGCGCAAACACCGCCACTGCAGGAGCCGAGCGACACAGGATCATTGTGTGCGCGCTGTCATCCCTCTCCTGCCGGTATTGGCCACCCTATTATCATGATTGATATATCTATTATAGCACAATAAGCATCACATTGCTGTGATGGATATACAGTGGATATAATGGCAGGTTTCTGTCATATATAAATATCATGCCAAGAAGAAAAATTTCAGGACTTTTTCCAACTTTTATGACACTCATAATCTGTACAATTCAATAGAAAAATAAACTGAAATCAGGTGGAAAAATAAAGAACTAAAATAATGTGGTTGTATACTGATGAAGTAACCTTTAAGCACAATTGACATAAGTGTGACTCATCTCTGGGCAGGTAATGTGACACAACTAAACTCAGCTGTGCTGTCCCTCCCTCACAGGGACTTTATCTGAAAGGTGTGAGTCATCTGTTCATTAACCTCCCAGCACTTCCTAATCATGCAGAAGGTAAGCTCGGAGATCAGAGCTTTATGATTACATCTCACAAACTAAGAAACTTAAAATATGGCGGAAGCATGTTGTTTTTCTGCTGTATTGCTGCCTGCTAATGATTGGACAGCAACATACAGCCAGAAGAAGTGCACAACCCCAGTGAAATCTGATAGCATGCGCTTTGACTTAAGTTAACCTATTAGGTGCCAATTACTTTGATTGCTAATATCCCCACAACAGAAAGGCAATTTAAAAAAAAAAAGTTTTATTCTGCTCAGCAGCCACTGCAGCCATTGTGTGTCACTGCAGCCACTGTGTGGCCAGTTCAACATGAAGGACCACATGAAATATGTAGTGATTAGAGATGAGCGAACTTGATCAGGTCCCTGCTTATTCGGCAAGCTATAGCGCTTACTGAAGAAGCTGCAGAGGGAATCCGGCTTCCTGCTGATCAGCTGTTCGGTTCTGCAGCTGCTTATATCGTGGCTGTATTACTGGCACAAGACATCCATAGAGAACCCAACAAAACAGGCTCTCCATGCATGTGTTGTGCCAGTGATACATCCACGACACATGCAGCTGCGGAGCCGAACAGCTGATCAGTAGGAAGCCGAGTTCCCTCTGCACCTTCTTCGGTAAGCGCAATAGCTTGCCGAATAAGCCCTGACCCGATCAAATTCGCTCATCTCTAGTAGTGATCCTCTTTAAAATTTAAGATTCTCTTTAAGGATTTAATAATATTATTGTAATGTTGCCAGTTTTAGTTTTGTTGTGGAGGATAGTTTTGTAAATTTCACAGCAAGTTGAGTTGCAATATTGGTTTCCGCTTTTAATTAGATTTTGCAATGGGTGATAACCAGGGATGTTGGTGTTACCATTATGTGATATGATTACATCGCATAATTACAGGTTGTCAGCAGCTGCTATGGAGCAAGTAACAACCATGGTGTCAGATCCTGTTGTCATTATTGTAAAACTGCCTGCCACAGCAGACAAGAAAGATGCCATCATTGCTGCAAGTAAGAAGAAATAAAAATGAAATAAAAGCAATGAAATTTAGCCATTTCTTGTACTTACTGCATATGATACTTTTAGATTTCAGGTGGAAATACTCATTGCAGTGCATGTAAATGAAGTCAGATAACACATATATAAATTTATTTAGAAGCCAAAGGAATAATGTAGTGATGCCTGCCAAAAAAAAATCACACAGGAACACAACGGAAATGACAATGAGATTCAGTACACTAACAATCTTCAATATGCTGAGAGCCAAACTATGGCGACTACATTTATTCCCTCTATTCAAGCGTTGCAGAATTTCCATCCCTATTGAGCTCTTTTCTTGTGTTTCCATAATTCCATATAAACCATTTCCATAATTCCATATAAACCATTTCCATAGAGCAGACATCTTTTTAAGTTCTTTCTTTATTGGAATCTTTGTTATCTATTGACACCAACTTACACAACGTTTGCAGCAGCTTGTTAGATTGAAGGACTAATATCATTTAATACCGACATGGAGATGTCATATAAGTAATTACTTATATTTAATGATGCACCTAAAACTACAGGCAGCTTTATTACTGTTTTACACATCAACAAGTTCCATGTAAGAATTCAAGCAAAGCAGTTTATAAATGAGAAGACTATGTTGTTACATTTTTTTAGAATTCTGTGCAATCTGCCAAGGAACATAATAAATCATTACAGAATTTTAGTGAGAAAACAGTTTCTGTACTATTATCATCTTTTCAAAGCATTATTTCATCAATCATTGCAAAAATAATTAGTATGCATTCTGTATATGCATTTATACTAAGGCGGAATTTAGTGTGTTGTAATAGCTGCAACATATATGAACCTTATACAGGGCAAATCCTCTTCATAAGTGTTTTCCACTGATGTTGTTTGCACGTGTCCTAAAAGTGGAGGCTTAGCAGATGTCTGACAGAAAAGGAACCTACTGCTATGTAAGGAATCTCTTTAACTGCTTCTGATCTGCCCATAGTAGTCCATAAGACCAATCATAGATAATTTTTTAAAGTGGATTCCGCCTTTAGCCCTCCTGAAAAGCGCTAGAATAATGCCAAAAATGAAGAATTTAAGGACTGCTATATCACAACGACTTGCAGGGTATATGTTTCATCTGTTTTAGCTTCTTTTAGGCTTCCAAAGCCATTAAGGGGCTTAAAGAAGTGACCTCCCCATTCCGTTTGAAAGTCACTCAGTAGTTTACATACACAATTTTTTAAAAAATAAGAAAAAGTTGCCAAAGGAGAGACATCAGGAAAAACATCACTAGCACTTTCCTGAATTATCTTCTTCTGCTAAAACTCAAGGGTACACCAGCAACTAAAAGACACTGTATACACATACTGTAAACATCTGTGCAGTCCACACCAAACTCTCAATTGAAAGTCTAAAACGTCAATTTTGTGTAATTATCTTGCATAAGTTTGTGCAGCTGTGGGAGTGGGAAGCTGGTTGTCAGACACAGCCAGATTCTCCGCAGAGAAGATAAACACGGTTTATTGCCATGTGTACCTTCTCCATTGCTGTATACGCAGCGCTGAGCCAGCACTTGTATATACAGATTAGGAAGCACTGACAGTGCTTCCTCCTCTCTACTCAGAGGTCATGTGATTGCTGGGTGTAGGGAGGGAACAGGAGCTGCTGAGTCCTAGAAGACTCACTCAGGTCTGCTATGCGGGCAAGTGGATGAAATTCCCTCGGAATAGGGGCTAATATATCAGTCTTAGTTACAGGGGAAATTAGCTGTTAAAAATGTATTAATATGTTAAAATGCCCTCCAAATGTCTTTTAAGACCGCATTACTAACGTCACCGCTCAACACACCATCCGGATCTAGCAGAGTTGGGGATAGTCTTGGGACGTGAGATGAATTTACAGTAGACCCCTTTGGAATATTTAATGTTTTAAAGATTAATAAATGGGTAAAAGACGGGTGGGGAGTGCTTTGTATTAAAGGACTTTTCTCTGTGTGTTTTTTTATTTAAAGTTAGTAATGGGGTTGTCTTATAGACGCCTCTCCATTAATAACCCCTGGGCGTGATGTCAGCTTATATTACAAAGCTGATATCAACCCCAAAACCATTACTCTACTTACCAACGCACCAGGCCAAGTGGGAAGAGCTGAGACAAAGAGCCAAAATTGGCTCATTTAATGGATGTGCCATTTCTGGGGTGGCTGACAGCCGGTGTTATCACTATGGGAAGGGACCAATATCCATGGCCCCTTCCCAGCCTATTAATATCAGCCCACAGCTGTCTACCTAGCCTTTACTGTTTATTAAAAATAGAGGGGACCCCATGTCATTTATTGGGGGGTTCTCCCCTTTATAATAACCAGTAAATGTTAAGTAGACAAATGTAAGTTAAGATTAATAGCATGGGAAGCTCCATATTTCTTACCCCTTTCCCTGACTATTAAGACCAGCTCTCAGCTGTCTGCTTCCCCTCAGCTGGTTAATAAAAATAAGGGGGACCCCAAGCTATTTTTTTTTCTTTTACTTATTTAATTATTAGCTAAATACATATACAGTAATCTACACAGGCACTGCACTAATTATATAACTCCATGACATGTTTCCATCTATTTTATCTATTTATCTACTCTATCTTTTCTATTCTGATGGTCCATGCTGTGAATTTATTGCACTAGGCTGATGGAATGTCGGGTTTCCTATAAGATGGATTCATAAAAATCACATGGCACTTGCATGATTTTTTCCGCACCTCTAGACTTGCATTGATGAGTCACAGACATTTTACGTGGCCATACGCAGCATGCTGCTATTTTTCCTAACCCCAATTAGAGGTGAGGAAAAACACGCAGATGAACACTGCCTAATTGAATAACATTGTTGTGAGTACAATGCGATTTTTTATCACATTGCACTCGTCGATTTGAGCGAACCCTTAGAAGCAGACCATCATAAGGGATGGCAGGAGTTAAATGAACATTTTTACAATCTATATGTGATAGGGAATAAAACTTCAGTCATTGGACAGAATAAAAGCGCTCAAGGCACCAATATACCCAGTGACAATAACATAGATAAAGAAGCACAATGAGTATTTTCTCTGGAACCTGTGCTGTCACCACAATTATAAATGTCTGCAATTCTTCCTGTTTCATAAGATTAATTCACTAGTCTCTATGTGCTCACTGCAGAAATGTGCAATCACAGCACCAGCATTCTCCAGGAGTAATTGTAAGTGAAAGATTGTTACTTTACTATAATGAATATTAGTGCTAGTCATTATGGAACAGTAATATCACAGATCAGTAAATGACTATGGCAAAAGTAAAAACAACAGAGAGTAACAATCTCAATATATAAAGACCTGTAAATGTGCCTGCTACTAAATGTCTTCATCTTATTTATTTCTTCTTCTGGCAACACCTTAAGGTACCTTCACACGAAACGACGCTGCAGCGATTGCGACAACGATGCCGATCGCTGCAGCATCGCTGTTTGATCGCTGGAGAGCTGTCACACAGACCGCTCTCCAGCGACCAACGATGCCGAGGTCCCCGGGTAACCAGGGTAAACATCGGGTTGCTAAGCGCAGGGCCGCGCTTAGTAACCCGATGTTTACCCTGGTTACCAGCATAAAATGTAAAAAAAACAAACAGTACATACTTACATTCGCGTCCCCCGGCGTCCGCTTCCTGCGCTGACTGACTGACTGAGCGCCGGCAGTAGCAGGGCACAGCGGTGACGTCACCGCTGTGCTGTGCTTTCACTTTCACTTTGCGGCGCTCAGTCAGTGTGGGAAGCAGACGGCGGGGGATGCAAATGTAAGTATGTACTGTTTGTTTTTTTTACATTTTACACTGGTAACCAGGGTAAACATCGGGTTACTAAGCGCGGCCCTGCACTTAGTAACCCGATATTTACCCTGGTTACCAGTGTAAAATATCGCTGGTATCGTTGCTTTTGCTGTCAAACACAACGATACACAGCGATCGGACGACCAAATAAAGTTCTAAACTTTATTCAGCGACCAGCGACATCACAGCAGGATCCTGATCGCTGCTGCGTGTCAAACTAAACGATATCGCTAGCCAGGATGCTGCAACGTCACGGATCGCTAGCGATATCGTTACAAAGTCGTTTCGTGTGAAGGTACCTTAAGGAAACAAGTTCAGCTTTATCAGTAGATTCTGCACAGAAAGTAAAGTGTGTAATTTCACTGGTTTTAAAGATAAGATATTCAGCTGCAATTAAATGCGTCTATATAACTTAGATAACTGTCAGCCAAACATTTCAATCCACAGCTAAAGCCCTCCATAGAATTTGATACTGGTCCCTGAACAATTGTTTGACCGACAGCTCTTTTTCCCATACTCGCCCATACAGAGGAATGTTCGGCTTTGCCAAGTTCTATTTGGTTCTTTATGAGAGCTGTGGCCAAGTTTGCTCTGATGGTGGCTTATATTCCAGAGCGTGACCGGTTAGACCATTGGAGATCCAACATGTAAGTTCCATCTCTCCCCCTACATTATCTATAAGGAGACAGTAGAAGGGCCCACATAACATAATAGACTGCTGATCCCACTGATATCTGCGAGTCTGGTGACTCTATTTTAATACGTATGGGGGCCTTAACGCTCTTGGTCCCCCATACCACTCTACTCAGCTTGGTCAAGTGTGCATGTGTGCGGCATTCGGATTCTGAGTTTTGAAAATTTCAGATTTCAGCAGAATTATTCATAAATTTGGGAAAATAAACTGTATTACTTTGTTCATACACCAACCATTACCTGCATCATCACAATATTGTGGATTACAGGAAGAAACTGACACAAACCAAAGGGGTCACGGAAGGACAATATTAACAAGCTAAGAATTAACACAGTGCTATTTGCTCAATACAGTTCCCACAACATTGGGTCAGCAACTATTGTATAATCCAACACTGAGACCCCTTTTGATGTGGAAAATTAAAGGAAACTTGCCCCTTTAGCATTGGGCTGCTGTGCAGAGAACAATGGGAAATGGGGTTATATTGGAATACCTTACACAGTTCATGAATGAGTTACAGCACTTAACTAGCAATATCATCGACCATCAATCACTGAGTGGTGGTATATTCCAGCAGAGCTTCATGGATCACTAAGTGAAGACCTCATATAGCAATATTTGCCTTCACTTGCTATGGTAGGAAAACACCTTTATGGTACTTGATCGAAGACTTCAGTGCTCAATCACTAGCAAAAGACAGTTTATATACCACATTGCCAATTGGACCTAATGTCAGAAAAATAAAACCTAAACTATTGCGCAAATGAATTGTAAAGTTAAACGCAGAGAAAATTAATTTATGAACTCTGTGTAGGAAATGGAACTAGTGCCAAATAACTAGAAGCTGTGGTGCTGGTATTAAAAAAAGACAAACGTGTGAATAATGAAGCCGAGCTGACAGTAGTATTAGGGAAATCTGAATGGTTGCTTAGATACAACGTTCAGAAATATCCCGTATAAACAATAAGTAGGTGTTGTTTTACTAACATGCACCATGCCATAGACACACTTGCTTTCTAGGAGGGAGCATACAGTACAAGTCTGAAGTAATCTTTCTAACTATGCATCTGATGCTGATACAATAAGCCAAAGGCCAGCTTTACACATGCATATGTTAAGGTTCATGAAAGATCAGGTTCATGTCGGAGGCCTAACGCTGTCCAATCCTTGGTCATATTATTTAGCATCTCAAAGTCAACATATGGTAGGTTGGGGGGAATATAATAGTAATAGCTGTACTGGAATTGCCCTTTCATACATGGTTGGAGAGGATCCATTGCTTTCAAATCTTGAGGCTGGCAAATTCCATATGTGCTCTTCCAAATACCCAGCAATAACACTTATCAAAACGTACGGAAAAATGTAAACAGAAATGAAATGATACTGCATTTACACAAGTCACCCCAATTGGAATAAAAATAACGTTTTAGAGTTTCTGTTCCCAAAAGGCTTTGGACATTTGGAGTTGGGGTCTGGAACCTCTCATAACTTATAGAGAGTAATATTTTTAAAACATCTGAGAGCTTGCTGGAAGAATATCCTTTACATCATAATATATTTGATCAATTCCTACAGTTGCGACATGCTTTTGAGTTTCAATGCAGATCCTCTCCCATTTGGGTGCAAATGGACTTAGTGCTAGATATTATAGGGTCACAGAGAAACACAAAAGGCTTCATGTCCTCAATCTACAGAAACCTTTTAAATATTTATCCTTCAAAATACCCTCTTAAAGCCAAGATCAAATGAAAAATGAGTTAGGGCTCATTTCAAATGATATGTGGGACTCAATTAAAGTATATCCCCAAATTATCTCTTAGCTAGACTAAAAGGTTGTTGAAACTTTATATCACATATAGGGTATACAAAACACCAATATGGAAGTTTAACCCTGGTCTGCGTGGGGATTCTGCATGGCCTAGGTGTGCTGCTTAGTGGGCAGACCTCTTGCACATAATGTAGACTTGAACACGCTTACAGAGGTTTTGGAAAACTATTCTGAACTTGATTCATCATGCAATGGGGGTGATGGTATATAGAGACCCTGTTGTATGCATTCTTGAATATGTGGTTGTAACTTTTGCTGATTAACATGGGGAAATAACAATTGCTAGACTTCTTTATGCTACACGGCAATTGATTGCCTCCCACTGGTTGACGAAAACTCCACCCACGCATAGAAAATTCATTAATGAGGTCAATTGTATTATTCTTATGGAAAGAAGTGTATATTTAAATGGGGCAGGCATCTACAATATGAGAAAATGGGGTCATCTGGCCCAATGCCTCAGGATTAGCATCATTTGAACTGTTCAGAAATAGATTCCTCCTAACTTAAATTACTGTATTTTTTTGGAATATAAAACACATTTTTTTCCTCCAAATTTGGTAGGGAAATTCGGGTGCGCCTTATAATGCGAATGTAGCTTACCGGCTCCCGAGATCTCAATCTGTGCATGCACCGTCTCAGACGGCCATTTTCCCATAGTCCACCACAGTGAAAATAGCCTAGATGCTATTCAGGTAATGAGACCTGTGCCGGGCCTGAAATTGAAGTCTGTACATGGAATGTGAAATGGAAATGTGTGACGTAGCATAAAAAGTAAATTCTATTGGTTAAATTGATGGCATCAAATTACGATTAGTGGGAAAACCTCACTGATTCTGAAGAGAAATAACAATAGGGAACAAATGGCCTGGGAGGGATGTAGCTCTCTCCCACTGATTCTGAGAATAAATGAACCACACAGTGAATAACCGTCACTAATGAAGTATAGGCATCTAGAGCTGTGATTCAGTTTCTAGTACAGTGTACAGAGGATGGCCAGGTAAATCTCCAAAGGGGATGCAGCACTGAATCAGTAGTATGGCCCTTTCATTCTGAGCTTCAGTGGGGGTCCCACAGGTAGGACCTCAGTTAGATATAAAATGATAGATGTATGTCATCACTTTATCAGAGGAGCCCATTAATGAGCTTATGTAATGCTGGTTGATGTGGACCCACTACTGTATGGGCCGGGCTTATCTTGGAGGGGTGTAACTAAGTGACTACTGGGTATTCGCTAGAGCCTCTGATGGTGAGGATAGACTTTGTTGCAGCTAGTCACTAGCTTCCTCTCCAAAGCAGTCCCCGGGTCTGCAGCAGCTGACTGGAAGTTAAGAGGCATGGGTATGAGGTACAGAGGGGCAGGATAGAGGCGTAGTCAGATGGTCTGAAGTTGGGGCAGGACAGGATCAGTAAACATAGAGATCAGGAGCAGATAGGACAGGCAGGACGGGTAAACAAGATGGGTCATTAACAGGAAGCAGAATATGGAGGAATGCATAAACATGTGCTAACAGAGTAGGAATCCATGTTCTGGTGGGAGTGATAGGAGGAACTGCCTAAAAAATCTAACATGGGACAGGCCGGGGAAGCTAATGTCTGCAGTACACAGCAGGGTTAAATTCCTGCAGAGACCAGTGACGCCTCTCTAAGGCTAAATGAATGCCATTGCATAAGCAGCAATGCTGCAAGAAGCAGACTCAGCGGGATGACCTGAGAAACTGCACAATGAGTGACAGATTATGCTCTTTAAAATATTTAGCTAATTTTTCTTTTAATCTGGGGGTCTCCAATTCATGGCTTTTAAGTCACTACAATGTGGCTTGTGATTTCAGTGCTAGACAGTAACTTTTGTGGTGAATCTAGCAAACAGCCAACATGCATTTCTCTAGTTTGAGGGAAGGCAGTGACTGACGTGAGAGGACAGAAACACATGTAATGTTGTTACATCACTGTGGCTCCCACCTACTCCAGTGTGAAATCCATTACCAGCTCAAGACATAGACTTTCTGGTATATGCATTACAAGTAGGTATAACTCCTCATCTTTCCACAAGACCCATTTCCTGCTGTTCTCTACGATTTTGTCATAAGTAAGATTTGGTAAAGTTAAATAAAAAATAAGAGCAGGTCAAAAACGCATAGAGGCAAGCAGGTAATAGGTTTGGCAAACAGGTAAGGATATATGCTTATGTATAAAAACTTTAAGTGTGATTTTTTTGTTGTTGTTTCCTGAGTGCTTTTTTTTACAAAAAAAAAATTACCGTCTGCTTTTTTTTAAAAAAAATTTCTAGTATTTTTGTAGGATTTTTTTTTACTGTTTATGTCTGGATTTTTTTTTTTAAATTCCATTCAATATATAAGAAACAGCTATCATTTTTCAAGGAATATACTCAAAAAGAAGCATGAGCATCTTCCAGGTGTCTTTTGAGCTTTATCAATGACTTATATTGTTGTAAAGCATTGTGCATCTTGTGAAAAGAAAACACCTGAAAAATGGTCAGGTCACTTCTTTTTACTGTTTGGCATCTTTGAAAACCGGAAGCAGGTAGAAGATTGAACATATGAATAGCAAGTCATGCTTACATAGAAATGCATATGTCCATTCTTTTGAATGTTTTTGGATCATTTTTTCAAGTGGGTTTCAAAGTGGACACATCTGAAAAGAATGTTATGTGCACATACCCTAAAGTTTTTGTCTTAGAGATATTTCTGGGATATCAGGATTTATCCAATCAGCCATCAAAGGCCCCATCAGGTTCCGTGCAGTGAAGCAGTTCTGCATACAAGATTGACTGACACACATTACAATTTCATGCATTGAAAAATAAAAATGATATTTTGAAATTTGACTAAAACCATTGCTAACCCCTTTACCCCCGAAGGTGGTTTGCACTTTAATAACCAGGCTAATTTTTACAATTCTGACCATTGTCACTTTATGTTGGTAATAGCTCTGGAGCGCTTCAATGGATCCGGTGATTCTGAGATTGTTTTTTCGTGACATATTGTACTTCATGATAGTGGTTAAATTTCTTTGATATGACTTGCGTTTATTTGTAAAAAAAAAAAATAGAAATTTTGTGAAAATTTTGCAATTTTCTAACTTTGAATTTTTATGTCCTTAAATCCTTAAATCACAGAGATATATCACTCAAAATACACTGCTCAAAAAAAATTAAAGGGAACACTTAATATAACTCCAAGTAAATCACACTTCTGTGAAATCAAGCTGTCCACTTAGGAAGCAACACTGTTTGACAATCAATTTCACATGCTGTTGTGCAAATGGAATAGACAACAGATGGAAATTATTGGCAATTATCAAGACACACTCATTAAAGGAGTGGTTCTGCAGGTGGGGACCACAGACCACATCTCAGTACCAATGCTTTCTGGCTGATGTTTTGGTCACTTTTGAATGTTGGTTGTGCTTTCACACTCGTGGTGGCATGAGACAGACTCTACAACCCACACAAGTGGCTCAGGTAGTGCAGCTCATCCAGGATGGCACATCAATGCGAACTGTGGCAAGAAGGTTTGCTGTGTCTGTCAGCGTAGTGTCAAGAAGCTGGAGGCGCTACCAGGAGACAGGCCAGTACACCAGGAGACGTGGAGGGGGCCGTAGTAGGGCACCAACCCAGCAAAAGGACCGCTTCCTCAGTCTTTGTGGAAGGAGGAACAGGAGGAACACTGCCAGAGCCCTGCAAAATGACCTCCAGCAGGCCACAAATATGCATGTGTCTGCACAAACGGATAGAGACAGACTCCATGAGGATGGTCTGAGTGCCCGGCGTCCACAGATGGGGGTTGTGCTCACAGCCCAACACCATGCAGGACGCTTGGCATTTGCCACAGAACACCAGGATTGGCAAATTCGCCACTGGCGCCCTGTGCTCTTCATAGATGAAAGCAGGTTCACACTGAGCACATGTGACAGAAGTGACAGTCTGGAGACGCCATGGAGAGCGATCTGCTGCCTGCAACATCCTTCAGCATAACCGGTTTGGCAGTGGGTCAGTAATGGTGTGGGGTGGCATTTCTTTGGAGGGCCACACAGCCCTCCATGTGCTCACCAGAGTTAGCCTGACTGCCATTAGGTACCGAGATGAGATCCTCAGACCACTTGTGAGACCATATGCTGGTGCGGTTGGCTCTGGGTTCCTCCTAATGCAGGACAATGCCAGACCTCATGTGGCTGGAGTGTGTCAGCAGTTCCTGCAAGATGAAGGCATTGAAGCTATGGACTGGCCTGCCCATTCCCCAGACCTGAATCTAATTGAACATATCTGGGACATCATGTCTCGCACCATCCACCAATGTCACGTTGCACCACAGACTGTCCAGGAGTTGGCGGAAGCTTTAGTCCAGGTCTGGGAGAAGATCCCTCAGGAGACCATCCACAGCCTCATCAGGAGCATGCCCAGGCACTGTAGGGAGATCATACAGGCACGTGGAGGCCACACACACTACTGAGCATTATTTCCTTGTCTTGAGGCATTTCCATTGAAGTTGGATTAGCCTGTAACTTCATTTTCTACTTTGATTTTGAGCATCATTCCAACTCCAGACCTCCATGGGATATTAGTTCTGATTTACATTGATCGTTTTTAGGTTTTATTGTTCTCAACAGATTCCACTATGTAATGAATACAGAATTACAACTGGAATACTTCATTCAGTGATATCTAGGATGTGTGTTGTGAATTCTGCTCTTGGGTTCCCTCCGGTGGTTGTTGGTGTTAGGAACTGGTGGTTTAGGAGCAACATGGGACGTGCTCTGGAGGAGGTGGTACCTGTACTGACCGCAGTTCCTGAGCTTAACACAACACTAGAAGTAGCCGTGGGATGTTCCTGTCACTCCCTAGACACCTTGTCACAGCCGGAGGACTAACTACCCCTAAAGATGGAAACAGGAAAGCTATCTTGCCTCAGAGAAAATTCCCAAAGGACAGACAGCCCCCCACAAATATTGACAGTGAGTGGAGAGGGAAGTGACATACACAGAATGAAACTAGGATGTAGCAAAGGAGCCAATCTAGCTAGATAGATAGAAAATGACAGAATGCTGTGCGGTCAGTATTAAAAACTAGAAAAATCCACCACAGAGTTTACAAAAATCTCCACACCTGACTAAAGGTGCGGAGGGTAAATCTGCTTCCCAGAGCTTCCAGCTTAACTGAATAAATCCATACTGACAAGCTGGACTAGAAAAAAAACATAGAATGTGCTGAACGATTAAGTCCACAACAAGTGGAAAGCAAAAGAACGAAGCAAGGACTTATCTTTGCTGAACTGGTCAGAATATCAGGGAAATCCAAGAGAGATGTGAATCCAAGCAGGAACCATTGACAACTGGCACTAGCTTTAGGATAGAGCCAGGATAAATACCCGAGCCAGAATAGACGATCAGTGGAAGCAGCTGCTGACTGCTCAATCCAAGGAGCAGCAGTTCCACATAAATCCACCGGAGGGAGTCCAAGAGCAGAACTCACAAAAGTGCCACTTACAACCACCGGAGGGAGCCCAAGAGCGGAATTCACAACATGTTGGTAGTAATGCAGTTGTCCCTGGGTTGCAATCCTGGGCAGGTGTCCCTGCTGATTGCAGCTCTGACTGGGATATTTAGGTGTGCAGGATTCATTAGCCCTTGCCAGTTGTCCATTGTTCTTGGAGGTTTTGCATCTCTATCTGGTTCCTCCTGCCCTGCTTCCAAATCAGCAAAGATAAGTGTCTGGTTTTGTTTCTACAGCACACATGCTGTGTGCTTTACAATTCAGTACTATTCAATGTTTTTTCTTGTCCAGCTTAGACTGTGTTTGGATATTTCAGTCAAGTTGGATTCTCAGGAGATGCAGATATACATTCCATGTCTTTAGTTAGATGGTGGAATTTTTGTATTATCTGCTGTGGATATTTTTAGAGTTTTAATACTGACCGCTTAGTATTCTGTCCTATCCTTTCCTATTTAGCTAGCGTGGCCTCTTTTGCTAAATCCTGATTTCTGCCTGCGTGTGTCTTTCCTCTAATACTCACAGTCAATATTTGTGGGGGGCTGCCTATCCTTTGGGGTTCTGCTCTGAGGCAAGATAGAATTCCCATTTCCATCTATAGGGGTATTTAGTCCTCCGGCTGTGTCGTGTCTAGGATGTGTTAGGTACACCCCACGGCTACTTCTAGTTGCGGTGACAGTTTAGGGCTTGCGGTCAGTACAGGTTCCACCTACTCCTGAGAAAGTCTCATGCGGATCCAAGGTCACCGGATCACAACAGTACAACTGGCCAACAATGAGTTAAATGCATCTCAGAAGAAGGGAAGAAAGAGCCTTTTTTTTCTGTAGCCTGCTTTGTCTTTTCTTCCCTCTTTTTCTCTGGGTGGCTGAGGAGTCTTGTGCTAGCATGGATGTTCAGGGATTAGCTTCTCGTGTAGACCAGCTTGCTGCTAGGGTACAGGGTATTTCTGATTATATTGTTCAGACTCCAGTTTTAGAGCCTAAGATTCCTACTCCTGATTTGTTTTTTGGGGACAGGTCCAAATTTTTGAGTTTTAAAAACAACTGTAAACTGTTTTTTGCTCTGAGACCTCGATCCTCTGGTGATTCCATTCAGCAGGTTAAAATTGTCATCTCCCTGCTGCGTGGTGATCCTCAGGATTGGGCATTTTCCCTGGAATCTGGGAATCCGGCCTTGCTTAATGTAGATGCCTTTTTCCAGGCTTTAGGATTATTATATGATGAACCAAATTCTGTGGATCAAGCGGAGAAGACCATGTTGGTCCTGTCTCAGGGTCAAGAAGCGGCAGAATTGTATTGTCAGAAATTTAGAAAATGGTCTGTGTTGACTAAATGGAATGATGATGCTTTGGTGGCAATTTTCAGAAAGGGTCTTTCTGAATCCGTTAAAGATGTTATGGTGGGGTTTCCCACGCCTTTCGGTCTGAGTGATTCTATGTCTCTGGCCATTCAGATTGATCGGCGTTTGCGGGAGCGCAGAGTTGCTATCTCTGTCCCTGACGAAGCCGCCATAGTTGCGGCGATACGCGTGGGTTTGCACCCCACATCCTTTTCCCCTCTCCTCTTGTACTTCATTAGTTCCTATGTGACCAATAATTGTCACGTATATTTTGGGATCTTTAGGGTGTATGTGCACCCTTATCTAGGCACGGACCATCGCTCTGCTCATGTCTGTTTATTGAAATGCCTGCTGGAACTTTTTTTGCTTCAGCCTACTCTAAGGGTAAGGTGGTACTGTGATACAGAGGAGCCCTGTGTTTATATATATATATGTTATTATTTGGGCATTTCTCTTAGCCTTATGCTTAGAGCCTAACATGCATTGACTGTGTGTATTTCTCACACTTAATTTTTCTAAGGGTTAATAGGAATTTTTTTTACAACAAACTGAGGTCCATTTTTTCCTGAGTGCGCCAATAGGGTATACATGTAATCGGGAAATATTTTTCAGGCACAGTATAAAGCTTAGAAGACAAGGAGCGCTAGATTTTACTATCATGGTTTGCAGGTTCCATGATCCACTAGGAGAGCCCATGAGGTGCTAGAACAGCAGAACCCCCCATAAATGACTGGATTTTACAAACTACACCTCTCAATGAATTCATCTAGGGGTGCAGTGATCATATTGACGCTAAGGGTGTGTCACAGAATTTTATACCATTGGGCAGTAAAAAAACATAACTACATTTCTACCAGCAAAATTTTGTTTTAGCCCCAGATTTTACATTTTCACACAAGTGGGTAAAATGGCACCAAAATTTGTCCCACAATTTTTACTGAACGTGGCAATACGCCATATGTGGCTGTACAGTACTACTTAGTCAGTTCTTCAATACAAACAGTGAAACTCATATATAGTGTTGAGCATTCCGATACCGCAAGTATCGGGTATCGGCCGATACTTGCGGTATCGGAATTCCGATACCGGGATTCCGATACTTGCCGCGTATCGGATACTGGAATCGGAAGTTCCCAGATTCAAAATGCACAAATTCAGCCAATGAGAATGATTCCAAGTGTGGGCACATCCTGTTTAGCATGGAGGGCATGAAACTACTGGCAAGGCTGTGATTGGCTGCTGAAATGATGTCATGATGCAGTTTAAAAGTCGCTGTCGCCATTTTGCGATCACTCTGCTGTGAATTCAGTTAGTGACAGGACGCTGTTTGCTGACTGAGGGCCAGTTTAGAGATAGCGATTTGCTTCTTTGTGCTTTCCAAAGGCTAATTTAGCAACCGCTGTGTTCACCTACTATTCACCTTGCTTTTGCCTTGTAGCGCTGTTTTCACAGCGATCTGCAAGGTCTGTGTGTGTGTGTGTGAGTGCAGCCCACTCTCTAGTCTGAGTGCAGCCACATAGGCCATCCATAGCTGGTTGTATTCAGTTCAGGGAGGGTGGTTCATTGCCTCATACTGTTCTTTTTTTTTTTTTTTTTTCCAAGTAGTGTAGTCTGCTGCTAATTTATTCAAAAAAATCCTATTAGTGTCTTTCCACCCGTCTCCAGCTAATTTGTGGAAAAACACTACATAGGATAACATAGAGGAGGGTTTTTGGGCCTTGCAGCGCCGTTTACGGCTGTCTGCACGGTCTCCGTGTGACTGCAGCTCGCCCTGTAGTCTGTGAGCAGCCATAGCCTGGTTGTCTCCAGATCAGGGTTCTTCACTGCGTCATACCGCCAAATCAATTTTCATTTTGTTTTAAGTAGTGCAGGCTGCTGCACATTTTTTCAAAAAATTCCTATTAGTGTTTTTCCACCCGTCTCCAGCTAACTTGTGGAAAAACACTACATAGGATAACGTAGAGGAGGGTTTTTGGGCCTTGCAGCGCCGTTTACGGCTGTCTGCACGGTCTCCGTGTGACTGCAGCTCTATCTGTTGTCAGTTCAGCCCCCCAAAAATAAATAAATAATAAAGTTCACCAAACACACCAGTTACACCACTTTACATTTGTGTAGGCCACATTAGCTCATATTAAAGTCTAGTCCACACTTTAGAAAATTAGTGTTTCTTATACCTGTTAGGAGGAGTTGTTCAGGAATAAGCACACAAAGCCGTTAGTACTTTTCTGCTTATCTTTATCAGTCAACCAAGATGAAGAAGGCAGTGAGTAAGGCACGTGGGCGTGGGCGTGGAGCAGGGAGGGGACGTGGGGATTCTGTGCCTGCTGCGGGCACCGGTGAATCATCAGCACCCACTTTCACCAGGCAACAGTCATTCATGCGCAGCTTTGTGTCAGAGCTCCGTACACCGCTGCTGCGTGAAGAACAAATTGAAGCCGTTGTCGGATGGATGGCAGCTAATGCATCAACTTCAATTAGTGCCACATCCTCTCAGACACAGAGCACTGGAGAGCAGCCATCTGTCTCTTCACCACCTGCCAAATTGCCCAGGCAGACAGAGAGCCCAGGACAGGAGCCGTCTCTACTTCTGTTCTCTGAATCTCTTGGCTTGGAAACAGGCCAAGCAGCATTGGAGAAATGGAAGAAGAGGCAGGGTGCAGTGATGCCCAACAGCTTTTTCTCTCTTCCTCTGAAGAGGCGGGTGGGCCAGTGGCTCCGGTCACCACATCGCAGGCCGCATCAGCTGATGATGACACTCAGGTGCCACTTACTGGTGCGTGCTCTGCTGCTGAGACTACCCAGGAGGAGCAGTTGGGGGCAGAGGGTAGTGTAGATGATGAGGTCCTTGACCCATCTTGGCGTGAGGGACAGGAAGGTGGTGGGAGCAGCTCTGAGGAAGAGATTCCCCGTACGGCCCAAAGAGGGAGAGGGAGGGGGAAGACTGCGGATCCTGCAGCCTCCGCTTTGGCACCCGTTAGGAGCATGTCTCTTCCAAAAGCCAAAAAGGGCGCTCCCAAGACTTGCAGTGCCTGGTCCTTTTTTGACACAGTTGCAGATGACATTTGCTATGTCAGATGCAAGGTGTGTCATCAAAAAGTCAAAAGAGGGAAAAATGTCAGCAACCTCAATACCTCCAACATGTGGAAACATGTGCGCACCAGGCACCCGGCGGAGTTAGAAAAACACACTGAAGAGCTAGGCCAACCAACAGCGGCAGCTACCACCTCTTCAGCTCGTGTTGCCTCTTCCTCCAGCTCACACGCAGCTGGTTCGGCTTCCTCCCAGGATTGCCGTGGAAGAACCTCTGGCCCTGTTGTCCAGAGACCCGCTGTAATTCCACCCGCAGCACCACTTTCCCAGTCATCCACACACTCCCAGCCCAGTCTACAGCCATCGGTAGTACAGGCATGGGAGAAAAGGCGGCCTTTCTCGTCAAACCACCCACGAGCACAGGCTCTGACTGCAGGCATTGCCAAACTTCTGTCACTGGAAATGCTGTCATTCAGGCTGGTGGAGACTGACAGCTTCCGTGACTTGATGTCATTGGCAGTCCCACAGTACAATGTGCCCAGCCGCTTTTACTTCAGCAGGCAAGCCGTCCCTGCCCTGCACAAGCATGTGGAGGGACACATAAAACACGCGCTACTGAACGCCGTCAGTAGCAAGGTCCACCTCACCACCGATGCGTGGACCAGTCAACATGGACAGGGGCGATACCTTTCCCTCACTGCCCATTGGGTTAATGTCGTTGAGCCGGGTACAGACCGTGCGAGTGGCGCAGGACGTGTCCTGCCCACTCCAAGAATTGCAGGAATCCATTCTGTACGCATTGACTCCTCCTCTTACACCAGTTCCTCAGAATCATCGCTGCAGGAGCCGTCACAGTCCACCTCCACATGGACCCGTGATGAACGTGTACCTGTTACGACCGACATGAGCACAGCCGTGGCCAAACGTCAACAGGCAGTCTTGAAATTAATTTTTTTGGGGAATCGTAGCCACACAGCGCAGGAGCTCTGGAATGCCATCAAGCAGGAGAGCGATGTGTGGTTTGTGCCAGCGAATCTCCAGCCAGGCATGGTAGTGTGTGATAATGGCCGAAATCTGGTGGCATCTCTGGGCCTCGGCAACCTCACTCACATCCCATGTCTGGCACATGTGCTCAATTTGGTCGTGCAGAGCTTTTTGAGGGACTATCCGGATCTTGATGCACTGCTGCACAAGGTCCGCCTAGAGTGTGCTCACTTGCGGCGTTCCAGCACGGCAAAAGCGCGCATTGCGGCTCTGCAGCGCCGACACCGCCTGCCGGAACATCGCATCATATGTGACCTACCTACCAGGTGGAATTCCATGTTACATATGTTGGAGCGGTTGTGTGAGCAGCAGCAAGCTGTAATGGAGTACCAGCTGCTTCAGGCGCAAAGAAGTCGCAGTCAGCGCCGTACAGACTTCACAACCACAGAGTGGGCCACTATGAATGACGTCTGCCAGGTTTTTCGTCCCTTTGATTATTCCACGCGGATGGCGAGTGCAGATGATGCACTAGTCAGCATGACTGTCCCCCTTATCTGCCTGCTTGAAAAATCACTGCAAGCGCTAAGGGATGATGTTGTGGAAGAGGTGGAGGATGAGGATTCACCATTTCCATCATCTTCTGGACAGTCAGCGCCACGTGGTTCCTCACAAACGCGTAGGCAGGGGACAGTTTGTGAGGAGGATGAGGAGGAGTCAATGGAGGAGGAAGACATCCGTCCAGAGGAGGGAGTTACACAATTGTCCAGTACTCAGTGTGTACAGCGAGGGTGGGGTGATGACGAGCGGGCAGAGGTCACGCCTCCAGCAGAGGACAGCGTTTCTTGGGCAGTTGGCAGTCTGCAGCACATGGTGGATTACATGCTGCAGTGCCTGAGAAACGACCGCCGCATCGCCCACATTCTCAACATGTCTGATTATTGGGTGTTCACCCTCCTCGATCCTCGCTACCGGGACAATGTAGAAAGCCTCATCACACCGTTGAACCGGGAGCGAAAAATGCGGGAGTACCAAGACACACTGGTCAATTCCATCATCTTCTCCATTCCAACTGAGAGAAGTGCTGCTAGTGCATTCCAAAGCAGCTCAGTGCGTCCAGGCAGTGGTGGAGGCTCTGCACAAAGAGGGAGCAGAAGCAGTGCCTCTGCCCAAGGCAAGACCAGTATGGCCCAACTGTGGCACAGTTTTCTGTGCCCCCCACAAAAGTCTACACCATCACAGACGGCTCCAGTCAGCAGGAGGCAACGGTTCCGTCAGATGGTGACAGACTACATGTCTTGCCCTCTTGCTGTACTCCCAGACGGCTCTTCCCCTTTCAAGTTTTGGGTCTCAAAGCTGGATACATGGCCAGAGCTAAGCCAGTATGCATTGGAGGTGCTGTCTTGCCCTGCGGCCAGTGTATTATCGGAACGCGTCTTTAGTGCTGCAGGTGGTGTACTAACTGACCGTCGCATGCGACTATCCTCCGATAACGTTGACCGGCTTACTTTCCTGAAAATGAACAAGGCCTGGATCTCGCAGGAATTTGCCACTCCTCTTCCTGATTAAATAATTAGGTCACTGTATACGTTATCCAGGTCTCCTGTTGTGTTCATCTTTCTACCACCTGAACTTAAATTCCTGGGCTCCAACACCGCCAGTTGAGGCTCAGAAGTGCCGTCTGCACAGTCAAAACATACGACCCAGTGTTATTGGGTTTCAGTAACGTCAGCTGATCCCCAGCTGTGTAGCCGGCAATGTGTCCTGCGACCGCCACGCTGACACAACAACTGAAATGTAAGGGAATCTGTCCCCCCCCCCAAGGCGTTTGTTACTGAAAGAGCCACCTTGTGCAGCAGTAATGCTGCACAAGGAAAAGGTAGCTATTTTTGTTTAGCTCCTTGCAGACGCAGAACTTAACACTTATAAAATGTGTCCACTGATACCGTAAAACCGTCCCGGAGGTGGTACTTTCCTTCGTAATATGACGCAGCACAGCCGTCATTCCTACCCCCCCGGCGCCGTGCCCCGGCTCCTCAGCGTTGTTTGATTCCGTCCCGGAGCCTGCGCTGTTATGCTATTCCGTGGCCAGGCACACTTAACGCTGCCCGTCTTCTGGCATCATTTGGTGTCAGGCTGGCTGCGCCTGTGCGGCCGCGCTGGCCGAGAGCCCGCCTCGCAGTGTCTTCTGATTTAATCCCACTGGGGGCCTGGGATCCATGGACATGCGCAGTGCATATCTGAACCTCCACCTCTCACTCATCTCCCTATGGCTTCTTCAGACTGTTCGGTGTCAGCTGGTCCCTAATAGCATGCCACGGCCGTGACACCGCACAGTCTTAAGAAGCCGTAGGGAGGGGAGTGAGAGGCGAGGATATGCACTGCGCATGGCCATGGATCCCAGGCCCCCAGTGGGATTAAATCAGAAGACACTGCGAGGTGGGCTCTCGGCCAGCGCGGCCGCACAGGCGCAGCCAGCCTGACACCAAATGATGTCAGAAGATGGGCAGCGCTAAGTGTGCCTGGCCACGGGATAACATAACAGCGCAGGCTCCGGGACGGAATCAAACAACGCTGAGGAGCCGGGGCACGGCGCCGGGGGGGTAGGAATGACAGCTGTGCTGCGTCATATTACGAAGGAAAGTCCCACCTCCGGGACGGTTTCACGGTTTCAGGGGACACATTTTATAAGTGTTTAGTTCTGTGTTTGCAAGGAGCATGATGAAAAGAGCCACCTTTTCCTTTTGCATCTTTTGTGCTGCACAAGCTGGCTCTTTCAGCTACAAACGCCTTGGGGGGGGTTAAAGGTTCCCTTTCGACTTTCTCAGGCTTCGGCCTACATTGTGTTCCTCTGCTTTTCCACCTGTCCCTGGGCTCCAACACCGCTAGTTGCCGTCCAGAAGTGCTGTCCGCACAGTCCCAACAGTCGCTCCTCTGTTATTGGGGTTCAGTAACGTCAGCTGTTTCCCAGCTGTGTGTGTGGCAATCCCTCCTACCTCCTCCACCTCCTCCTCCTCCACCTGTCCCTGGGCTCCAACACCACTAGTTGCCGTCCAGAAGTGCTGTACGCACAGTCAACAGTCCCTCCTCTGTTATTGGGGTTCAGTAACGTCAGCTGTTCCCCTGCTGTGTGTGTGGCAATCCCTCCTACCTCCTCCACCTCCTCCTCCTCCACCTGTCCCTGGGCTCCAACACCGCTAGTTGCCGTCCAGTAGTGCTGTACGCACAGTCAACAGTCCCTCCTCTGTTATTGGGGTTCAGTACCGTCAGCTGTTCCCCTGCTGTGTGCGTGGCAATCCCTCCTACCTCCTCCACCTCCTCCTCCTCCACCTGTCCCTGGGCTCCAACACCGCTAGTTGCCGTCCAGTAGTGCTGTACGCACAGTCAACAGTCCCTCCTCTGTTATTGGGGTTCAGTAACGTCAGCTGTTCCCCAGCTGTGTGTGTGGCAATCCCTCCTACCTCCTCCACATCCTCCTCCTCCACCTGTCCCTGGGCTCCAACACCGCTAGTTGCCGTCCAGAAGTGCTGTACGCACAGTCAACAGTCCCTCCTCTGTTATTGGGGTTCAGTAACGTCAGCTGTTCCCCAGCTGTGTGTGTGGCAATCCCTCCTACCTCCTCCACCTCCTCCTCCTCCACCTGTCCCTGGGCTCCAACACCGCTAGTTGCCGTCCAGAAGTGCTGTACGCACAGTCAACAGTCCCTCCTCTGTTATTGGGGTTCAGTAACGTCAGCTGTTCCCCTGCTGTGTGTGTGGCAATCCCTCCTACCTCCTCCACCTCCTCCTCCTCCACCTGTCCCTGGGCTCCAACACCGCTAGTTGCCGTCCAGTAGTGCTGTACGCACAGTCAACAGTCCCTCCTCTGTTATTGGGGTTCAGTAATGTCAGCTGTTCCCCAGCTGTGTGTGTGGAAATCCCTCCTACCTCCTCCACCTCCTCCTCCTCCACCTGTCCCTGGGCTCCAACACCGCTAGTTGCCGTCCAGTAGTGCTGTACGCACAGTCAACAGTCCCTCCTCTGTTATTGGGGTTCAGTAACGTCAGCTGTTCCCCTGCTGTGTGTGTGGCAATCACTCCTACCTCCTCCACCTCCTCCTCCTCCACCTGTCCCTGGGCTCCAACACCGCTAGTTGCCGTCCAGTAGTGCTGTACGCACAGTCAACAGTCCCTCCTCTGTTATTGGGGTTCAGTAACGTCAGCTGTTCCCCTGCTGTGTGTGTGGCAATCCCTCCTACCTCCTCCACATCCTCCTCCTCCACCTGTCCCTGGGCTCCAACACCGCTAGTTGCCGTCCAATAGTGCTGTACGCACAGTCAACAGTCCCTCCTCTGTTATTGGGGTTCAGTAACGTCAGCTGTTCCCCAGCTGTGTGTGTGGCAATCCCTCCTACCTCCTCCACCTCCTCCTCCTCCACCTGTCCCTGGGCTCCAACACCGCTAGTTGCCGTCCAGAAGTGCTGTACGCACAGTCAACAGTCCCTCCTCTGTTATTGGGGTTCAGTAACATCAGCTGTTCCCCTGCTGTGTGTGTGGCAATCCCTCCTACCTCCTCCACCTCCTCCTCCTCCACCTGTCCCTGGGCTCCAACACCGCTAGTTGCCGTCCAGTAGTGCTGTACGCACAGTCAACAGTCCCTCCTCTGTTATTGGGGTTCAGTAACGTCAGCTGTTCCCCTGCTGTGTGTGTGGCAATCCCTCCTACCTCCTCCACCTCCTCCTCCTCCACCTGTCCCTGGGCTCCAACACCGCTAGTTGCCATCCAGTAGTGCTGTATGCACAGTCAACAGTCCCTCCTCTGTTATTGGGGTTCAGTAACGTCAGCTGTTCCCCTGCTGTGTGTGTGGCAATCCCTCCTACCTCCTCCACCTCCTCCTCCTCCACCTGTCCCTGGGCTCCAACACCGCTAGTTGCCGTCCAGAAGTGCTGTACGCACAGAGCCAAACACCTCGCCAATGTGTTAGTGGGGTTCAGCACCGCCAGCTGTTCCCCTGCTGTGTATACGGCAACGTGTACTGCGACCGCCACGCAGGCACAACAAGTTAAATTTAAGGGAACCTGTCCCCCCCCCCCAGGCGTTTGTTACTGAAGGAGCCACCTTGTGCAGCAGTAATGATGCAAAGGGAAAAAGTGCCTCTTTTCATGGTGCTCCTTGCACATGCTGAACCTAACACTTATGAAATGTGTCCCCACACACCGTTAAACCGTCCGGTAGGTGGAACTTTCCTTTGTCGTGTGACGCAGCACAGCCATCATTTTTACCCCCTTGGCGCCGTGCGCCGCCTCCTCAGCGTTGTTTGAATCTGTCCCGGAGCCTGCGCTGTTAGGTTAGCCCTTGGCCATGCACACATGTTGCGCTGCCCGTCTTCTGACATCATTTGGTGTCAGGCTGGCTGCGCCTGTGCGGGTGCGCTGGCCGAGATCCCGCCTCGCAGTGTCGTCTAATGTAATCCCACCGCGGGCCTGGGATCCGTGGCCATGCGCAGTGCATATCCTCGCCTCTCACTCCCCTCCCTACGGCTTCTTCAGACTGTGCGGTGTCAGCTGATCCCTAATAGCATGCCACGGCCGTGACACCGCACAGTCTGAAGAAGCCGTATGGAGGGGAGTGAGAGGCGAGGATATGCACTGCGCATGGCCACGGATCCCAGGCCCGCGGTGGGATTACATTAGACGACACTGCGAGGCGGGATCTCGGCCAGCGCACCCGCACAGGCGCAGCCAGCCTGACACCAAATGATGTCAGAAGACGGGCAGCGCAACATGTGTGCATGGCCAAGGGCTAACCTAACAGCGCAGGCTCCGGGACAGATTCAAACAACGCTGAGGAGGCGGCGCACGGCGCCAAGGGGGTAAAAATGATGGCTGTGCTGCGTCACACGACAAAGGAAAGTTCCACCTACCGGACGGTTTAACGGTGTGTGGGGACACATTTCATAAGTGTTAGGTTCAGCATGTGCAAGGACCATAATTAAAAGAGCTAAGTTTACCTTTTCCAGCATTAGTGCTGTACACAATGGCTCTTTCAGCTACAAACGCCTGGGGGGGGGGGGGTTAAAGGTTTCCTTTCAACTTGCTCCAGTGCAGGCTTCGGCTTACACTCCGCTCCCCCTGCTCCTCCTGCTGACCCCGGGCTCTAACACCGCCAGTTGGGGCCCGGTACTGCTAGCTGCACAGCGAAAAACACCAGCCAATGTGTCAGTGGGGTTCAGCACCGCCAGCTGTTCCCCTGCTGTGCAGCCGGCATCGTGTCCTGCAAAAGCCACGCAGACACCAGAACTGAAATTGAAGGGAACCTGTCCCCCCTCCCCCAGGCGTTTGTACGTTTTACAGCCACCTTGTACAGCGGTAATGCTGCATGTGTGCAAGGTGGCTCATAAACGTATTCTCCTCGCACATGTGGAACTGAAAACACGTCTAAAATGTGTCCTCTGTGTGACCATTTAACCGTCCCGGTGGTGTGACTTTCCTTTGTAATGACACGCTGCAACCCCCTTGGTAGCGCTGCCCGTCTTCTGGCATCATTGTCTGGCTGCCTGCGCCTCTGCGGCCGCCCTGACCCACACAACGCCCCTCGGTGTCTTATTTATTGGGACTGCGAGGGTGTGATTGATGGGCATGATCAGTGCATCAGTTCGCCTGTCCCTCATCTCCTTCCGCCTTCTTCAGACTGTGCGGCTTCATGGCCGTGGCATGCGATAAGGGATCAGCTGACGCCGCACAGTCTGAAGCGGGTGTAAGGACCCGAGTGTGAGAGGCGAACATATGTGCTGCGCCAGGCCATGAATCCCAGCCCCGCAGTGTTTTAACAATGTTAAGACACTGCGGGGCTGGGATTCATGGTCATCGCGAACCGCACCGGCCGACATTAAATGATGTCAGAAGATGGGCAGCGCTAACAGCGCTAGGCCAGGGGATAACACGACAGCGCAGACTCCTGTACAGCAAATAACAACGCTCAGGAGGCTGCACCCAGCACCAAGGTGGGATTCTTGACATCTGTGCTGTGTCTCATTACAAAGGGAACTCGCGCCTCCAACACAGTTTGACTGTATAAAGGGCTAAATGTTATACGTGTTTCATTCAGCGTGTGCAAGGAGCAAAATTAAAAGAGCAACCTTTGACTTGTGCAGCACTACTGCTGCATAAGCTGTGGCTCTTCTACTTTGTAACCCCTGAGGGGGGGTTAAAGGTTACCTTTGAAATTGGTTCAATTAGGCTTCGGCCTACACTCTGCTCCCCCTGCAGAGCCCGGGCTCCAACACCGCCAGTTGGGGCCCGGTACTGCTAGCTGCACAGAGAAAAACACCAGCCAATGTGTCAGTGGGGTTCAGCACCGCCAGCTGTTCCCCTGCTGTGCAGCCGGCAACGTGTCCTGCAACTGCCACGCAGGCACAACAGACCCAAAGCTGCCGCCAGTGCAGGCTTCGGCCTACACTCTGCTCCCTCTCCTCCTCCTGCTGACCCCGGGCTCTAACACCGCCAGTTGGGGCCCGGTACTGCTAGCCGCACAGAGAAAAACACCAGCCAATGTGTCAGTGGGGTTCAGCACCGCCAGCTGTTCCCCTGCTGTGCAGCCGGCATCGTGTCCTGCAAAAGCCACGCAGACACTTGCTCTTGTACCTTCTGCTCCCCATCCTGGTTCCAGTACCGTCAGCTGGTTCCGGGCAGAGCCTTTGGCTTAGGTGCCTCCCTCTGGGTATCCGAGTTCCACCAACGTCAGGTGGTCCTTGGTAGTGCTTTCAGGCACGGGTACCTCCTGCTTAGTAACCGGGTTCCAGTAACGTCAGCTGGTCCTCGGTAGTTCCATTGGCTCTTGGACCTTCGGCTACCCATCCGGGTTCCAGCACCGTCAGCTGGTTCTCGGCACTGTCTTTTGCTGTTGTACCTTCTGCTCCCCATCCTGGTTCCAGTACCGTCAGCTGGTTCCGGGCAGAGCCTTTGGCTTAGGTGCCTCCCTCTGGGTATCCAAGTTCCACCAACGTCAGGTGGTCCTTGGTAGTGCTTTCAGGCACGGGTACCTCCTGCTTAGTAACCGGGTTCCAGTAACGTCAGCTGGTCCTCGGTAGTTCCATTGGCTCTTGGACCTTCGGGAAGCCATCCGAGTTCCAGTTCCATCAGCTGGTTCTCGGCATTTTCTCAGCCTTCTTGTACCTTCTGCTACATTTCCAAGTTCAAGAGACTAAACACGATGACCCGGAAGACCACCCCTAAGATGACGACGACACCAGAGACGACAACCACCGTGATGACGACGACCCTGGAGACGATGACCCTGAAGACCACCCCGATGACGACGACCCCGGAGACGACGACCCTGAAGACCACCCCGATGACGACGACCACGGAGACGACGACCCTGGAGACGACGACGACCTGGAAGACCGAGAAGCAGAAGAACAAGAGGCTGCAGAACAAAAAAGAAGAACATTAAGCATAACACTAAATATCAGAGCAAAAAATATTATCTAAATTATAAGCAGAAGAAGACTAAGCAGTGTATGGGGGTGAGTCCGTTCCTCCTCGTGGTGCCCCTGGATAAAGCCTGATGCTGCAGGCCAAACTGAACGCGGACAAATGTAACTGTTTTGTGACAGGCAGAACGGAAGGTGTAATCTTCAAACTTTTATAGATAACAACTATGGGAATGCCTGTCACAAATAAGAATATGATGAAGAAGTAGAATATGATGAAGATAATAGTAAAATAAAAAGAATATGAACAATGTAACCAAAAAAATAATAGGTAGAAGATGAAGAAGAAGATGAATAAGGTGAAGAAGTTGATGTCAAAGAAGCTGATGATGAGGATAATGAAGAAGAAAGTGTGGGAGAAGTAAAAAAGAAGGTGAAGGGCGTGGAAGTAGTGAAACATCAATATCTGACAAAATAAAAAAAAAAATTAACATAGTCAAAATCTTTCTAACGCCGAACGTCATAAAAAAAACCCCAAAATCCTGCTATTCTATTACATTGGGCTAAACCTCTGTGCCTTTAATGTCTCCGCCACGTCCCCCAATACATCCTACATTATTCTTAGTTGTTTTCCTTCATGTAGAATGAACCTACAAGTTTATAAAGGGTTTATTTTAATTCCGATATTTTCGTCCCATTGACTTGCATTGGGATCGGGTATCGGTATCGGATTAGATCCGATATTTTGACGGTATCGGCCGATACTTTCCGATACCGATACTTTCCGATATCGGAAGGTATCGCTCAACACTACTCATATATTATGTACAGTCATTACAAACAGAGTGTCAAGTGTTTATTTCTGTCAAAGATGATGATTATGGCTTACAGCCAATGAAAACCCAAAAGTCATTTTCTCAGTAAATTAGAATAATCAACATAAAACACCTGCAAAGTCTTCCTAAGCATTTAAAAAGATCCCTTAGTCTGTTTCAGTAGGCTCTACAATCATGGGGAAGACTGTTGACTTGGCAGATGTCCAGAAGGCAGTCATTGACACACTCCACAAGGAGGGTAAGCCACAAAAGGTAATTGCTAAAGAAGCTGGCTATTCACAGAGTGCTGTATCCAAACATATTAATGGAAAGTTGAGTGGATGGAAAGAGTGTAGTAGAAAAAGGTGCACAACTAACCGGAATAACCGCAGCCTTGAAAGGATTGTTAAGAAATTAAGAAAAGCCATTCAAAAATTGGGGGGAGATTCACAAGGAGTGGACTGCTGCTGGAGTAATTGCTTCAAGAGCCACCACACACAGACGTATCCAGGACATGGGCTACAAGTGTCGCTTTCCTTGTGTCAAGCCACTCATGACCAATAGACAATGCCAGAATGGTCTTACCTGGGACAAGGAGAAAAAGAACTGGACTGTTGCTCAGTGGTCAAAGGTGTTCTTTTGAGATGAAAGTAAATTTTCCAGAGTCCCAGAGTCCCAGAGTCTGGGAGTGGAGAGGCACACAATCCAAGCTGCTTGAGGTCTAGTGTGAAATTTCCACAATCAGTGATGTTTTATAGAGCCATGTCATCTGCTGGTGTAGGTCCACTGTGTTTTATCAGAATCAAAGTCAGCGCAGCAGTCTACCAGGAAATTTTAGATCACTTCATGCTTCCCTCTGCCAACAAGCTTTTTGGAGATGGAAATGTCATACTCCAGCAGGACTTGGCACCTGTCCACACTTCCAAAAGTACCAATACTTGGTATAAAAACAACAATATCACTGTGCTTGATTGACAAGCAAACTCACTTGACCATAACCTCATAGAAAATCTATGGGATATTGTTAAGATGAAGATGAGATGCACCAGACCCAACAATGCAGACGACCTGAAAGCTGCTATCAAAGCAACCTGGGCTTCCATAACACCTCAGCAGTGCCACAGGCTGATCGCCGCTATTCCACCTGCACTGATGCAGTAATTGATGCAAAAGGAGCCCTGACCAAGTATTGAATGCATTTACTGAACATACATTTCAGTAGGCCAACATTTCAGATTTTAAAATCATTTTTCAAGCTGGTGTTATAAGTATTCTAATTTTATTGAGATAATGACTTTTGGGTTTTCATTGGCTGTAAGCCATAATCATCAACATTAACCCCTTCATGACCTTGGGATTTTCAGTTTTTCCGTGTTCGTTTTTCGCTCCCCTCCTTCCCAGAGCCATAAATTTTTATTTTTCCATCAATATGACCATGTGAGGGCTTATTTTTTGCGGGACGAGTTGTACTTTTGAACGACATCATTGGTTTTACCATGCCATGTACTGGAATATGGGAAAAAAATTCCAAGTGTGGTGAAATTGCAAAATAAAGTGCAATGCCACACTTGTTTTTTGTTTGGCTTTTTTGCTAGGTTCACTAAATGCTAAAACTAACCTGACATTTTGATTCTCCAGGTCAGTACGAGTTCATAGACCCCAAACATGCCTAGGTTTTTTTTATCTAAGTGGTGAAAAAAAATTCCAAACTTTGCTAAAAAAAAAAATTGCGCCATTTTTGAATACCCATAGCGTCTCCATTTTTTGTGATCTGGGGTCGGGTGAGGGCTTATGTTTTGCATGCCGAGCTGACATTTTTAATGATACCACTTTTGTGCAGATACGTTCTTTTGATCGCCCGTTATTGCATTTTATTGCAATGTCGCGGCAACCAAAAAAAAGGAATTCTAGCATTTCAAATTTTTTTCTCGCCACGCTGTTTAGCGATCAGGTTAATCCTTTTTTTTATTGATAGATCGGGCGATTCTGAACACGGCGATACTAAATATGTGTAGGTTTGATTTTTTTTATTGTTTTATTTTGAATGGGGCGAAAGGGGGGTGATTTAAACTTTTATATTTTTTTTTATTTTTTACACATTTTTTTAACTTTTTTTTTTACTTTTGCCATGCTTCAATAGCCTCCATGGGAGGCTAAAAGTTGGCACAACTCGATCGGCACAGCTACATAGCAGCGATCATCAGATCGCTGCTATGTAGCTGAATTGCAGGCTTGCTATGAGTTCCATCCACAGGGTGGCGCTCACGGCAGGCTGGCATCAGTAACCATAGAGGTCTCACGGACGATGCGCTCATTTCCGGCCCGATGGCCGGAAGCGCCGGTTAAATGCCGCTGTCAGCGTTTGACAGCGTCATTTAACTAGTTACTAGCTGACATGTCCCGGCTTTGATGCGGGCTCCGGCGGTGAGCGGGGGTTCTGACCTCGGACGTACTATCCCGTCCGAGGTCAGAAAGGGGTTAACAGAAATAAATACTTGAAATAGATCACTCTGTTTGTAATGACTCTATATAATATATGACTTTCACTTTTTGCATAGAAGAACTGAAATAAATGAGCTTTTTGATGGTATTCTAATGTTGTGAGAAGCTCCTGTATATATATATATATATATATATATATATATATATATATATATATATATATATATAAAGCTGAATGAGTGTGTGTGTGTGTGTGTGTGTGTCCGGGATTGGCATCTGCACCGTCGCAGCTACAGCCACAAAATTTTGCACAGTCACACGTCTGGACCCCGAGAGCATCAAAGGCTATGTTGTGAGGCGAAATTTTAACCCCGCGCTTTCCAATTCACCAAACAATTTTGCCCCTATCTACATAATGGGGAAAAAGTGAAAGAAAAGTGTTGGAGGCAAATTGACAGCTGCCAGATGTGAACAAGGGGGACTTAAAGAGTGAGAGCGATGGCGCCAAAGAGTATATACCATACAGTTGCTAAGGTGGGGCCCCAACATGGGATACTCACTACACATGGGGATATGAACACACACACAAAATGTGCCACACAATACCACGTGCTTGAACACATATACCACCCTCAGCACACATTTCACCACACATACACCAACCTCGCCACATAAAAGTCGAAACACAAAAGTCGCCGCTCAAAACTCGCCATGCGCAAAACTCACCTCAAGGAAAACTAGGCTCACGCAAAACTCGTCACACATGCAAAACTCACCTCATGGAAAACTCGCCACACGCAAAACTTGCACACGCGGAAAAATTGCCACATGCACAAAAGTTGCAACACATGTAAAATACACACAAGCCTGGTATTATCCTTCAAAAATAAAAATCTGATTAATAAGCAGACAAACTACAAGAGCAACAAATGTACCATATAGGAAATATGGCAGCTGTCAGTCACATGACCTGTCTATTATGTGTATGTGTGATCTAATATATACTGCCAGGGGGGAGGGCTTCCGGTTGGCTGGGGATTTATCAGGTTGCCAATTTAGCTTACAAATACTGAGGTAAAAATACTGACCAAATAACGTGTGAACGAGGTCTAATACAGGAGGAGATGACACACAGATATATACTATATACAGGAGAGATGACACACAGATATAAACTATATACAGGGGAGATGACACACAGATATATACTATATACAGGAGAGATGACACACACATATATACTATATACAGAGGAGATGACACACAGATATATACTATATACAGGGGAGATGACACACAGATATATACTATATACAGGGGAGATGACACACAGATATATACTATATACAGGAGAGATGACACAGGTATATACTATATACAGGAGGAGATGACACACAGGTATATACTATATACAGGGGAGATGACACACAGATATATACTATATACAGGAGAGATGACACACACATATATACTATATACAGGGGAGATGACACACAGATATATACTATATACAGGAGGGATGACACTCACATATATACTATATACAGGGGAGATGACACACAGATATATACTATATACAGGAGAGATGACACACAGGTATATACTATATATAGGGGAGATGATATACAGGTATATACTATATACAGGAGGAGATGACACACATATACACTATATACAGGGGAGATGACACACAGGTATATACTATATACAGGAGGAGATGACACACTGGTATATACTATATACAGGGGAGATGACATACAGGTACATACTATATACAGGGGAGATGACACAGGTATATAATATATACAGGGGAGATGACACACAGGTATATACTATATACAGGGGAGATGACACACAGGTATATACTATATACAGGAGGAGATAACACAGGTATATACTATATACAGGGGAGATGACACACAGGTATATACTATATACAGGAGATAACACAGGTATATACTGTATACAGGAGGAGATGATACACAGGTATATACTATATACAGGGGAGATGACACACACATATATACTATATACAGGGGAGATGACACACAGGTATATACTATATACAGGAGGAGATAACATACAGGTATATACTATATACAGGAGGAGATGACACACACATATATACTATATACAGGGAGATGAAACACATGTATATACTATATACAGGAGATGACACACAGGTATGTACTATATACAGGAGGAGATGACACACAGGTACAAACTATATACAGGGGAGATGACACACAGGTATATACAGGGGAGATGACACACAGGTATGTACTATATACAGGAGGAGATGACACACAGGTATATACTATATACAGGAGGAGATGACATACAGGTACATACTATATACAGGAAGAGATGACATACAGGTACATACTACATATAGGGGATATGACACAGATATATACCATATACAGGAGGAGATGACACACAGGTATATACTATATACAGGAAGAGATGACACACAGGTATATACTATATACAGGAGAAGATGACACACAGGTATATACTATATACAGGAGGAGATGACTTACAGGTATATACTATATACAGGAGATGACACACGTATATACTATATACAGGAGGAGATGACATACAGGTATATACTATATAAAAGAGATGACACATAGGTATATAGAGGAGATGACATACAGCAGGTATATACTATATACAGGGAAGATGACATACAGGTATATACTATATACAGGAGATGACATACAGGTATATACTATATATAGGAGGAGATGACATACAGGTATATAGTATATACAGAAGAGATGACATACAGGTATATACTATATACAGGAGATGACATACAGGTGTATACTATATATAAGGGAGATGACAAACATGTATTTACTGAGGGGAAAATGAGAGGTGTGAGGTGAAAATGAGGGGTGTGAGGTGAAAATGAAAAAGTGTGAGTGCAATATGAGAGGAGTGAGGGAAAATAGTGGAGCGATCAGAAAATGACAGATGTGAGGTCGAAATGACAAGTGTTAGGGGGGAATGAGAGGAGTGAGGGGGGAATGAGAGGAGTGAGGGGGAAAATAAGAGGAGTGAGGGGGAAAATGAGTGGTGTAAGGGAGAAAATGAGAGATGTGAGGGGGAAAATGAGAGGCGTGATGGGAAAATAAGAGAAGTGAGGTGCTATAACTAACCACAAATATTTACTATGCCCAGGCAACGCCGGGCTCTTCAGCTAGTATACATATAAAATTGTATTCACTTTCTTGAAGTATGGTATTTTGTTCATTATTTATAAGTTATGAAGAGGTGCAAAATAATTTCTCAGAAAAAATGTCAGATGAAAATCAATATGTCCATTGTAAACAAATCCTTTCACTGAAACACAGACTTGACTTTATCGTAAATGTCAGTAGAGAAACAACCATTATGTTCTCACTAACACTCTCAAAGCTGCTATTTATTAAAGAGTATCCTGAATGCATGGTACTGTTATGTTATAAAAAGAGGTTCTGTCAGCTTCTATTTTGGTATTCACCCACATTTAAATGAAATTGGTCTAAGATCTATGTATTTATTCTGATATTTATTTTATAAAACAGTATGTAGCATAGACTAACAAATACAATTGCTAGCATTTCAAGTTAGGAAATTTAAATAGTGTTGGGACCACTTATTGGCTATCAAATCTACTCTACATTTGGTCCGCTGATTGGCTCGAAAGACTGTCACTCACAGTATCTGGATGTCTATGTGTACGGCACATGTGCCACCTGCCAAAGATACCAAAGTGGCTGTGCCTGACAGAGAAAATTGGCGCAAGAACTAGGCAAAGTTAGGACAAGTTCAAATTCAAGGTTTTTTTCTCATATGCAAAAAATGACCTATTTTCATCAGTGTACTAGATCCGGTTTTCCCTCATTATTAACCTGTGTGTCATCCATTTTTCTTGTATGCAAACAAAAAAAAAAGATTTCTCAAGCTTCTCCAACACACCAATTAGTACACGGATGTAGCTCTGTTCAATTTTTAACTGACAGGCTCACATAAATGCGCAAGTTTGGTCCACAAATCCAACCACTGCTTTATATCTGGGCCAACAATGACACCACACAGAAGACAAATACAGACTTCTGAATCTGAATAAGGCCTAGATTTTGACGAATAACTGTGAAAATGTTCAGAATCACAATGGAAGTGGTATTCAGCAAGTTCTCATACATCATCACTTTCGACATTTTAATGATGATGCTGTTGACACCAAAGCTATTTCAATATCTGTAAAGGTGTTTTATTTTGATGATCTACAACCCCAATTCCAGAAAAGTTATGATGCAGTGGAAAATGTAAAGAAAAAATAATGCAATAGTCTGGAATCTTTTATAGCCATATTTTGTTTACAAAAGAACACAGATCAGAAATTGTACGTTAGACATTTTTCCATTAGAGTTGAAAAAATTATTAACCGATTTAGAAATTGATGGTAGCAACACATCTCAAAAAAGTTGGGACAGGGCAATGTTTATTATTGTGTAGCATGCTCTTTTTTTAGGTAAACATAAGGAAGTGAGGATGCCAATTGCTTGAGTTTTGGTAGAGGAATGTTGTCCCACTCGTGTGTGATATAGGATTCTAACTGCTCAAGAGTCCTTCCTGGGCCTTCTTTCCCAAAGTTTTTCATTTCATAATGTGGCAAATGTTTTCTATTAGTGATAGGTCTGGACTGCAGGAGGCAAGCTCATCACCAAATTCTTCTTCTCAGAAGCCATGCTGTTGTGATGAATGCAATATGTAGTTTAGAATTGTCTTACTGAAATATGCAAGGCCTTCAACTGAAATAGACATTGTCTGGGTGGAGCATATGATGCTTTAAAACCTCAATTAAGCTCAGTATTGATAATAACGTAACCCCATACCATCATAGATGCAGGCTTTTGAACTGTGCACTGATAATAAGCTGGATGATCCTCTCCTTTTGAGTCTATAGGAAATAGTGTGCGTGGTTTCATAAACAATTTCTCATTTTGATAATTTAACCACAGAATAGATTTCCCTTTTGTCTCAGTCCTCTTTAAATGAGCATTGCCCCAAAAAAGGTGGAAACATTTCTTGATTGGGTTGATATATGACATTATCATTGCATGATAAAAGCTTGAGTGACAGCTCTGGTGAAAAGAACAGTAATATTAGTAGAACTGGAAGGTCGCAGTCAGATGGCCTATTACTCGCGGGACGATAGCATTGCAATCCTCGGACTGGCTGTCGGCACTCTTGACCTGAGCGTGACAGCTGCATATACAGCTCTGGCAAAAATTAAGAGACCACTGCAAAATGTTGAGTTTGTCTGATTTTTCTCTTTCTATGTATATTTTTGAGTAAAATGTAAATTGTTCTTCTATTCTATAAACTTCTGACAACATGTCTCCGAATTTCCAAGCAATACATTTTGTATTTTTTTTCTGACAATGAAAAATGGTCAAAATAAAAAGTGCTTTCAGACCTCAAATAATGCAAAGAAAACAAGGTCATAATCATTAAGAAACAACAATACTAATGTTTTAACTCAGGAAGAGTTCAGAAATCAATATTTTGTGGAATAACCATGACTTTTAATCACAGCTTTCATGCGTCTTGCATGCTTTCCACCAGTCTTTCACACTGCTTCTGGCACAAAAATGTAAGCAGTTCTTCTTTGTTTGATGGCTTGTGACTATCCATCATCCTCTTGATTACATTCCAGAGGTTTTCAATGGGGTTCAATGGGCTGCCCATGACAGGGTTTTGATATGGTGGTCTCTTAATTTGTGCCAGAGCTGTAAATAATACAGCACACTGAGAAACTTTTCATGTTTTTTTCAATTAAAAAATTGTCTGAAAATGTTTCCTCTTAGTCTTTTACAATCTAGGAGATTGTTCTTTGCAAAACACTGACTCTAACTGACGGTGTCACTGTTAGAAGAAACATCATTCAGCTGTGACTGAGTCGAGTAATGTGCCCCATACTCCATAATGCCCTCTGCATCCGCCTCGCTAATAAGCCGGCAGAAGGAAAGGAAGGCCAATTGTAGCCTGCATTTGGTGGTGTTTCCCAGACAGCTGGTGCCAGCAGTGATGGTAGTGCTGCTGCTAGCAGCTTAAACATTCTTAGTAGTGGTATGCTTTTTTTTTACACTGTCCTGTCCATTGCCATTTTTTTTTTACCATCCATTTTATACAACTCTATAATTAACTTTTTGAGTGTTCTGTAAATATGCTTGTTCCTTACATCTTGTTTCTATATACCAGTCCATTAAGAATGAAGAAAGAAAGTGTGTAATTACAATTTAACCCCTTAATGACAGAGCTTTTTGGAGTTTTCCGTTTTCGTTTTTCGCTCCCCTTCTTCCCAGAGCCATAACTTTATTTTTCCGTCAATATGGCCATGTGAGGGCTTATTTTTTGCAGGACGAGTTGTACTTTTGAAAAACACCATTGGTTTTACCATGTCGTGTCTTAGAAAATGGGAAAAAATTCCAAGTGTGGTGAAATTGCTAAAAAAGTGCAATCCCACACTTGTTTTTCGTTTGGCTTTTTGCTAGGTTCACTAAATACTAAAACTGAAATTGCACAATTTTCCATTAACCGTAGCGTCTCCATTTTTTGTGATCTCGGGTTGGGTGAGGGATTATTTTTTGCGCACCGAGCTGACGTTTTTATTTCTATCATTTTGGTGCAGATACTTTCTTTTGATCGCCCGTTATTGCATTTTAATGCAATGTCACGGCAACCAAAAAACTTAATTCTGGCATTTTGAATTTTTTATCGCTACACCGTTTAGCGATCAGGTTAATCCTTTTTTTTATTGATAGATCGGGCGATTCTTAACGCGGTGATACCAAATATGTGTATGTTTGATTTTATTTTTATTGTTTTATTTTGAATGGGGCGAAAGGGGGGTGATTTGAACTTTTATATTTTTCAATTTTTTTCATATTTTTAAAAACATTTTTTTTTACTTTTGCTATGCTTCAATAGCCTCCATGGGAGGCTAGAAGTTGGCAAAGCCTGTTCGGCTCTCACAGCAATCTGGCATCAACAACCATAGAGGTCTGCAGGAAACCTCTGGTTGTAATGCTAATGCACCGATGACCCCCGATCATGTGACAGGGGTCACGGGTGCACGCATTTCCAGCCGGATGGCTGGAAGCGCTTGTTAAATGCCGCTGTCAGAGTTTGACAGCGGCATTTAACTAGTTAATAGGTGCGGGCGGAACGCTATTCCGCCGGCCCCTATTACAGGCACATGTCAGCTGTTGAAAACAGCTGACATGTCCCAGCTTTGATGCAGGCTCACCGCCAGAGCCCGCATCAAAGCGGGGGTTCTGCCACTGGACATACTATTCCGTCCGATGGCAGTTATGGGTTAAATGCAGCCAGACAGATGCCATCTATACCATATCATTGATCTATCGCATTGCTCGAGCACCGCTGTTATTTATTTCTCCCTTTTCTCAAATTAATCTCTGTATTATTCACTGGCTACTATACTCAGTTTCATCACTGCTGCAGTTTTACAGTTGATTCGGAAAGTATTCACCCCCTTGGCTTTTTACCTAAAAATCTGATTTGGTTGTGATGCATCAGCACTAAATAGTCTAAGTTGGTGAAGTGAGAAAAATATAATGAAAAATTTAATTTATGGGATAAAATAAATAGAAATTGGCATCTGCATATTTATATGTACCGTATTTTCCGGCGTATAAGACGACTTTTTAACCCCCGAAAATCTTCTTAAAAGTCGGGGGTCGTCTTATACGCCGGGAATCGACTTGTACGCCGGTGTATATGGTGGGTGGGGAGGGGGAGTGATCCTGATGACGAGGGGGCGTCTCACAGGAAAGTGAGTAATCCCCATTACCTTATCCTAGCGGTGCAGCGTGGGGGTGTCAGTGCTGGGAGCGGCGGCGGCTGCTGTGTTCTGGTGCGGCGGCTCCTCTTCTGTGTGGGGCCTCTGTGCTGTGAGGTGGCGGCGGCAGCGGCGTATCTTTATCCAGTTGGGGCTCCTCCGGCATCTCCTTAGCCCTGGAGGCCCCGCCGCAACTCCATCGGTGCAATGTGGTGGCCTCCGGGAAAATGGCCGCTGCTCAGATTCAGATCTCGTGTCCCGAGATTTCGGGACGAGATCTGAATCTGAGCAGCGGCCATTTTCCCGGAGGCCACCGCATCGCACCTATTGAGCTGCCTCCGGGAAAATGGCCGCTGCATTGCACTCATGGAGTTGCGGCGGGGCCTCCAGGGCTAAGGAGATGCCGGAGGAGCCCCAACTGGATAAAGATATGCCGCCGCCACCGCCACCGCCACCGCACAGCACAGAGGCCCCACACAGAAGAGGAGCCGCCGCACCAGAGCACAGCAGCCGCCGCACCAGAACACAGCAGCCGCCGCCACTCCCAGCACTGAGACCCCCACGCTGCACCGCTACGATAAGGTAATGGGGGATACTCACTTTCCTGTGAGACGCCCCCTCGTCATCAGGATCACTCCCTCCCCCCCCCAAAAGGCACATATTCACCGGCCCTATAAGACGACATAGGGTGTATAAGAAGACCCCCGACTTTTAAGAAGATTTTATATTTTAACTGGTAAAGTTGGGGGGTCGTCTTATACGCCCAGTCGTCTTATACGCCGGAAAATACGGTATTCAACCTTTTTGCTATGCAGCCCCCAAAAATTTCTGGTGCAAGTAATTACCTTCATAAGTCACATGTTTAGTGAAAGGAAGTCCACCAGTGTACACTAAGTGTAACATGGTCTGTCAGTATATACGCTTTACCTTTTTTGAAAGGCCAGACAGGATGCAACACCATTAAGCAAGAGGCACCACTAACCAAATAACACCATGAAGACCAAGGAGATCTCCAAACAAGTCAGGGACAAAGTTGAGAAGTACAAGTCAGGGCTGGGTTATACACAAAATATCTCAATCTCTGATGATTCTCCTGAGCACCATCAAATCCATTATCATCAAATGGGAAGAACATGGTACCACAACAAACCTGCCAAGTGAGGGCCGCCCACCAAAAAACTCTCAGCCCAGAAAAGGAGGGCATGAATCAGAGGGGCAGCACAGAGACAAAAGGTAACCCCTGAAGGAGCTGCAGAGTTCCCAAGCAGAGACTGAAGTATCCATCCATACAACCACAATAAGCCATAAACTCCATAAAGGTTCCCTTTATGGAACAGTGGGCAGAAAAAAACCTTTACTTACACACAAAAATTGTAAGGATAGTTGTGAGTTTGCCAAAAGACATGTGGGAGACTCCCCAAATGTATGGAAGAAGGTGCTGTGGTCAGATGAGATTAAAACTGAACTTTTTGCCTCCAAGATAAACGCTATGTCTTGTGCCAAACCAACAGCTCATCACCCCAAAAACACCATCGCCACAGTGAATCATGGTGGTTAAGCATCATGCTGTGGGGATAGTCCAAGTCGAGGGGATAGTCCAAGTCGAGGGGAAGATGGATGGTGCAAAATAGAGATATTCTTGAGCAAAATCTGTTTTAGTCTGTCGGTGATTTCAGACTGGGACACAGGTTCACCTTCCAACAAGACAATGACCCAAAGCATACTCCTAAAGCCACACTCAAGTGGTTTAACCCCTTAGTGACAGAGCCAATTTGGTACTTAATGACCGAGCCAATTTTTACAATTCTGACCAGTGTCACTTTAAGAGGTTATAACTCTGGAACGCTTTATCGGATCCCGCTGATTCTGAGATTGTTTTTTCGTGACATGTTGTACTTCAAGTTAGTGGTAACATTTCTTCGATATTACTTGCAATTATTTATGAAAAAAATGGAAATATGGCGAAAATTTTTAAAATTTTGCAATTTTCAAACTTTGTATTTTTATGCCCTTAAATCAGAGAGATATGTCACAAAAAATAGTTAATAAATAACATTTCTCACATGTCTACTTTACATCAGCACAATTTTGGAAACAATTTTTTTTTTTGTTAGGGAGTTATAAGGGTTAAAAGTTGACCAGCAATTTCTCATTTTTACAACACCATGTTTTTTTTAGGGACCACATCACCTTTGAAGTGATTTTGAGGGGTCTATATGATAGAAAATAGCCAAGTGTGACACCATTCTAAAAACTGCACCCCTCAAGCTGCTCAAAACCACATTCAAGAAGTTTATTAACCCTTTACGTACTTCACAGGAACTAAAACAATGTGGAAGAAAAAAATGAACATTTAACTTTTTTTTGCAAACATTTTACTTCAGAACCATTTTTTTTAATTTTCACAAGTGTAAAAACAGAAATTTAACCACAAATTTTGTTGTGCAATTTTTCCTGAGTACGCCGATACCCCATATGTGGAGGTAAACCACTGTTTGGGCGCACCGCAGAGCTTGGAAGTGAAGGAGCACCGTTTGACTGTTTCAATGCAGAATTGGCTGGAATTGAGATCGGACGCCATGTCGCGTTTGGAGAGCCCCTAATGTGCCTAAACAGTGGAAACCCCCCACAAGTGACACCATTTTGGAAACTAGACCCCCCAAGGAACTTATCTAGATGTGTGGTGAGCACTTTGAACCCCCAAGTGCTTCACAGAAGTTTATAACGTAGAGCCGTGAAAATAAAAAATCGCATTTGTTTTCACAAAAATGATCTTTTTGCCCCCAAATTTTTATTTTCACAAGGGTAACAGGAGAAATTATACCACAAAAGTTGTTGTGCAATTTCTCCTGAGTACGTCGATACCCCATATATGGGGGTAAACCACTGTTTGGGCGCACCGCAGAGCTTGGAAGAGAAGGAGTGTCGTTTTACTTTTTCAATGTAGAATTGGCTGGAATTGAGATCGGACGCCATGTCACGTTTGGAGAGCCGCTGATGTGCCTAAACAGTAGAGACCCCCCACATATGACACCATTTTGGAAACTAGACCCCTTAAGGAACTTATCTAGATGTGTGGTGAGCACTTTAAACCCCCAGGTGCTTCACAGAAGTTTATAACGTAGAGCCGTGAAAATAAAAAAATCGCATTTTTTCTACAAAAATGATCTTTTTGCCTCCAAATTTTTATTTTACCAAGGGTAACAGGAGAAAATGGACCCCAGAAGTTGTTGTACAATTTGTCTTGAGTACGCCGACACCCCATATGTGGGGGTAAACCACTGTTTGGGCGCATGGCTGAGCTCGGAAGCAAAGGAGCGCCATTTGACTTTTCAATGCAAAATTGACTGGAATTGAGATCGGACGCCATGTCGCGTTTGGAGAGCCCCTGATGTGACTAAACAGTAGAAACCCCCCAAAAGTGACCCCATTTTGGAAACTAGACCCCCCATGGAACTTATCTAGATGTGTAGTGAGAACTTTGAATGCCCAAGTGCATCACAGAAGTTTATAATGCAGAGTCGTGAAAATAAAAAATATATATTTTTTAACAATAAAGATTTTTTAGCCCCCAAGTTTTTATTTTCACAAGGGTAACAAGAGAAATTGGACCCCAAAAGTTGTTGTGCAATTTGTCCTGAGTATGCTGGTACCCCATATGTGGGGGGTAAACCACTGTTTGGGCGCACGGCAGAGCTCGGAAGGGAAGGAGCGCCATTTTGGAATGCAGACTTTGATAGAATTGTCTGCGGGCGTTATGTTGCGTTTGCAGACCCCTAATGTACCTAAACAGTAGAAACCCCCAACAAGTGACCCCATTTTGGAAAATAGACCCCCCAAGGAACTTATCTAGATATGTGGTGAGAACTTTGAATGCCCAAGTGCTTCACAGAAGTTTATAATGCAGAGTAGTGAAAATAAAAAAGATTTTTTTTCCCACAAAAAAGATTTTTTTAGCCCCCAAATTTTTATTTTTACAAGGGTAACAAGAGAAATTGGACCCCAAAAGTTGTTGTCCAATTTGTCCTGAGTATGCTGGTACCCCATATGTGGGGGTAAACCACTGTTTGGGCGCACGGCAGAGCTCGGAAGGGAAGGAGCGCCATTTTGGAATGCAGACTTTGATAGAATTGTCTGCGGGCATTATGTTGCGTTTGCAGACCCCTAATGTACCTAAACAGTAGAAACCCCCAACAAGTGACCCCATTTTGGAAAATAGACCCCCCAAGGAACTTATCTAGATATGTGGTGAGAACTTTGAATGCCCAAGTGCTTCACAGAAGTTTATAATGCAGAGTAGTGAAAATAAAAAATATTTTTTTTCCCACAAAAAAGATTTTTTAGCCTCCAAATTTTTATTTTCACAAAGGTAACAAGAGAAATTGGATGGCAATATTTGTTCTCCAATTTGTCCTGAGTATTCTGGTACCCCATATGTGGGGGTAAACCACTGTTTTGGCACACGGCAGAGCTCGGAAGAGAAGGAGCGCCATTTTGGAATTCAGACTTTGATAGAATTGTCTGTGGGTGTTATGTTGCGTTTGCAGAGCCCTTGATGTACCTAAACAGTAGAAACCCCCACAAGTGACCAAATTTTGGAAACTAGACCCCCTAAGGAACTTATCTAGATATGTGGTGAGAACTTTGAAAGCTCAAGTGCTTCACAGAAGTTTATAATGCAGAGTAGTGAAAATAAAAAAATGTTTTTTTTTCCAACAAAAAAGATTTTTAGCCCCCAAGTTTTTATTTTCACAAGGGTAACAGGAGAAATTGGACCCCAAAAGTTGTTGTCCAATTTATCCCGAGTACGCTGATGCCCCATATGTGGGGGTAAACCTCTGTTTGGGCGCACGGCAGAGCTCAGAAGGGAGGGAGTACCATTTGACTTTTTTAGCGCAAAATTGGTTGTCGTGTTTGGAGACCCCCTGATGTACCTAAACTGTGGAAACCCCCAAATTATAACTCCAACCCTAACTCCAACACACCCCTAACCCTAATCTCAACCCGATCCATAATCCTAATCACAACCCTAACGATAATCACAACCCTAACCCCAAAACAGCCCTAATCTCAACCCTAACCATAACCCTAATCAAAACCCTAAATCCAACACACCCCTAACCCTAATCCCAACCCTAACCCTAATCCCAACCCTAATCCCAAACGTAACACTAATCCCAACCCTAATCCAAACCCTAATCCCAACTCTAACCCTAACTTTAGCCCCAACCCTAACTTTAGCCCCAACCCTAACCATAACTTTAGCCCCCGTCGTCACAAAAAAGTTCAATGTAACCTTTTTTTTGTACGTCGCGTCCGCCATTTCCGCGCATGCGTGGCCGTAACTCTGCCCCCTCCTCCCCAGGACATAGACTGGGCAGCGCATGCGTTGAAAAACTGCATCCGCTGCCCACGTTGTGCACAATTTTCACAACATGCGTCGGTACGTCGGGCCGACGCATTGCGACCGCCCCGTACCGACGCAAGTGTGAAAGAAGCCTAAGGCTACTTTCACACTAGCGTCGTACTCGGCCCATCGCAGTGTGTCGGGCCGACGTACCGACGCTAGCGTTGTAAGCGCCGCACAATGGGTGCAGCGGATGCTGTTTTTTCAACGCATCCGCTGCCCCATTGTGAGGTGCGGGGAGGCGGGGGCGGAGTTCCGGCCACGCATGCGCGGTCGGAAATGGCGGACACGTCGCACAAAAAAGTTACATGTAGTTTTTTTTGTGTCGACGGTCCGCCAAAGCACGACGCATCCGTCGCACGACGGATGCGACATGTGTCAATCCGTCGCAATGCGTCGCTAATGCAAGCCAATGGAGAAAAAACGCATCCTGCAAGCACTTTTGCAGGATGCGTTTTTTCTCCAACGACGCATTGCGACGGAAGCCAAAAAACGCTAGTGTGAAAGTAGCCTAACCCTAACCCTAGCCCTAACCCTAACCCTAAATTTAGCCCCAACCCTAACCCTAACTCTAACCCTAACCCTAACTCTAACCCTAACTCTAACCCTAACCCTAGCTCTAACCCTAACCCTAACTCTAACCTTAACCCTAACTCTAACCCTAACCCTAACCCTAACTCTAACCCTAACCCTAACCCTAACTCTAACCCTAACCCTAACCCTAACCCTAACTCTAACCCTAACCCTAATTTTAGCCCCAACTCGTCTTCTCCTGCCGGCCGGCAGATGGCAGCAGATGGCGGGCGCACTGCGCATGCGCCCGCCATGATGCAAAAGCCGGCTGGCAGGAGAAGACAGAAGAGGACCCAGGGACACCGGGTGAGTATGTTAGGGTCCCCGAATCCCCCTATTTCTCTGTCCTCTGATGTGCGATCACATCAGAGGACAGAGAAATAAATGATCGCTTTTTTTTTTTTTTTTTGCGGTCGCCGGTAAACTGCTAATTACCGGCGATCGCAAAGCAGGGGTCGGTGCAAACCGACCCCGATCATGTTCTTTGAGGTCTCGGCTACCCCCGGCAGCCGAGACCCCAAAGATCTTCCGGGTGCCGGGCGGCGGGCGTACTGCGCGTGCGCCCGCCATTTTTTCCCGGAAAAAAGATGGCGGCGCCCATCGGGAGCCACGAGGAGCACCGGGGGAGGTAGGTAAGTATCGGGGGGCTATTGGGGGCCATCGGGGACCACATTTCTCTGTCCTCCGATGTGCGATCACATCGGAGGACAGAGAAATTAAACGGCAAATCGCGTTTTGTTTTTTTTTGTTGCGACCGCCGGTAAACGGTTAATTACCGGCGATCACAACTCGGGGGTCGGTAAAAACCCCACGAATCATGTTCTCTGGGGTCTCGGCTACCCTCGGCAACCGAGACCCCAGAGAAAATCCGACTCTGGGGGGCGCTATTCACTTTTTCCACAGCGCCGTTAATTAACGGCGCTGTGGTTTAAGTACCCTTAGCGGCCGCCGTTAAAAGGCGTATCGGCGGTCGTTAAGGGGTTAAGGAGAAACATGTAAATGTTTTGGAGTGACCTAGTGAAAGTCAAGACCTTAATCCAATTGAGAATCTGTGGTCAGACTTGAAGATTGTTCTTCACCAGGGGAAACCATCTAACGTGAAGGAGCTGGAGCAGTTTTGCCTTGAGGAATGGGCAAAAATCCCAGTGGCAAGATGTGGAAAGCTCAAAGAGACTCATCCAACAAGACTTGCAGCTGTAATTGTGGCAAAATGAGGCTCTAAAAAGTACTGACTTTAGGGGATGAATAGTTATGGACACTGAAGTTTTCAGTTATTTTGTCGTATTTGTTGTTTGCTTCACAAACAAAAGAAAATCATATGTTGAGAGTTGTAGGCATGTTCTTTACATGAACTGATGCAAACCCTCAAAACAGTGAAATTCTAGGTTTGTAAGGTAGCAAAACATGAAAAATGCCAAGGGGGTGAATACTTTCCCAAGCCACTGTACAACAAATTACTGTGCAATATTTGTCCAATGTTTTAAGGCTTTTTCCTATCTCTATTGCTGAGCTGTGAGCTCTGACATCCTCTCACTATCCTAAAAATTATTTAATATTACAGTCATGAAGCACCAATATACTTTGTATAGATGAGTGGTAAATACCAGCTCTCTCTAGGCACTCCTCAGGTGCCCTTCTGGGACTACTCCAAACCAATACATAAACAAGAACACGGAGGAAAAAAGTCCACTTAAACATATTTAGAAAACAATATTCAAAAGATTTATTAAGTAATAACAATCATATACAAATACAAATATGTAAGATACAAAACATGGGTGTATTGTTAATACAGCCATATAGCAGAAGACACATAAAGGAGAAAATGCGGCAATGACCAAGTCAGGGGGGGAGCACGCAAATAAACCTTTCGGGTGGCAGCATCAATTCGAAGTATAGAGAAAACGTATGACCAAATGTAGTCACTATGTCCAACTCACATGGCTAAATTGCCCAAAATACATGATCACATATTCATATATACATATAGTCGCTGCTTACCCATTGTGAATCAGGTATGGCCTCCCCACCTCACTCGGTCCCCCCGGACGCGCGTTTCGCGTAGCTTTTTCAACAGGGTGTATCCATAGTGTGTCTCATTGTGCTTAAATATCATAAACCCGGAAGTAGAACCGGTGAAATCGGCGCATGCGCAGTGGCGTCCAGAGTGCATCATCCAGTAGGGCCATCACAGTGGGGCGTGTGTAAGAGGCGGAGCTCCACCTTCTAAACACAAGGAGTGTTACACCCCCCACTTATAAGTGATAGGTCCACGAGAAGATGGCTACGATGGACGACACCGGGCATGCGCACCACCAGCTCCTAATTGAAAGCCCATGGCTACAACCATTTTCTTAGTGATGAAAACAGACTCGAAAAACAGATCGCCACAGCGTCCCAAAATGTATGTAAAACCGGAACGCTAGATAGATTCAAAAACATCCTCAGTAGAGTGGAAAAGCGGGACGCTAAAAGGATGCAAAAACTTATAACACAACTCATATGTTCAAAGTAAGTGGATTTACATATAAACAATAAAGAGAGAAAGAACACAATTATAGGAAGAGACAACTAACAAAGAAGGACGGTGACATTCATAAAAATATGTGATATTCAAAGAAGCATATGTCATGCATGTGAAGCATTTATGTGACTCTCTGTGTATATATTAGGAAACAGACCCCACTTCAAAATAGGGAATATAATATACTATGTGCTAGTAGACGCTTACAGCCCCAGCGTACATTTTTAATATCAAAGGGTCCTCTAAAAGACCTTAATATAAACCAATAAGGTCAAGACTGGTATGTGATCCTGCACATTCTTAAAAATCGCAGGGTGCCAAAGTGAACCTAGTGAGTAACCAATGGACCCCAACCCCATAACTGGGCCCAAACATATAAACATATGGAACAGTCTCATACAGACATTCATTAAAAGGATAGTGTATAAATATAGAGACCACATAAAAAATACAACACATACAAAACACGTAAAAAACATGTAAAAAACATGTAAACAACATGTAAACAACATGTAGAAAACACTTCTTCTTTTCGTGCTCCGTAACGTTGAACGGGTTTTGCTGCGGCGTCATCACCAGTATATAGCCATGGACGACTGTTAAAAAAACTAAAAGGAAAAAACACACAACAAGACAGTAAATACAAAGAAGAATTAAAAGCGAATGGTGAAAGCCGGAGGAGTGACTGCTCCAGTAAGGAGGGAAAAAGGAGAGCAGGGCAGGCCAGACAGGTGCTGGTAGTGGGGGACTCAATTATTAGGGGAACAGATAGGGCAATCTGTCACAAAGACAGGGATCGTCGGACGGTGTGCTGCCTACCTGGCGCTCGAGTCCGACACATCGCTGATCGGGTGGACAGATTACTGGGAGGGGCTGGTGAGGACCCAGCGGTCATGGTGCACATTGGCACAAATGACAAAGTTAGAGGTAGGTGGAAGGTCCTTAAAGATGATTTCAGGGAATTAGGCTGCAAGCTGAAAGCAAGGACCTCCAACGTGGTATTTTCCGAAATACTGCCTGTACCATGTGCCACGCCAGAGAGGCAACGGGAGATTAGGGAGGTTAATAAGTGGCTCAAGAATTGGTGTAGGAAGGAGGGGTTTGGGTTCCTGCAGAACTGGGCCGACTTCTCAGTTGGCTACAGGCTCTACGCTAGGGACGGCCTGCACCTCAATGGGGAAGGTGCAGCTGTGCTGGGGGAGAAAATGGTTAGAAGGTTGGAGGAGTGTTTAAACTAGGGATTGGGGGGGAGGGTATTCATTTTATAGGAGGGGAAGATAGTGCAGATAGAGACCTGGGCACAAATAAGGAAGTTGGGGGTGGCAGTGGCATGGGGGGTGGGGTTAGAACAGTTAGTAATTTAAGAAAGAATAGAGGTACAGAGAGTAACATCAAGTGCATGTATACTAATGCCAGAAGCCTCGCCAACAAAATGGATGAATTAGAACTAATGTTGTTGGAGCATAATTATGACATGGTGGGGATATCTGAGACGTGGCTGGATGAGAGCCATGACTGGGCTGTTAACTTGCAGGGCTATAGCCTGTTCAGAAATGACCGTACAGATAAGCGAGGGGGTGGGGTGTGTCTGTATGTAAAATCGACCTTAAAACCCATCCTGCGTGATAATATAGGTGAATCTAATGAAAATGTAGAGTCTCTGTGGGTGGAGATAAGGGGAGGGGGAAAAAATAATAAATTACTGATAGGGGTTTGTTATAAATATCCAAAACGAATGGAAGCAATGGAGAATATCCTCGTAAAGCAAATAGATGAAGCTGCGACTCAAGGAGAAGTCATTATTATGGGGGACTTCAACTACCCTGAAATAGATTGGGGAACAGAAACCTGCAGTTCCAGCAAAGGTAATCGGTTTTTGACAACTATGAGAGACAATTACCTTTCACAACTGGTTCAGGACCCAACAAGGAGGGGGGCACTGCTAGACCTAATATTAACCAACAGGCCAGACCGCATATCAAATATAAGGGTTGGGGGTCACTTGGGGAATAGTGATCACAAAATAATAAGTTTTCATGTAACCTTTAATAAGATGGGTAGTAGGGGGGTGTGTTGTGGTTCTCAATGGCAAGAGAACATAGCCCAGCATACATAGGAACTAGCTCTTGGAAGGATGGAAACTAAACTGACCATGAACTAAACCTGCCGCACAACTAACAGTAGCCGGGTAGCGTAGCCTGCGTTTTATCCCTAGACGCCCAGCGCCGGCCGGAGGACTAACTAATCCTGGCAGAGGAAAATATAGTCCTGGCTCACCTCTAGAGAAATTTTCCCGAAAGGCAGACAGAGGCCCCCACATATATTGGCGGTGATTAAAGATGAAAATGACAAACGTAGTATGAAAATAGGTTTAGCAAAATCGAGGTCCGCTTACTAGATAGCAGGAAGACAGAAAGGGTACTTTCATGGTCAGCTGAAAACCCTATCAATACACCATCCTGAAATTACTTTAAGACTCTAGTATTAACTCATAACATCAGAGTGGCAATTTCAGATCACAAGAGCTTTCCAGACACAGAAACGAAACTGCAGCTGTGAACTGGAACAAAATGCAAAAAACAAACAAGGACAAAAGTCCGACTTAGCTGGAAGTTGTCTGGTAGCAGGAACATGCACAGAAAGGCTTCTGATTACAATGTTGACCGGCATGGAAGTGACAGAGGAGCAAGGTTAAATAGCGACTCCCACATCCTGATGGGAACAGGTGAACAGAGGGGATGATGCACACAAGTTCAATTCCACCAGTGGCCACCGGGGGAGCCCAAAATCCAATTTCACAACAGTACCCCCCCCTCAAGGAGGGGGCACCGAACCCTCACCAGAACCACCAGGGCGATCAGGATGAGCCCTATGAAAGGCACGGACCAGATCGGAGGCATGAACATCAGAGGCAGTCACCCAAGAATTATCCTCCTGACCGTATCCCTTCCATTTGACCAGATACTGGAGTTTCCGTCTGGAAACACGGGAGTCCAAGATTTTTTCCACAACGTACTCCAACTCGCCCACAACCAACACCGGAGCAGGAGGCTCAACGGAAGGCAGAACCGGTACCTCATACCTGCGCAACAATGACCGATGAAAAACATTATGAATAGAAAAAGATGCAGGGAGGTCCAAACGGAAGGACACAGGGTTAAGAATCTCCAATATCTTGTACGGGCCGATGAACCGAGGCTTAAACTTAGGAGAAGAAACCCTCATAGGGACAAAACGAGAAGACAACCACACCAAGTCCCCGACACAAAGCCGAGGACCAACCCGACGCCGGCGGTTGGCAAAAAGCTGAGTCTTCTCCTGGGACAACTTCAAATTGTCCACCACCTGCCCCCAAATCTGATGCAACCTCTCCACCACAGCATCCACTCCAGGACAATCCGAAGATTCCACCTGACCGGAGGAAAATCGAGGATGAAACCCCGAATTACAGAAAAAAGGAGACACCAAGGTGGCAGAGCTGGCCCGATTATTGAGGGCAAACTCCGCTAAAGGCAAAAAAGCAACCCAATCATCCTGATCTGCAGACACAAAACACCTCAAATATGTCTCCAAAGTCTGATTCGTCCGCTCGGTCTGGCCATTAGTCTGAGGATGGAAAGCAGACGAGAAAGACAAATCTATGCCCATCCTAGCACAGAATGCCCGCCAAAATCTAGACACGAATTGGGTTCCTCTGTCAGAAACGATATTCTCCGGAATACCATGCAAACGAACCACATTTTGAAAAAACAGAGGAACCAACTCGGAAGAAGAAAGCAACTTAGGCAGGGGAACCAAATGGACCATCTTAGAGAAACGGTCACACACCACCCAGATGACAGACATCTTCTGAGAAACAGGAAGATCTGAAATAAAATCCATCGAGATGTGCGTCCAAGGCCTCTTCGGGATAGGCAAGGGCAACAACAATCCACTAGCCCGAGAACAACAAGGCTTGGCCCGAGCACAAACGTCACAAGACTGCACAAAGCCTCGTACATCTCGTGACAGGGAAGGCCACCAGAAGGACCTTGCCACCAAATCCCTGGTACCAAAGATTCCAGGATGACCTGCCAATGCAGAAGAATGAACCTCAGAAATGACTTTACTGGTCCAATCATCAGGAACAAACAGTCTACCAGGTGGGCAACGATCAGGTCTATCCGCCTGAAAATCCTGCAAGGCCCGCCGCAGGTCTGGAGAAACGGCAGACAATATCACTCCATCCTTAAGGATACCTGTAGGTTCAGAATTACCAGGGGAGTCAGGCTCAAAACTCCTAGAAAGGGCATCAGCCTTAACATTCTTAGAACCCGGTAGGTATGACACCACAAAATTAAACCGAGAGAAAAACAACGACCAGCGCGCCTGTCTAGGATTCAGGCGTCTGGCGGACTCAAGATAAATTAAATTTTTGTGGTCGGTCAATACCACCACCTGATGTCTAGCCCCCTCAAGCCAATGACGCCACTCCTCAAAAGCCCACTTCATGGCCAAAAGCTCCCGATTCCCAATATCATAATTCCGCTCGGCGGGCGAAAATTTACGAGAAAAAAAAGCACAAGGTTTCATCACGGAGCAGTCGGAACTTCTTTGCGACAAAACCGCCCCAGCTCCGATTTCAGAAGCGTCGACCTCAACCTGAAAAGGAAGAGCAACATCAGGCTGACGCAACACAGGGGCGGAAGAAAAGCGGCGCTTAAGCTCCCGAAAGGCCTCCACAGCAGCAGGGGACCAATCAGCAACATCAGCACCCTTCTTAGTCAAATCAGTCAATGGTTTAACAACATCAGAAAAACCAGCAATAAATCGACGATAAAAGTTAGCAAAGCCCAAAAATTTCTGAAGACTCTTAAGAGAAGAGGGTTGCGTCCAATCACAAATAGCCCGAACCTTGACAGGATCCATCTCGATGGAAGAGGGGGAAAAAATGTATCCCAAGAAGGAAATCTTTTGAACCCCAAAAACGCACTTAGAACCCTTCACACACAAGGAATTAGACCGCAAAACCTGAAAAACCCTCCTGACCTGCTGGACATGAGAGTCCCAGTCATCCGAAAAAATCAGAATATCGTCCAGATACACGATCATAAATTTATCCAAATAATCACGGAAAATGTCATGCATAAAGGACTGAAAGACTGAAGGGGCATTTGAAAGGCCAAAAGGCATCACCAAATACTCAAAGTGGCCCTCGGGCGTATTAAATGCGGTTTTCCACTCATCCCCCTGCTTAATTCGCACCAAATTATACGCCCCACGGAGATCTATCTTAGAGAACCACTTGGCCCCCTTTATGCGAGCAAACAAATCAGTCAGCAGTGGCAACGGATATTGATATTTAACCGTGATTTTATTCAAAAGCCGATAATCAATACACGGCCTCAAAGAGCCGTCTTTCTTAGACACAAAGAAATAACCGGCTCCTAAGGGAGATGACGAAGGACGAATATGTCCCTTTTCCAAGGACTCCTTTATATATTCTCGCATAGCAGCATGTTCAGGCACAGACAGATTAAATAAACGACCCTTAGGGTATTTACTACCCGGAATCAAATCTATGGCACAATCGCACTCCCGGTGCGGAGGTAATGAACCAAGCTTAGGTTCTTCAAAAACGTCACGATAGTCAGACAAGAATTCAGGAATCTCAGAGGGAATAGATGACGAAATGGAAACCAAAGGTACGTCCCCATGCATCCCCTTACATCCCCAGCTTAACACAGACATAGCGTTCCAGTCGAGGACTGGGTTATGAGATTGCAGCCATGGCAATCCAAGCACCAACACATCATGTAGATTATACAGCACAAGAAAGCGAATAATCTCCTGATGATCCGGATTAATTCGCATAGTTACTTGTGTCCAGTATTGTGGTTTATTACTAGCCAATGGGGTGGAGTCAATCCCCTTCAGAGGTATAGGAGTTTCAAGAGGCTCTAAATCATACCCACAGCGTTTGGCAAAGGACCAATCCATAAGACTCAAAGCGGCGCCAGAGTCGACATAGGCATCCGCGGTAATAGATGATAAAGAACAAATCAGGGTCACAGATAGAATAAACTTAGACTGAAAAGTGCCAATTGAAACTGACTTATCAAGCTTCTTAGTACGCTTAGAGCATGCTGATATAACATGAGTTGAATCACCACAATAAAAGCACAACCCATTTTTTCGTCTAAAATTCTGCCGTTCGCTTCTGGACAGAATTCTATCACATTGCATATTCTCTGGCGTCTTCTCAGTAGACACCGCCAAATGGTGCACAGGTTTGCGCTCCCGCAGACGTCTATCGATCTGGATAGCCATTGTCATGGACTCATTCAGACCCGCAGGCACAGGGAACCCCACCATAACATCCTTAACGGCATCAGAGAGACCCTCTCTGAAATTCGCCGCCAGGGCGCACTCATTCCACTGAGTAAGCACAGACCATTTACGGAATTTTTGGCAGTATATTTCAACTTCATCTTGCCCCTGAGATAGGGACATCAAGGCTTTTTCCGCCTGAAGCTCTAAATGAGGTTCCTCATAAAGCAACCCCAAGGCCAGAAAAAACGCATCCACATTGAGCAACGCAGGATCCCCTGGAGCCAATGCAAAAGCTGTCATGATTCTCAATGGCGAGAGAACATAGCCCAGCATATATGAGAACTAGCTTTTGGAAGATGGAAACTATACTGACCATGAACTAAACCTGCCGCACAACTAGAAGTGGCCGGGTAGCATGCCTACGTTTTTTTATCCCTAGATGCCCAGCGCCAGCCGGAGAACTACCTAATCCTAGCAGAGGGAAAGACAGTCCTGGCTCACCTCTAGAGAAATTTTCCCAAAAGGCAGACAGAGGCCCCCACATATATTGGCGGTGATTTAAGATGAAATGACAAACGTAGTATGAAAAATAGGTTTAGCAAAATCGAGGTCCGCTTACTAGATAGCATGAAGACAGAAAGGGCACTTTCATGGTCAGCAGAAAACCCTATCAAAACACCATCCAGAAATTACTTTAAGACTCTAGCATTAACTCATAACACCAGAGTGGCAATTTCCGCTCACAAGAGCTTTCCAGACACAGTAACGAAACAGCAGCTGTGAACAGGAACAAAATGCAAAAACACACAAGGACAAAAGTCCAACTTAGCTGGGAGTTGTCTAGTAGCAGGAACAAGCACAGAAAGGCTACTGATTACATTGTTGACCGGCATGAAACTGACAGAGGAGCAAGGTTATATAGCGACTCCCACATCCTGATAGGAGCAGGTGAACAGAGGGGATGATGCACACAAGTTAAATTCCACCAGTGGCCACCGGGGGAGCCCAGAATCCAATTTCACAACAGTACCCCCCCTCAAGGAGGGGGCACCGAACCCTCACCAGGGCGATCAGGATGAGCCCTATGAAAGGCACGGACAAGATCGGAGGCATGAACATCAGAGGCAGTGACCCAAGAATTATCCTCCTGACCGTATCCCTTCCATTTGACCAGATACTGGAGTTTCCGTCTGGAAACACGAGAGTCCAAGATCTTTTCCACAACGTACTCCAACTCACCCTCAACCAACACCGGAGCAGGAGGCTCAACGGAAGGCACAGCTGGTACCTCATACCTGCGCAACAATGACCGATGAAAAACATTATGAATCGAAAAGGATGCAGGGAGGTCCAAACGGAAGGACACAGGGTTAAGAATCTCCAATATCTTGTACGGGCCGATGAACCGAGGCTTAAACTTAGGAGAAGAAACCCTCATAGGGACAAAACGAGAAGACAACCACACCAAGTCCCCAACACAAAGCCGAGGACCAACACGACGACGGCGGTTGGCAAAAAGCTGAGTCTTCTCCTGGGACAACTTCAAATTGTCCACCACCTGCCCCCAAATCTGATGCAACCTCTCCACCACAGCATCCACTCCAGGACAATCCGAAGATTCCACCTGACCGGAGGAAAATCGAGGATGAAACCCCGAATTACAGAAAAACGGGGACACCAAGGTGGCAGAGCTGGCCCGATTATTGAGGGCGAACTCCGCCAAAGGCAAAAAAGCAACCCAATCATCCTGATCCGCAGACACAAAACACCTCAAATATGTCTCCAAGGTCTGATTAGTCCGCTCGGTCTGGCCATTAGTCTGAGGATGGAAAGCAGACGAAAAAGACAAATCTATGCCCATCCTAGCACAGAATGCCCGCCAAAATCTAGACACGAATTGGGTCCCTCTGTCAGAAACGATATTCTCCGGAATACCATGCAAACGAACAACATTTTGAAAAAACAGAGGAACCAACTCGGAAGAAGAAGGCAACTTAGGCAAGGGAGCCAGATGGACCATCTTAGAGAAACGGTCACACACCACCCAGATGACAGACATCTTCTGAGAAACAGGCAGATCCGAAATAAAATCCATCGAGATGTGCGTCCAAGGCCTCTTCGGGATAGGCAAGGGTAACAACAATCCACTAGCCCGAGAACAACAAGGCTTGGCCCGAGCACAAACGTCACAAGACTGCACAAAGCCTCGCACATCTCGTGACAGGGAAGGCCACCAGAAGGACCTTGCCACCAAATCCCTGGTACCAAAGATTCCAGGATGACCTGCCAACGCAGAAGAATGAACCTCAGAGATGACTCTACTGGTCCAATCATCAGGAACAAACAGTCTACCAGGTGGGCAACGATCAGGTCTATCCGCCTGAAACTCCTGCAAGGCCCGCCGCAGGTCTGGAGAAACGGCAGACAATATCACTCCATCTTTAAGGATACCTGTGGGCTCAGAATTACCAGGGGAGTCAGGCTCAAAACTCCTAGAAAGGGCATCCGCCTTAACATTCTTAGAACCCGGTAGGTAAGACACCACAAAATTAAACCGAGAGAAAAACAACGACCAGCGCGCTTGTCTAGGATTCAGGCGCCTGGCAGACTCAAGGTAAATTAAATTTTTGTGGTCAGTCAAAACCACCACCTGATGTCTGGCCCCCTCAAGCCAGTGACGCCACTCCTCAAAAGCCCACTTCATGGCCAAAAGCTCCCGATTCCCAATATCATAATTCCGCTCGGCGGGCGAAAATTTACGGGAAAAAAAAGCACAGGGTCTCATCACGGAGCAGTCGGAACTTCTCTGCGACAACACCGCCCCAGCTCCGATTTCAGAAGCGTCGACCTCAACCTGAAAAGGAAGAGCAACATCAGGCTGACGCAACACTGGGGCGGAAGAAAAACGGCGCTTGAGCTCCCGAAAGGCCTCCACAGCATCAGGGGACCAATCAGCAACATCAGCACCCTTCTTAGTCAAATCAGTCAATGGTTTTACAACATCAGAAAAACCAGCAATAAATCGACGATAAAAGTTAGCAAAGCCCAAAAATTTCTGAAGACTCTTAAGAGAAGAGGGTTGCGTCCAATCACCAATAGCCTGAACCTTGACAGGATCCATCTCGATGGAAGAGGGGGAAAAAATGTATCCCAAGAAGGAAATCTTCTGAACCCCAAAAACACACTTAGAACCCTTCACACACAAGGAATTAGACCGCAAAACCTGAAAAACCCTCCTGACCTGCTGGACATGAGAGTCCCAGTCATCCGAAAAAATCAGAATATCATCCAGATACACAATCATAAATTTATCCAAATAATCGCGGAAAATGTCATGCATAAAGGACTGGAAGACTGAAGGGGCATTTGAAAGACCAAAAGGCATCACCAAATACTCAAAATGGCCCTCGGGCGTATTAAATGCGGTTTTCCACTCATCCCCCTGCTTGATTCGCACCAAATTATACGCCCCACGGAGATCAATCTTAGAGAACCACTTGGCCCCCTTTATACGAGCAAACAAATCAGTAAGCAGTGGTAACGGATATTGATATTTAACCGTGATTTTATTCAAAAGTCGATAATCAATACACGGCCTCAAAGAGCCGTCTTTCTTAGACACAAAGAAAAAACCGGCTCCTAAGGGAGATGACGAAGGACGAATATGTCCCTTTTCCAAGGACTCCTTTATATATTCTCGCATAGCAGCGTGTTCAGGCACAGACAGATTAAATAAACGACCCTTAGGGTATTTACTACCCGGGATCAAGTCTATGGCACAATCGCACTCCCGGTGCGGAGGTAGTGAACCAACCTTGGGTTCTTCAAAAACGTCACGAAAGTCAGACAAGAATTCAGGAATCTCAGAGGGAATAGATGATGAAATGGAAACCAAAGGTACGTCCCCATGAGTTCCTTTACATCCCCAGCTTAACACAGACATAGCTCTCCAGTCGAGGACTGGGTTATGAGATTGCAGCCATGGCAATCCCAGCACCAAAACATCATGTAGATTATACAGCACCAGAAAGCGAATAACCTCCTGGTGATCCGGATTAACACGCATAGTCACTTGTGTCCAGTATTGTGGTTTATTACTAGCCAATGGGGTGGAGTCAATCCCTTTCAGAGGTATCGGAGCCTCCAATGGCTCCAAATCATACCCACAGCGTTTGGCAAAGGACCAATCCATAAGACTCAAAGCAGCGCCAGAGTCGACATAGGCTTCCGCGGTAATAGATGACAAAGAACAAATCAGGGTCACAGATAGAATAAACTTAGACTGTAAAGTGCTAATTGAAACAGACTTGTCAGGCTTCTTAGTACGCTTAAAGCATGCTGATATAACATGAGTTGAATCACCACAATAGAAGCACAACCCATTTTTTCGTCTAAAATTCTGCCGCTCGCTTCTGGACAGAATTCTATCACATTGCATTTTTTCTGGCGTTTTCTCAGTAGACACCGCCAAATGGTGCACAGGTTTGCGCTCCCGCAGACGCCTATCGATCTGAATAGCCATCGTCATGGACTCATTCAGACTCGCAGGCACAGGGAACCCCACCATAACATCCTTAATGGCATCAGAGAGACCTTCTCTGAAAATCGCCGCCAGGGCGCACTCATTCCACTGAGTAAGCACAGACCATTTGCGGAATTTTTGGCAGTATATTTCAGCTTCATCTTGCCCCTGAGACAAGGACATCAAGGCCTTTTCCGCCTGAAGCTCTAAATGAGGTTCCTCATAAAGCAACCCCAAGGCCAGAAAAAACGCATCCACATTGAGCAACGCAGGATCCCCTGGTGCCAATGCAAAAGCCCAGTCTTGAGGGTCGCCCCGGAGCAAGGAAATTACAATCCTGACCTGCTGTGCAGGGTCTCCGGCAGAGCGAGACTTCAGGGACAAAAACAATTTGCAATTATTTTTAAAATTTTGAAAGTGAGATCTATTCCCCGAGAAGAATTCAGGCAAAGGAATTCTAGGCTCAGACATAGGTGCATGAACAACAAAATCTTGCAAATTTTGTACCTTTGTGGCGAGATTATTCAAACCTGTAGCTACACTCTGAAGATCCATTTGAAACAGGTGAACACAGAGCCATTCAAGGATTAGAAGGAGAGGAAGAGAGGAAGGCTGCAGTATAGGCAGACTAGCAAGTGATTCAATTAAGAGCACACTCAGAACTAGAGGGAAAAAAAAAAAAAAAATTGTAGCAGACTTCTTTTTTCTCTCCTTTCTCAGCCAGTAATTTAACCCTTTTTTGGGCCGGTCAAACTGTCATGATTCTCAATGGCGAGAGAACATAGCCCAGCATATATGAGAACTAGCTCTTGGAAGATGGAAACTATACTGACCATGAACTAAACCTGCCGCACAACTAGAAGTGGCCGGGTAGCATGCCTACGTTTTTTTATCCCTAGATGCCCAGCGCCAGCCGGAGAACTACCTAATCCTAGCAGAGGGAAAGACAGTCCTGGCTCACCTCTAGAGAAATTTTCCCAAAAGGCAGACAGAGGCCCCCACATATATTGGCGGTGATTTAAGATGAAATGACAAACGTAGTATGAAAAATAGGTTTAGCAAAATCGAGGTCCGCTTACTAGATAGCATGAAGACAGAAAGGGCACTTTCATGGTCAGCAGAAAACCCTATCAAAACACCATCCAGAAATTACTTTAAGACTCTAGCATTAACTCATAACACCAGAGTGGCAATTTCCGCTCACAAGAGCTTTCCAGACACAGTAACGAAACAGCAGCTGTGAACAGGAACAAAATGCAAAAACACACAAGGACAAAAGTCCAACTTAGCTGGGAGTTGTCTAGTAGCAGGAACAAGCACAGAAAGGCTACTGATTACATTGTTGACCGGCATGAAACTGACAGAGGAGCAAGGTTATATAGCGACTCCCACATCCTGATAGGAGCAGGTGAACAGAGGGGATGATGCACACAAGTTAAATTCCACCAGTGGCCACCGGGGGAGCCCAGAATCCAATTTCACAACAAAAAGCCCAATCTTGAGGGTCGCCCCGGAGCAAGGAAATCACAATCCTGACCTGCTGAGCAGGATCTCCAGCAGAGCGAGATTTCAGGGACAAAAACAACTTGCAATTATTTTTGAAATTTTGAAAGCAAGATCTATTCTCCGAGAAAAATTCAGGCAAAGGAATTCTAGGTTCAGATATAGGAACATGAACAACAAAATCTTGTAAATTTTGAACTTTCGTGGTGAGATTATTCAAACCTGCAGCTAAACTCTGAATATCCATTTTAAACAGGTGAACACAGAGCCATTCCAGGATTAGAAGGAGAGAGAGAGAGGAAGGCTGCAATATAGGCAGACTAGCAAGTGATTCAATTGAAAGCACACTCAGAACTGAAGAAAAAAAAAAAAAAAAAATTTCAGCAGACTTCTTTTTTCTCTCCTTTCTCTGCCAATTAATTTAACCCTTTGTGGGCCGGTCAAACTGTTGTGGTTCTCAATGGCAAGAGAACATAGCCCAGCATACATAGGAACTAGCTCTTGGAAGGATGGAAACTAAACTGACCATGAACTAAACCTGCCGCACAACTAACAGTAGTCGGGTAGCGTAGCCTGCGTTTTATCCCTAGACGCCCAGCGCCGGCCGGAGGACTAACTAATCCTGGCAGAGGAAAATATAGTCCTGGCTCACCTCTAGAGAAATTTTCCCGAAAGGCAGACAGAGGCCCCCACATATATTGGCGGTGATTAAAGATGAAAATGACAAACGTAGTATGAAAATAGGTTTAGCAAAATCGAGGTCCGCTTACTAGATAGCAGGAAGACAGAAAGGGTACTTTCATGGTCAGCTGAAAACCCTATCAATACACCATCCTGAAATTACTTTAAGACTCTAGTATTAACTCATAACATCAGAGTGGCAATTTCAGATCACAAGAGCTTTCCAGACACAGAAACGAAACTGCAGCTGTGAACTGGAACAAAATGCAAAAAACAAACAAGGACAAAAGTCCGACTTAGCTGGAAGTTGTCTGGTAGCAGGAACATGCACAGAAAGGCTTCTGATTACAATGTTGACCGGCATGGAAGTGACAGAGGAGCAAGGTTAAATAGCGACTCCCACATCCTGATGGGAACAGGTGAACAGAGGGGATGATGCACACAAGTTCAATTCCACCAGTGGCCACCGGGGGAGCCCAAAATCCAATTTCACAACAGGGGTGACAAGGACACTAAACTTCAGGAGGGCAAATTTCCAACGGATGAGAGAGGATCTTGGTGCAATTAACTGGGACGATATCCTGAGACACAAAAATACACAAAGAAAATGGGAGACATTTATTAGCATCCTGGATAGGACCTGTGCACAGTATATACCGTATGGGAATAAACATACTAGAAATAGGAGGAAACCAATATGGCTAAATAGAGCTGTAAGGGGCGCAATAAGGGACAAAAAGAAAGCATTTAGAGAATTAAAGGAAGTAGGTAGTGAGGAGGCATTAAATAAATACAGAAAATTAAATACATTCTGTAAAAAGCAAATCAAGGCAGCAAAGATTGAGACCGAGAGACTCATTGCCAGAGAGAGTAAAAATAATCCCAAAATATTAATAGTAAGAAACTAAAAAATGACAGTGTTGGCCCCCTTAAAAATAGTCTGGGTGAAATGGTGGATGAGGATGAGGAAAAAGCCAATATGCTAAATGACTTTTTTTCATCAGTATTTACAAAAGAAAATCCCATGGCAGACAAAATGACTAGTGATAAAAATTCCCCATTAAATGTCACCTGCTTAACCCAGCAGGAAGTACAGCGGCGTCTAAAAATAACTAAAATTGACAAATCTCCGGGCCCGGATGGGATACACCCCCGAGTACTGCAGGAACTAAGTACAGTCATTGATAGACCATTATTTTTAATCTTTAAAGACTCCATAATAACAGGGTCTGTACCACAGGACTGGCGTATAGCAAATGTGGTGCCAATATTCAAAAAAGGGGCAAAAACTGAACTCTGTAATTATAGGCCAGTAAGTTTAACCTCTACTGTGGGTAAAATCCTGGAGGGCATTCTAAGGGATGCTATGCTGGAGTATCTGAAGAGGAATAACCTCATGACCCAGTATCAGCACGGGTTTACTAGGGACCGTTCATGTCAGACTAATTTGATCAGCTTCTATGAAGAGGTAAGTTCAGGACTGGACCAAGGGAACCCAGTGGACGTAGTATATATGGACTTTTCCAAAGCTTTTGATACGGTGCCACACAAAAGGTTGTTACATAAAATGAGAGTAATGGGGATAGGGGAAAATATGTGTAAGTGGGTTGAGAGCTGGCTCAGGGATAGGAAACAAAGGGTGGTTATTAATGGAGCACACTCGGACTGGGTCACGGTTAGCAGTGGGGTACCACAAGGGTCAGTATTGGGCCCTCTTCTTTTTAACATATTTATTAATGACCTTGTAGGGGGCATTCAGAGTAGAATTTCAATATTTGCAGATGACACTAAACTCTGCAGGGTAATCAATACAGGGGAGGACAATTTTATATTACAGGATGATTTATGTAAACTAGAAGCTTGGGCTGATAAATGGCAAATGAGCTTTAATGGGGATAAATGTAAGGTCATGCACTTGGGTAGAAGTAATAAGATGTATAACTATGTGCTTAATTCTAAAACTCTGGGCAAAACCGTCAATGAAAAAGACCTGGGTGTATGGGTGGATGACAAACTCATATTCAGTGGCCAGTGTCAGGCAGCTGCTACAAAGGCAAATAAAATAATGGGATGTATTAAAAGAGGCATAGATGCTCATGAGGAGAACATAATTTTACCTCTATACAAGTCACTAGTTCGACCACACTTAGAATACTGTGCACAGTTCTGGTCTCCGGTGTATAAGAAAGACATAGCTGAACTGGAGCGGGTGCAGAGAAGAGCGACCAAGGTTATTAGAGGACTGAGGGGTCTGCAATACCAAGATAGGTTATTACACTTGGGGCTATTTAGTTTGGAAAAACGAAGACTAAGGGGTGATCTTATGTTAATGTATAAATATATGAGGGGACAGTACAAAGACCTTTCTGATGATCTTTTTAATCATAGACCTGAGACAGGGACAAGGGGGCATCCTCTACGTCTGGAGGAAAGAAGGTTTAAGCATAATAACAGACGCGGATTCTTTACTGTAAGAGCAGTGAGACTATGGAACTCTCTGCCGTATGATGTTGTAATGAGTGATTCATTAATTAAATTTAAGAGGGGACTGGATACCTTTCTGGAAAAGTATAATGTTACAGGGTATATACACTAGATTCCTTGATAAGGCGTTGATCCAGGGAACTAGTCTGATTGCCGTATGTGGAGTCGGGAAGGAATTTTTTTCCCCATGGTGGAGTTACTCTTTGCCACATGGGTTTTTTTTGCCTTCCCCTGGATCAACATGTTAGGGCATGTTAGGTTAGGCTATGGGTTGAACTAGATGGACTTACAGTCTTCCTTCAACCTTAATAACTATGTAACTATGTAACTATTTAATGTGATAGATGTAAATTATTATGGGGAAGCCCACATGGTTGTGCCTGAGATCATGTCATCTTCCTGTGACTGGTGCAATCTTCCACAATAGGGTGTAGAGTATTTTTGGGGGTGATTCGCAATCAGATTGCAAATTTCTTGAATTCTCCAGGACCTTGAAATTTCATAAAAATCTATGCATTAAATTGATTAAATCATTTCTAATAAATACCAAAAACTTTTCCAATCTGAGGACTATTTCCAGCATCAGCATCTTAGAATTGTGCTCTATAATAAAGCTCATATATCGCTTAGTTAGTTTAGCCATATTGATATTTTCTTAGATGAGCTCTTCAAAAATCTACACTAACTATATAAAAATACCAATTGCCTGCACTTAAACAAATAAGGTTCAAAGGTGCAGACATGTCAATGAACAATTAGAATGGCTTACCTGCAACCTGTAACTGAGGAAAACACATTTATGTCCAGAAATTTCAACTACTTATTTTATGCTAATTATGTCCTAGGCTATAAGTGATGAAAAACCTGACACCTAATTTAGACACCTAGAGTTAAGGTACCTTCACACGAAGCGACGCTGCAGCGATAGCGACAACGATGCCGATCGCTGCAGCGTCGCTGTTTGATCGCTGGAGAGCTGTCACACAGACCGCTGTCCAGCAACCAACGATGCCGAGGTCCCCGGGTAACCAGGGTAAACATCGGGTTGCTAAGCGCAGGGCCGCGCTTAGTAACCCGATGTTTACCCTGGTTACCAGCGTAAAAGTAAAAAAAAAAAACAGTACATGCTCACCTGCGCGTCCCCCAGCGTCTGCTTCCTGACACTGACTGAGCTCCGGCCCTAACAGCACAGCGGTGACGTCACCGCTGTGCTTTCACTTTCACTTTAGGGCCGGTGGTCAGTAAAGTGTCAGGAAGCAGATGCTGGGGGACGCGCAGGTGAGCATGTACTGTTTGTTTTTTTTTACTTTTACGCTGGTAACCAGGGTAAACATCGGGTTACTAAGCGCGGCCCTGCGCTTAGCAACCCGATGTTTACCCTGGTTACCAGTGTAAAATATCGCTGGTATCGTTGCTTTTGCTGTCAAACACAACGATACACGGCGATCGGACGACCAAATAAAGTTCTGGACTTTATTCAGTGACCAGCGACATCACAGCAGGATCCTGATCGCTGCTGCGTGTCAAACGAAACGATATCGCTAGCCAGGACGCTGCAACGTCACGGATCGCTAGCGATGTCGTTACAAAGTCATTTCGTGTGAAGGTACCTTTAGAAAAGCATCCCAGCATTTGGCAGCAATGTTTGGCATTTATTCACAGCAGCTACAGAAATGTAACAAAACTTGGATTAGAAAAAATGTGCAGAAATTAAATGTGGGAAAAATATGAACATTTCTAGAATATCACTCATCATCCGCAACAAATATTACTCTAAAGCATTCCAGTCTGTAAGCACATTTTACCTGAGCCTTTTATCTGTACACCAGTGATAAGAACATTTATCTATTGATCGGAAGAATTTTAAAGACTACAGTACACCAGAAGCATGAATGGATATCCAAATGGAGGGCAAAACTCAACAGATTAATGAGCAGTGTTGAAAATGCATATGCTAAATACCTGAAGCTTTTTTTAATGTGTTTGTACAAGTGTGTTTAGCTTGAGCTTGTTTTAGCGAGCTGATGTCTTAATTGATAACATTTTGGGGTACATACATTGTTTAATTTGCTTTTAATTCCATTTTTTGCGAGATGTGTGGTGCCCAAAAAACAACAATTCTGGGGGGTTTTCTCCTCTTTACAGCATTTAGTGTACACGGTAAATAGGTTGTCAACTACTCGTATAACCCTTTCTCAATCACTATGTTTTGCCCAGTACAATAGTAACAACTATACTCACTTCCGGTGTCGGTGCTGTTCCAGCGGTGCCGGCACTGGCTCTGCTGGAGCTCACGTGATCCTTTGCATTCAATTAGCGGCTGTTTCACTGACCCTTCTATTTGACAAATAAGACATCTACAGCTGCTCTCTCATCTCCTCCGAATGACAATTAGATCAGTGAAGAGGCAGCAGGGATTGCGTGAGCCACAACAATGTCATGTGAGCCCTGGGAGAGCCAGTGCTGCAATGCGCTGGAAAAAGAGATGAGTATAGATGTTATTTTACTGGGTGCAAGCATAGTGATTTAGAAGGGGTTGTCCGAATACAGAACAACCCCACTAATTACTTTTATATTTTTATATATTGAACTTTTATATATAGTCTAATATATTAATAGCAAAAAAATGGAAACAGCAAAAAAATATAAAAAAAAGTGAACTTTAATGCCCAATGGCGTGGCGATCAAATATAAAATCCTTTCTCAAGCCTAACATATAGTCATAGACAAAATTCTTGGCACCCTTCAAATTGTTCCACAAAATTAAGTTATTTTCTCTGAAAATTATTGCAATTACACGTTTTGCTATAGACATGTTTTTTCCCCCTTTTTTCAGGGAATATGAATGATAACACCAAAACTTTTTCTCCACTCATGATTAGTGGTTGGGTGAAGCCATTTATTGTCAAACTACTGTGTTTTCTCTTTTTAAATCATAATGACAACCCAAAACATCCAAATGATCTTGATCAAAAGTTTACATACCCCATTTCTTAATACCGTGTATTACCCCCTCTAACATCAATGACAGCTTGAAGTCTTTTGTGATAGTTGTGGATTAGGTTATTGTCTCAGATGGTAAAGGTGCCCACTCTTCTTGGCAAAAAGCCTCTAGTTCCTGTAGGCTGTCTAGCATCAACTGTGCGCTTGAGATCTCCCCAGAGTGGCTCAATGATATTGAAGTCAGGAGACTGAGAACATTCCAAAACATTCACTTTGTTCTGCTTTAGCCAATGACAGGTCGACTTAGCCTTGTGTTTTGGATCGTTGTCATGTTGGAACGTCCAAGTACATCCAATGCGCAGCTTCCGGGTTGAGTGCAAATTTGCCTCTAGTATTTGCTGATAACGTGCTGCATTCATCTCTCCTTCAACTTTGACAAAGTTTCCTTTTCCTTTGCAGCTGACACATCCCGGAAACCTCAGCGAACCACCTCCATGCTTTACAGTAGGAATAGTGTTCCTTTCATCATAGGTCTTGTTGACCTCTTTCCAAATGTAACGTTTATGGTTGTGGCCAAAAAGTTCAATTTTAGTCTCATCACTCCAAATTACCTTGTTCCCGAAGTTTTGAGGCTTGTCTATGTGCTGTTTTGCATATTTTAGGCAAGATACTTTGTGGCATTTGCGCAGTAATAGCTTTCTTCTGGTGACTCGACCATGCAGCCTATTTTTCTTCAGGTGCCTCCTTATTGTGCATCTTGAAACAGCCACGCTGCTAGTTGTCAGAGAGTCCCGTATTGTTATTTGTGGGGTTTTTTTTTGCATCTTGAACAATTTTCCTGGAAGACATTTTTGTTGGTCTACCTGACCATGGTTTTGTTTTTACAGAGCCCCTGATTTTCCATTTGTTAATCACAGTTTGAACGCTGCTGAGTGGCGTTATCAATTCCTTTGATATCTTTTTGTATCCCTTTCCTGTTTTATACAGTTCAACTACCTTTTCCTGTATATCCGTTGACAATTCTTTTGCTTTTCCCATGACTCAAAATCCAGAAGCGTTAGTGGCTACATGAAAGATGCCAGAGTCTGTCTCGATCCCTGAAACTCACTCAGCTTTTACGCAAACACACTAATTATAAACAAACAGGTCACAGCTGAGGATGTTAGGCTAAAGGTACCTTCACACTAAACGACTTTGCAGCGATAACGATAGCGATCCATGACGTTGCAGCGTCCTGGATAGCGATATCGTTGTGTTTGACACGCAGCAGTGATCTGGATCCTGCTGTGATATCGCTGGTCGTTGCTGAAAGTTCAGAACTTTATTTGGTCGTCAGATCGGCATGTATCGTCGTGTTTGACAGCAAAAGCAACGATGCCAGAAATGTTTTACAATGGTAACCAGGGTAAATATCGGGTTACTAAGCGCAGGGCCGCTATTTACCCTGGTTACCATTGTAAAAGTAAAAAAAAAACAGTACATACTCACCCTCTGATGTCTGTCACGTCCCCCGGCGTCCGCGCTGCTGCTCAGAGCTTCCTGCACTGAATGTGTCAGTGCCGGCCGGAAAGCAAAGCACAGCGGTCACCGCTGTGCTCTGTACTGCCGGCGCTTACACAGTGCAGGGAAGCGGACGCCAGGGGACGCGAATGTAAGTATGTAGTGTTTGTTTTTTTACATTTAACACTGGTAACCAGGGTAAACATCGGGTTACTAAGCGCGGCCCTGCGCTTAGCAACCCGATGTTTACCCTGGTTACCCGGGGACTTCGGCATCGTTGGTCGCTGGAGAGCTGTCTGTGTGACAGCTCTCCAGCGACCAAACAGCGACGCTGCAGCGATCGGCATCGTTGTCGATATCGCTGCAGCGTCGTTTAGTGTGAAGGTACCTTAAGTTCACATTAGCGTCTCTGTGCGCAGCGTATAATCTGCATGCGCAAACGCATGCTTACACCTCCGCATCATCTTACGCATGATGCAAAAAAACGCTGCGTGTGCATGCGTTTAAATGCATTTTGGCATGTGTCTGCATTGTTTATGTGCATGATGGAGTTGGTGACACCATTTCCAGGACATGCGCAGTCTGAAGTACGCATGCATTATTGAATGCATGCGTATGCATGTCCTTGCATACCAATGCGTTCCATAGACAGTAATGAGTTTTTTTGATGCAATCATCCGCATGCACACAATTGCCCAATATTTGACACCTCAAAAAATGCAACATGGGGCATTCGCCGGACACTGCCGCACACTGCAAATACACATGCGTACGTATCCGCATGCGAACGCATGCAAAAGCATGTCCCTGCATACACCATGTTAAAGATATGTACGAATGACGCATGCGGATGTATGCGGATCATACGCTGCGCACAGAAACGCTAATGTGAACCCGGCCTTAGCTTTAGTAGCCATTCAAACCCAATTGTGTCAACTTCTGTGCATGTTAACAGGCCAAAATCACCAGAGTATGTGAACTTTTGGTCAGGGTCATTTGGATGTTTTGGGTTGTCATTATGATTTGAAAAGAGAAAACACAGTAGTTTGACAATAAATGGCTTCACCCAACCACTAGCCATGAGTGGAGAAAAAGTTTTGGTGTTATCATTCATATTTTCTGAAAAAAGGCCAAGAAAGCAAAAATTTAGCCGGGGTGTGTAAACTTTTTAGCACAGCTGTACATATATAGTTTGCATAGCCTCATTTATTATGTATATTGCCATTCTTTATTACACAGCTCCATTCCTTTAATATCAGATTATGTAGAGCCCTGTTTTTTATTACATACCGTCCTCTTTTATTAGATATAATGCAATGACTGTTGATGGAGCATGGTGATGCTTTTTTTCTAATGGAGGAGCTGATGTACTGGTCTTCTGGTCACCGGCTGCTCCATCAGTAGTCATTTTATATCTAACAAGGGAGGACTATGTAATAAAAGAGGGCGCTACGAATAACAAAAATACACTATGTAAAGGACAGTGCTATATATAACAAGACATAATACTGTGTAATTATGAGATAGTACTGTACATAGCAGAGGAAGCTATATAATAAGGGACAGCACCATATATAACTAGAGAGGACGGTACATAATAAGGGATGATGTTATACATAATAAATGAGGAAACTGTAACTAATGACGGCGCTATACATAATAAGTGGGTCCACTATAGAGTAAAGGACTGTGCTATACATAATAAGTGAGTACACTATACACTAAGGGACTGTGCTATACATAATGAGTGCACTATATACTAAGGGACTGTGCAATACATAATAAGTGAGCATACGATAAGATATACTAAGAGACTGTGCTATACATAATAAGACTACATTCCTGTATCCATGTGCAGTGCCGGTGTGATGCACACTTTTGCAGAAGCATTTACTATTCTGATCCTCAAAATCGGACCAGAACAGAACATTCTCTGACCCTCACGGATCTCATTTTAAGATCTATGATTTTCACGGATGTGTAAATGGACCTATAAAACTCTACGAGTCCATGTGCCGTCTGATAAAAAAAATCTGGAAGCATACGGACATTTCACACAAATGTGAGAATGTAGAATAAGGGATTGTACAGATAACATTATCACTCCACGTCACACAGTGCAGATACAAAATAATATTTACATTCAGGCACTTACCACTGATGTCTCGTCTAATTAGAGCCACTTTCTCCAGTTTCTTCTCCATCTGGTCAGACCTTCATGTCAACATCTCCCTGCCATGACTCATCTTGTCACGATGATCATCGCAGCCCTGAAAATAATTTTACATACATTGTATACATACATGTGTCTCCCCATGAATACAGATATGTACCTCACCATTAAAAATATAAAGTGATAAGCTACACTGTGTCCCCCATTAACTATAATCTCTGCTGCCCAAAAATATTAATTATTTAGTCTCTGTGACTCTCCCAAATTAACAGAAAGGCTATGTGCACATGGAAAATATGCAAAGTTTTACAGTACAAGCAAAGTGAATGAGATCCCGGAAGTCTCACGCAGACGTTGCATATTTTTTCCTTGCAGATTTGCAGCAGATTAAAATCTGCATAATGTCAATTCTTGCAGCGTATTTCACCCATACTAATGAGCGGGGAAAATAAGCAACCAAAGCATGTCAAAAGCATTGCAAAAAAATAAATGCACTTTACGCAGCGTTCTTCCTGCCAACACATTAGGATATGCAGCAGAATTTTCTCCTGCAAATCCTGAATGCGTGGGCATAGCCTTAGTCCCTGTCCTGTGTCCCTCAATTAATTATAAGTATTTGATAGCATAAAAATGAATTTCGGGTTGGGAGAAGACGATACCCGATACTGAGCATCTTCCGCCACCTCTCAATTCAATACAAGTCCCTGACAATGCACAATACTCCCTCCTCTCCCAATAAATTTTAAGTCTCCGATAGCAACACAATGAACGGAGATGGAGGAGGACACTATCACTAACTTAGCAGCCTTCTCCACCACCCAATTCATTGTACATCCATAACTAACATCCTCCTCCCCCGTTCATAAGTCCATTATAAGTTCCCCTTCCTCCCATCCCATTCCCCCACATCCCTCATCATCCTCCTCCCCGGCATCCCATCATTGTCCTCTTCCCCACCTCCATCATTACCCTCTCTACCACCCCCAATATTGCCATCTCCACCACCTCCATCATTGGATTCTCCTCCACCCCATCATTGCTCTCTCCACCACCATCATTGCGCTCTCTCCCACCCCAATCATTGTTCTCCCCATCATTGCCTTCTCCACCACATCCATCATTGCCCTCTCCACCACCTCCATCAATGCCCTCTCCCCCACCCACATAATTTCCCTCAACAACACCCCCATCATTGCCCTCTCCCCCACCATTGCCATCTCTACCACCTCCATCATTGCCCTCTCCAACACCCCCAAAACTGCCCTCTCCACCACCTCCATAAATGCTCTCTCCCGCACCCCCATGATTGCCCTCACGACCACCTCAATCATTGCCCTCTTCACCACCATCATTGTCTTCTCCACCACCCCTATTAGTGTTCTCTCCCCCACCCCATCATTGCCCTCTACTCCACCTCCATCATTGTCCTCTCCACCACCCCAATCATTGCCCTCTCCACCACCTCCATCATTGCCCACTCCACCACCTCATTGTTATCCCCCACCACCCACATCATTGGCCTCTCCATCGCCTTCATAATTGCCCTTTCCACCACCCCATCATTATTCATTTCCCTTACCATACCCATCATTGTCCTCTCCCCCACCACCCCATCATTGTGCTCTCCAACACCTCTATCACTGTCCTCTCCATTACCTCAATCATTGTTCTCCCCGACCACCCCAATTATTTTTCCCCCTGACTACCCCCATCATTGCCATCTCCCCACCTCCGTCATTGTCGTCCCCACCACCCCAATCATTGCCTTCTCCACCACCTCCATGATTGCCCTCTCCCCACCACCATCATTGCCCTCTCTACGATCCCCATCATTGCTCTCTTCCCCACCCTCATCATTGCCATCTCCCCACCACACCATCATTGCCCTCTCCACCACCTCCATCATTGTCCTTTCCACTACCCCAATCATTGTTCTCCCTGACCATCCCAATCATTGTTCTCCCCGACCAATCCCCATTCTTTGCCCTCTCCACCACCTCCATCATTGTCTTCACCACATCATTGCCCTCTTCACCACCTCCATCATTGCCCTCTCCCCCACCCCATCATTGCCCTCTCCATCACCTCCATCATTGCTCTCTCCCTCACCCCCATCATTGCCCTCACCACCACCTCCATCATTGCCCTTTCCACCAACTCCATTATTTCCTTTTACACTACCTCCATATTTGCCTTCCCCACCACCCAATTATTATTTCCCCCCACCACCACATCATTGTCCTCACCTCCATCATTGTCCTCTTCACCACCCCAATCATTGCCCTCTCCAGCTCCCCAATCATTGTTCTAACCCACCACCCCATTATTGTCCTCTCCATCACCTCCATAATTTCCCTCTCCACCACCTTATTATTATTCCTTTCCCCACCACACCCATCATTGCCCTCTCCCCACAACACCATAATTGCCCTCTCCACCACCTCCATTATTGTTCTCCCCGACCACCCCAATCATTGTTCTCCCCGACCATATCAATCATTGTTCTCCCTGACCAATCCCCATTCATTGCTCTCTCCACCACCTCCTTTATTGTCTTCTCCCATCTTATTATTGCCTTCTACACCACCTCCATCATTGTTCTTTTCACTACCCCAATCATTGTTCTCCCCCACCACATCATTGGCCTCTCCACCATCCCCATCATTGCCCTCTCTACCACCTCCATCATTGTCCTCTCCACCACCCTAATCATTGTTCTCCCCCACCTCCCCAATGTATTGTTAAAAAAACACCGCCACTCACCTATCTGCACATTTCCCCGCAGCATCATTGTCACCGGCAGCTTTCTCTCTGACACAGGTGTGCTCTGAATGCTGATGTCAGGCAGAAAGTGCTGGGCAGGAAGCAGAGGACGGATCCCTGCAGCTCCACTCTGATGCCATTTCCTCCTGTAGGCAGCAGAGTTGCAGGGTTCGGTCCCTGCTCGTCGCATATGAGGGCAATCTGGCCATGGGCCCCACAAAGCTTCAGCACGGAGAAACAGGCCAGATTGCCCTCATTATTAGCCGCCATGCAGGGGCCCACCTCCACCTCAGGGCCCCGATGCAGCTGCACCTGCTGCACCGGCAGCATGTCTGCCCCTGAGTTAACATTTATATAATGTGACTCATTGAGCCAAGCTAACAACTTAGCACTTGTAAAATCAGCAATACCTTTGATCGGAGAAATATATTCCTCAGGTAAACATATAGAGAGGCAGTGATAATGTCTAAAAGAGGTGAGACCTAGGTCACATATGAAAATGCATACTCATCGATGCAACCTGGGTGCTAGGAGGATGGATTCTCCATGTCTATATAGTGTCATATGTCACAGCCTTCGGTAATAAGCCTCCAATGAAAAAAAAAGAGTCTAACATGAACAGTAGCACAATAATCTTGCAGCATTACAAGCTTTCATTTTAGACTAAAAAGATGAGTCCTGTGGGAGCTATCTACTAAATGAGAAGACAGGTGTCACATGAGGGCAATCCATCCATGTGTAATTCTACAGAACTCTTTAGCTGATGTAATTTCATGAATTGCCCTGGTTTAGTGAAGGAATAACTCAATAAATAGCTCTGAATATGTGGATACATGGTCTAAGGCAGTGTTTCTCAACTCCAGTCCTCAAGACCCCACAGCAGGTCATGTTTTCAGGATTTCCTTAGTATTGCACAGGTGATAATTTCATCACCTGCTCAAGCATTAATTCCATCGCCTATGCAATAATAAGGAAATCCTGAAAACATGACCTGTTGTGGGGTCTTGAGGATTGGAGTTGAGAAACACTGGTCTAAGGGGTAACATTTCTCCATGTGGAGAGTGACATACCAGCTCTGGCATGTCAAGGTAAGGAAGCTTATTCACCGTGCAGTGCTCCTCTGGGAAATTTAATATGCATCCATTTAAGAATATTTAATTTATCCTAAGTCATATTGCAAGACTTGTTAAAGGGTTGAATGTGACTCGTAGGATTGCTGCTTTCAACAGGTGGCGCTGTAGAGTTCAAGTCCTCTTTCTCTCTGAAGAGGTAATTTGCATATAAGAATACATGGCATTTGTACTGTAACTAGGGCTGTTGTTGTGAAATTGGATTCTGGGCTCCCCCGGTGGCCACTTGTGGAATTTAACTTGTGTGCATCATCCCCTCTGTTCACCTGCTCCTATCAGGATGTGGGAGTCGCTATATAACCTTGCTCCTCTGTCAGTTTCATGCCGGTCAACAATGTAATCAGAAGCCTTTCTGTGCATGTTCCTGCTACTAGACAACTCCCAGCTAAGTTGGACTTTTGTCCTTGTGTGTTTTTGCATTTTGTTCCTGTTCACAGCTGCTGTTTCGTTACTGTGTCTGGAAAGCTCTTGTGAGCAGAAATTGCCACTCTGGTGTTATGAGTTAATGCTAGAGTCTTAAAGTAATTTCTGGATGGTGTTTTGATAGGGTTTTCTGCTGACCATGAAAGTGCCCTTTCTGTCTTCATGCTATCTAGTAAGCGGACCTCGATTTTGCTAAACCTATTTTCATACTACGTTTGTCATTTCATCTAAAATCACCGCCAATATATGTGGGGGCCTCTGTCTGCCTTTTGGGAAAATTTCTCTAGAGGTGAGCCAGGACTGTCTTTTCCTCTGCTAGGATTAGGTAGTTCTCCGGCTGGCGCTGGGCATCTAGGGATAAAAAAACGTAGGCATGCTACCCGGCCACTTCTAGTTGTGCGGCAGGTTTAGTTCATGGTCAGTATAGTTTCCATCTTCCAAGAGCTAGTTCTCATGTATGCTGGGCTATGTTCTCTCGCCATTGAGAATCATGACAGTTTGACCGGCCCAAAAAAGGGGTTAAATTACTAGCTGAGAAAGGAGAGAAAAAAGAAGTCTGCTACAATTTTTTTTTTTTTTTTTTTTTTTTTCCCTCTAGTTCTGAGTGTGCTCTTAATTGAATCACTTGCTAGTCTGCCTATGCTGCAGCCTTCCTCTCTTCCTCTCCTTCTAATCCTTGAATGGCTCTGTGTTCACCTGTTTCAAATGGATCTTCAGAGTGTAGCTACAGGTTTGAATAATCTCGCCACAAAGGTACAAAATTTGCAAGATTTTGTTGTTCATGCACCTATGTCTGAGCCTAGAATTCCTTTGCCTGAATTCTTCTCGGGGAATAGATCTCACTTTCAAAATTTTAAAAATAATTGCAAATTGTTTTTGTCCCTGAAGTCTCGCTCTGCCGGAGACCCTGCACAGCAGGTCAGGATTGTAATTTCCTTGCTCCGGGGCGACCCTCAAGACTGGGCTTTTGCATTGGCACCAGGGGATCCTGCGTTGCTCAATGTGGATGCGTTTTTTCTGGCCTTGGGGTTGCTTTATGAGGAACCTCATTTAGAGCTTCAGGCGGAAAAGGCCTTGATGTCCTTGTCTCAGGGGCAAGATGAAGCTGAAATATACTGCCAAAAATTCCGCAAATGGTCTGTGCTTACTCAGTGGAATGAGTGCGCCCTGGCGGCGATTTTCAGAGAAGGTCTCTCTGATGCCATTAAGGATGTTATGGTGGGGTTCCCTGTGCCTGCGAGTCTGAATGAGTCCATGACGATGGCTATTCAGATCGATAGGCGTCTGCGGGAGCGCAAACCTGTGCACCATTTGGCGGTGTCTACTGAGAAAACGCCAGAAAATATGCAATGTGATAGAATTCTGTCCAGAAGCGAGCGGCAGAATTTTAGACGAAAAAATGGGTTGTGCTTCTATTGTGGTGATTCAACTCATGTTATATCAGCATGCTTTAAGCGTACTAAGAAGCCTGACAAGTCTGTTTCTATTAGCACTTTGCAGTCTAAGTTTATTCTATCTGTGACCCTGATTTGTTCTTTGTCATCTATTACCGCGGACGCCTATGTCGACTCTGGCGCTGCTTTGAGTCTTATGGATTGGTCCTTTGCCAAACGCTGTGGGTATGATTTGGAGCCATTGGAGGCTCCGATACCTCTGAAAGGGATTGACTCCACCCCATTGGCTAGTAATAAACCACAATACTGGACACAAGTGACTATGCGTGTTAATCCGGATCACCAGGAGGTTATTCGCTTTCTGGTGCTGTATAATCTACATGATGTTTTGGTGCTGGGATTGCCATGGCTGCAATCTCATAACCCAGTCCTCGACTGGAGAGCTATGTCTGTGTTAAGCTGGGGATGTAAAGGAACTCATGGGGACGTACCTTTGGTTTCCATTTCATCATCTATTCCCTCTGAGATTCCTGAATTCTTGTCTGACTTTCGTGACGTTTTTGAAGAACCCAAGGTTGGTTCACTACCTCCGCACCGGGAGTGCGATTGTGCCATAGACTTGATCCCGGGTAGTAAATACCCTAAGGGTCGTTTATTTAATCTGTCTGTGCCTGAACACGCTGCTATGCGAGAATATATAAAGGAGTCCTTGGAAAAGGGACATATTCGTCCTTCGTCATCTCCCTTAGGAGCCGGTTTTTTCTTTGTGTCTAAGAAAGACGGCTCTTTGAGGCCGTGTGTTGATTATCGACTTTTGAATAAAATCACGGTTAAATATCAATATCCGTTACCACTGCTTACTGATTTGTTTGCTCGTATAAAGGGGGCCAAGTGGTTCTCTAAGATTGATCTCCGTGGGGCGTATAATTTGGTGCGAATCAAGCAGGGGGATGAGTGGAAAACCGCATTTAATACGCCCGAGGGCCATTTTGAGTATTTGGTGATGCCTTTTGGTCTTTCAAATGCCCCTTCAGTCTTCCAGTCCTTTATGCATGACATTTTCCGCGATTATTTGGATAAATTTATGATTGTGTATCTGGATGATATTCTGATTTTTTCGGATGACTGGGACTCTCATGTCCAGCAGGTCAGGAGGGTTTTTCAGGTTTTGCGGTCTAATTCCTTGTGTGTGAAGGGTTCTAAGTGTGTTTTTGGGGTTCAGAAGATTTCCTTCTTGGGATACATTTTTTCCCCCTCTTCCATCGAGATGGATCCTGTCAAGGTTCGGGCTATTGGTGATTGGACGCAACCCTCTTCTCTTAAGAGTCTTCAGAAATTTTTGGGCTTTGCTAACTTTTATCGTCGATTTATTGCTGGTTTTTCTGATGTTGTAAAACCATTGACTGATTTGACTAAGAAGGGTGCTGATGTTGCTGATTGGTCCCCTGATGCTGTGGAGGCCTTTCGGGAGCTCAAGCGCCGCTTTTCTTCCGCCCCAGTGTTGCGTCAGCCTGATGTTGCTCTTCCTTTTCAGGTTGAGGTCGACGCTTCTGAAATCGGAGCTGGGGCGGTGTTGTCGCAGAGAAGTTCCGACTGCTCCGTGATGAGACCTTGTGCCTTTTTTTCCCGTAAATTTTCGCTCGCCGAGCGGAATTATGATATTGGGAATCGGGAGCTTTTGGCCATGAAGTGGGCTTTTGAGGAGTGGCGTCACTGGCTTGAGGGGGCCAGACATCAGGTGGTGGTATTGACTGACCACAAAAATTTAATTTACCTTGAGTCTGCCAGGCGCCTGAATCCTAGACAAGCGCGCTGGTCGTTGTTTTTCTCTCGGTTTAATTTTGTGGTGTCTTACCTACCGGGTTCTAAGAATGTTAAGGCGGATGCCCTTTCTAGGAGTTTTGAGCCTGACTCCCCTGGTAATTCTGAGCCCACAGGTATCCTTAAAGATGGAGTGATATTGTCTGCCGTTTCTCCAGACCTGCGGCGGGCCTTGCAGGAGTTTCAGGCGGATAGACCTGATCGTTGCCCACCTGGTAGACTGTTTGTTCCTGATGATTGGACCAGTAGAGTCATCTCTGAGGTTCATTCTTCTGCGTTGGCAGGTCATCCTGGAATCTTTGGTACCAGGGATTTGGTGGCAAGGTCCTTCTGGTGGCCTTCCCTGTCACGAGATGTGCGAGGCTTTGTGCAGTCTTGTGACGTTTGTGCTCGGGCCAAGCCTTGTTGTTCTCGGGCCAGTGGATTGTTGTTACCCTTGCCTATCCCGAAGAGGCCTTGGACGCACATCTCGATGGATTTTATTTCGGATCTGCCTGTTTCTCAGAAGATGTCTGTCATCTGGGTGGTGTGTGACCGTTTCTCTAAGATGGTCCATCTGGTTCCCTTGCCTAAGTTGCCTTCTTCTTCCGAGTTGGTTCCTCTGTTTTTTCAAAATGTTGTTCGTTTGCATGGTATTCCGGAGAATATCGTTTCTGACAGAGGGACCCAATTCGTGTCTAGATTTTGGCGGGCATTCTGTGCTAGGATGGGCATAGATTTGTCTTTTTCGTCTGCTTTCCATCCTCAGACTAATGGCCAGACCGAGCGGACTAATCAGACCTTGGAGACATATTTGAGGTGTTTTGTGTCTGCGGATCAGGATGATTGGGTTGCTTTTTTGCCTTTGGCGGAGTTCGCCCTCAATAATCGGGCCAGCTCTGCCACCTTGGTGTCCCCGTTTTTCTGTAATTCGGGGTTTCATCCTCGATTTTCCTCCGGTCAAGTGGAATCTTCGGATTGTCCTGGAGTGGATGCTGTGGTGGAGAGGTTGCATCAGATTTGGGGGCAGGTGGTGGACAATTTGAAGTTGTCCCAGGAGAAGACTCAGCTTTTTGCCAACCGCCGTCGTCGTGTTGGTCCTCGGCTTTGTGTTGGGGACTTGGTGTGGTTGTCTTCTCGTTTTGTCCCTATGAGGGTTTCTTCTCCTAAGTTTAAGCCTCGGTTCATCGGCCCGTACAAGATATTGGAGATTCTTAACCCTGTGTCCTTCCGTTTGGACCTCCTGCATCCTTTTCGATTCATAATGTTTTTAATCGGTCATTGTTGCGCAGGTATGAGGTACCAGCTGTGCCTTCCGTTGAGCCTCCTGCTCCGGTGTTGGTTGAGGGTGAGTTGGAGTACGTTGTGGAAAAGATCTTGGACTCTCGTGTTTCCAGACGGAAACTCCAGTATCTGGTCAAATGGAAGGGATACGGTCAGGAGGATAATTCTTGGGTCACTTCCTCTGATGTTCATGCCTCCGATCTTGTCCGTGCCTTTCATAGGGCTCATCCTGATCGCCCTGGTGGTTCTGGTGAGGGTTCGGTGCCCCCTCCTTGAGGGGGGGGTACTGTTGTGAAATTGGATTCTGGGCTCCCCCGGTGGCCACTTGTGGAATTTAACTTGTGTGCATCATCCCCTCTGTTCACCTGCTCCTATCAGGATGTGGGAGTCGCTATATAACCTTGCTCCTCTGTCAGTTTCATGCCGGTCAACAATGTAATCAGAAGCCTTTCTGTGCATGTTCCTGCTACTAGACAACTCCCAGCTAAGTTGGACTTTTGTCCTTGTGTGTTTTTGCATTTTGTTCCTGTTCACAGCTGCTGTTTCGTTACTGTGTCTGGAAAGCTCTTGTGAGCAGAAATTGCCACTCTGGTGTTATGAGTTAATGCTAGAGTCTTAAAGTAATTTCTGGATGGTGTTTTGATAGGGTTTTCTGCTGACCATGAAAGTGCCCTTTCTGTCTTCATGCTATCTAGTAAGCGGACCTCGATTTTGCTAAACCTATTTTCATACTACGTTTGTCATTTCATCTAAAATCACCGCCAATATATGTGGGGGCCTCTGTCTGCCTTTTGGGAAAATTTCTCTAGAGGTGAGCCAGGACTGTCTTTTCCTCTGCTAGGATTAGGTAGTTCTCCGGCTGGCGCTGGGCATCTAGGGATAAAAAAACGTAGGCATGCTACCCGGCCACTTCTAGTTGTGCGGCAGGTTTAGTTCATGGTCAGTATAGTTTCCATCTTCCAAGAGCTAGTTCTCATGTATGCTGGGCTATGTTCTCTCGCCATTGAGAATCATGACAGGCTGTGGAGTCAGTAAGCTAAATGTCCGACTACAAAATTTACGATTCCCAACTCCAGCCCTAGCTCAATACTGAGCGTGAACATAAAGTGCAGCACAGATCCATCTCAACTAAAAGCAGAGATCCTTAGATTAGGAACAGAACAGACATTTATAGGACATTTCAGAACTTTCCCAAATTATTTTCAAAACATTTATAACACGTCCTGCACTGAACCACTGAACCCAATTTATTACATATTTTTATACAGACTCCGACTTTACAAAAATGGACACCGACTCCAACTCCAAAACCCTGACTGTAACCATGACTGAGACTGGTTACCCACAAAACTAATCAGTTTTCTGACATTAAACACATTTCTGGGTGTGATTTTACATGGTCTAAATTACATTTTGAAGTTTTAGCTGTTTTGGTTATAGATTTTACCATTCACTTTATATAGAGGTAAGAACTTGTACCATGTAGAATCTTGTTATCTTGTTCTGGTGAAGAACATTACGGTGACTGCTACATAATCTTGGAAAGGAAATCAAATCAAAATTTCTGACAATGTAAAAGATAGCTATAGGAGAATGTTTCCTCTATCTTTTGTATCAAGTTCTCATCTTTATCTATAAAAACAAGGGAAAGAACAAATCTATCCTACAAGATGTTACAGAATTCAAAGAAGGTGGCCTAAGATCACAGACTTCAGCACTTTCATTTTCTCAGGTGTATATACAACATGTCAAAGGATCAATTTGACAGGGTTTCCCCTTTAACCATATCTTCTTTTTGAAAAACGTCCTTGTTATATTTTTGTTGTTGCACGCCTTAGTGTTTTTTTATTTCAATAGCTCCCATACTACTTCTATAGCATTTTTCAGAGAAGTCCCTCAGGATACTGGAAAAGTAAAGGGGAGGTACGGGTTTAGAAAACATGATAGTACTTTTCTGAAGCAACATCCCACTAGTTCCTGAGTTTTCTCTTAGGGCTCATTTCCACATGCGAGAAACACGTCCGTGTCTCGCATGTGGAAACCAAGCTCTGGCGCCGGCACTTTGGAGCGGAGCGTGCAGCTCCATGTGTTTCTATGCGGCCGCACGCTCCGCTCTGGAGTGCCGGTGCCAGAGCTTGGTTTCTACATGCGAGACACGGACGTGTTTCTTGCATGTGGCAATGAGCCCTAACACTGTACTTCAACTTACTGGTAATAAGAGTGGCTAGGCCTGAGTTGTAATACCCTATACAACCTGTGGACAGAAGTGGTGCTGTTAAGTAAAATAAAATGCAAAAAAACTACCTTAGGCTATGTGAAAACGTTGCACATTTGCCTGTGGAATTTTCCATGTGGATTCTGCATTTCTTGGCAGAAAACACAGGTCAAAATCTGAGCGTTTTTTAATGTGGATTTTGTGCGTTTTTTCTGTGGATTTGCTGCAGATTTTGAGTGGATTTCATGCGTCTTTACCCCTGCGTTTTCCTATAATGGAATGGGTGCAGAAACGCTGCAGAAATGCACAAAGAAGTGACATGGTCCATTTTTTAATCCGCTGTGGATTTTTCCGCACCATTAGCACAGCATTTTTATTTTCCCATTGATTTACTTTGTACTGTAAATCACATGCGGTTCTGCAGCATTTCTGCACGGAAAAAACGCTGCGGATCCGCAGCAAATCCGCAACGTGTGCACATAGCCTTACATTCCAAACTATTTGGTGATTTAACATGTTCAAAATACTGAATAGATCTGGAAAAAACAACTTAATGAAAATAAGACATTTTTGAGATGAAACATAAGGGCTTTTCAGTGCAGATCTATTGGCATGCCTATCAGCAAGACAGTATTAATCAATATTCCCATGTTCTCTTCTCAGTTTTTTTTCCACAGGGGCGAGACTCCTGTAGATACTCCAAGAGCCAGAAGCAATGATGCAGTCTAGAAATAATGATACTGTTTTTGAAGTAAAAAAAAAAAAGTCTGGGCTGATTATTTTGTCAGCTTTGTAGGCAAGTCACTTTATCCGCATGTGCCTGAGGCATTGGGCTCTATGGGAAGGAGAATGAACAAAGAATCATAGATCACTTGTACTTTTTACACCTGCAAAACTATTTTTATTTTTTTCCATTTCCATCAGAGAGGTTCACTGCATTCCATTATAAATAGTGGAAATTAATAGCAGCAGGATAAATAGGTCTGTGTACAGCAAGGTTTGTTATCAATTGCAACTCCAGCTGCGTTATAGTCCACACTAAAGAGATATCATTTCTGTACCAGTTACCCAGCCCTGACTCTCCGGTTAAGAAAAATACTCATAGGGGAATTACAGTTTTAGCAAATAAATTAAATTATACAATTTACTAGTAAACCAGAACTGTAGAAAAAAGACATGGACAGCATAACAAAAATCAAACAAAGATCTAATGCCGCTACGCAAAACTTAAAATACTGAACATGAGGTTCTAAGTTTAACATTCTGATCAAACTGTATGAAGCCCACTGCCAGAATACTTTTTACGTATATGAAAAGTCCACTGGTTTTCAATGATTTGCCCACCATCATTTATTAGGTAGTGTAATTATTTCCATCCAGTAGATATGTCTGTCCTGGTCATGTGGTGGTTTCTTCGATGTAGTGTGTTACAATACAGAGCTCTGACAACTTTGGTAAAGGCACGAGCAAAGGAGGTAAGCCGAAAATCATGCAGACCTTTGCAAGCTGATGGGGTTTTTATGTTAATTGCTATTGAATTATTGTCTGCTATTGTTAATTGATTGCACAGTTTTGCAGGCAAGCCTGCAGAAGCGTTGGAAACAACTCGCTGCTTCCAGAAGGAAACAGTCATATTATTTTCATTTCCATATCTTTTCACAGCCCACTTACAACTGTACACGTGTCCTCAGGAAACAGATGCTGTTGATAACTGTGGAGGAGAGGTAAGAGAGCCGCAGACCCTAGAGGTAATTTATCAATATTGGCATTTCGTATCCCAGTCTAGAACAATAAGCCCGTTGACATAAAATGCCACAATGCCTATAATTAGATTTGACATATGTTTGGGCTGCCCGTTTGCCAGAAAATTTAATCTAGACCAACTATTAGCTGTCATAGTGTCATGTTGAGTGGCAATTGTTCATGCCTATTTTTACTAAACCTGCCCACTTTTTAGTGAATTAATGGGACCCGCACATAAGGATAAAGTGAAAATAAGTGTAGAGGGGATGATAAACATTCCCTTGCATGTGTGTGATCATTGCTAGAACTACCATTTTAAAAGTTGTAGTGCCGACTATGGTAACTGTGCCCTCAGAAGAATGGGGATGGGCAACTAGACTTGGCACAATATGCCACACAACATATACAGTAGTGACCAAAGGTTTCGCATTTTTTTTTAAAGTGTCATTACCTCTGTCTGGTTGTTGTGATGCCATTTTCCTGGTGATTTTAGTAAACCAGAAGCAAATGGTTGTCAGCTATAAGGATGAAAATTGTGATTGACATTGTTTTATCCCTTTATTTGTTCGTTTTCCACATTTTCTGGGCCAAATGTTTTAAATATTTTGTTATGGGTAGTCGAATTTTGCCTAAAATTTTTCGGTTAAAACATGGCAAAGACAAAGCCAAATTTATCACAAGATGTCAGGAAGCTTATTATTCTGAGGGTAAAGTCAGGCAGGAGCCAAAAAAGGTAGCTATGGAATTCAACTGTTCTCAGCGTCAAGTATAATAAAGAAAGAATAAGAAGGTTATTGAACAGCTGACAAACCTAGAAGTAGATGACCACGGAAAACTTCCTCTAAAGTTGATCATATTATTAAGAAAAAGTCAGTTTCTGATATCCATAAAACTGCTCTACAGATTTCACAGGAAATGAAAGAAGAATATGGCGTCAAAGTGAGTTGCCAAACTGTGGGGCGATGGCTAAGAGCAGTAGGGTTGAATGCACAAGTTCATGTCAAGAAGACTTTCATCTCAGCAAACAACCGTAACATCTGACTTGAATTTGCCAAAGAACACGGCCAATGGAGACAGTTCGGTCTAAGGTGTTGTGGTCAGATGAATCCAAGTTCAATCTGTTTAATATTGATGGCAAGCACTATATATACCTCCCAATTGGAAAATGTAGTGATGTAAGGTACCAAACACCTACAGTGAAGCATGGTGGTGGCAATATCCTGGTTTGGAGCTGCTTTTCTGCATCTGCCATTGGCCCTCTGCATAGAATTGATGTAAATATGAATGCTACCATGTACAAAAATATACTGGAGAATGTAATGCTGACACATTAAATTCCAGCCAAACAATTATCCTAAGCACACATCCAACATAGTCAAAAATTGGTTAGCAAAGAAAAATATTCGCCTGTAACAATGGCCAAGCCAATCACCTGGTATAAATCCTGTAGAGCACCTTTGGGATGAGTTAGGGTGACAAGCTGGGGTCCATACCCATAGCAAGAAAGATGAATTGTTTGCAGATTTGTAAATGAAATGGAGCAAGATCCCTCAGGATGCTTTGAATCCCCTAGTGGCTTCAATGCCCGGTCGGTGTTATGCAGTCATTAAAGCAGGAGGTTATGCTACAAAACACTAAATTATGACATTGTAAATAATTAATTACTCCCTATGTTGTGATCAATAAATAATATATGCCAAACTTTTGGCAGTCAGTTTTTTTTATTAAGTGACCATACCTACAGTTGTGGCCAAAAGTATTGACACCCCTGCAATTCTGTCAGATAATACTCAGTTTCTTCCTGAAAATGATTGCAAACACAAATTCTTTGGTATTATTATCTTCATTTAATTTGTCTTAAATGAAAAAACACAAAAGAGAATGAAGCAAAAAGCAAAACATTGATCATTTCACACAAAACTCCAAAAATGGGCCAGACAAAAGTATTGGCACCCTCAGCCTAATACTTGGTTGCACAACCTTTAGCCAAAATAACTGTGGAACACCTCTGGGCTAAACTCTGCCCACTTTTCAAAAAGTTGGTGTAGTTGGCCTAGACCACTAAAATGTCAAAAGTTTCAAACATTTTTATGCCAGAATTCAGATGAAGACTGTCTGATACATCAGATCCTTGACTCCAATCATAAGGCCATATGAAACAAAGGTAATACTAACATGGTATTTAAAGTGCATGGTGTTTAACCCCTTCCTGACATCGGACGTACTATCCCGTCGAGGTGAGGTGGGCCCGTATGACCACCGACGGGATAGTACGTCATCACCGATCAGCGGCGCTCATGGGGGGAGCGCGGCCGATCGCGGCCGGGTGTCAGCTGCATATCGCAGCTGACATCCGGCACTATGAGCCAGGAGCGGTCACGGACCGCCCCCGGCACATTAACCCCCGGCACACCGCGATCAAACATGATCGCGGTGTACCGGCGGTATAGGGAAGCATCGAGCAGGGAGGGGGCTCCCTGCGGGCTTCCCTGAGACCCCCGGAGCAACGCGATGTGATCGCGTTGCTCCGAGGGTCTCCTACCTCCCTCCTCGCCGCAGGTCCCGGATCCAAGATGGCCGTGGCATTCGGGTCCTGCAGGGAAGGAGGTGGCTTACCGAGTGTCTGCTCAGAGCAGACACTTGGTAAGCCTGCAGCCCTGCACAGCAGATCGCAGATCTGGCAGAGTGCTGTGCACACTGCCAGATCAATGATCTGTGATGTCCCCCCCTGGGACAAAGTAAAAAAGTTAAAAAAAAATTCCCCACATGTGTGTAAAAAAAAAAAAAAAAAAATATCCTAAATAAAGAAAAAAAAATATATATTATTCCCATAAATACATTTCATTAGCTAAATAAAATAAAAAAAACAATAAAAGTACACATATTTAGTATCGCCGCGTCCGTAACGACCCAACCTATAAAACTGCCCCACTAGTTAACCCCTTCAGTAAACACCGTAAGAAAAAAAAAAAAACGAGGCAAAAAACAACGCTTTATTATCATACCGCCGAACAAAAAGTGGAATAACACGCGATCAAAAAGACTGATATAAATAACCATGGTACCGCTGAAAACGTCATCTTGTCCCGCAAAAAACGAGCTGCCATACAGCATCATCAGCAAAAAAATAAAAAAGTTATAGTCCTGAGAATAAAGCGATACCAAAATAATTATTTTTTCTATAAAATAGTTTTTATCGTATAAAAGCGCCAAAACATAAAAAAAAGATATAAATGAGATATCGCTGTAATCGTACTGAACCGATGAATAAAACTGCTTTATCAATTTTACCAAACGCGGAACGGTATAAACGCCTCCCCCAAAAGAAATTCATGAATAGCTGGTTTTTGAACACTCTGCCTCACAAAAATCGGAATAAGAAGCGATCAAAAAATGTCACGTGTCCGAAAATGTTACCAATAAAAACGTCAACTCGTCTCGCAAAAAACAAGATCTCACATGACTCTGTGGACTCAAATATGGAAAAATTACAGCTCTCAAAATGTGGTAACGCAAAAAATATTTTTTGCAATGAAAAGCGTCTTTCAGTGTGTGACGGCTGCCAATCATAAAAATCCGCTAAATAACCCGCTATAAAAGTAAATCAAACCCCCCTTCATCACCCCCTTAGTTAGGGAAAAATAAAAAAATAAAAAAATGTATTTATTTCCATTTTCCCATTAGGGTTAGGGCTAGAGTTAGGACTAGAGTTAGGGTTAGGGTTAGGGCTAGGGTTAGGGTTAGGGCTAGGGTTAGGGCTAGGTTTAGGGCTAGGGTTAGGGCTAGGGTTGGGGCTAGGGTTAGGGCTAGGGCTAGGGTTGGAGCTAGGGTTAGGGCTAGGGTTAGGGCTAGTGTTACGGCTAGTGTTAGGGCTAGGGATAGGGCTAGTGATAGGGCTAGTGTTATTGCTAGGGTTAGGGCTAGGGTTATGGCTAGGGTTGGGGCTAGGGTTGGGGCTACAGTTAGGGTTGGGGCTAAAGATAGGGTTAGGGTTTGGATTACATTTACGGTTGGGAATAGGGTTGGGTGTGTCTGGGTTAGAGGAGTGGTTAGGGTTACTGTTGGGATTAGGGTAAGGGGTGTGTTTGGATTAGGGTTTCAGTTATAATTGGGGGGTTTCCACTGTTTAGGCACATCAGGGGCTCTCCAAACGGGACATGGCATCCGATCTGAATTCCAGCCAATTCTGCGTTGAAAAAGGAAAACAGTGCTCCTTCCCTTCAGAGCTCTCCCGTGTGCCCAAACAGGGGTTTACCCCAACATATGGGGTATCAGCGTACTCAGGACAAATTGGACATCATCTGTTGGGGTCCAATTTCTCCTGCTACCCTTGGGAAAATACAAAACTGGGGGCCAAAAAATAAGTTTTGTGGGAAAAAAAAATATTTTTTTATTTTCACGGCTCTGCGTTGTAAACTGTAGTGAGACACTTGGGGGTTCAAAGTTCTCACAACACATCTAGATAAGTTCCTTGGGGGGTCTAGTTTCCAATATGGGGTCACTTGTGGGGGGTTTGTACTGTTTGGGTACATCAGGGGCTCTGCAAATGCAACGTGACGCCTGCAGACCAATCCATTTAAGTCTGCATTCCAAATGGCGCTCCTTCCCTTCCGAGCTCTGTCTTGCGCCCAAACAGTGGTTCCCCCCACATATGGGGTATCAGCGTACTCAGGACAAATTGAGCAACAACTTTTGGGGTCCAATTTATCCTGATACCCTTGTGAAAATACAAAACTGGGGGCTAAAAAATCATTTTTGTGAAAAAAAAAAAGAATTTTTATTTTCACGGCTCTGCGTTATAAACTGTAGTGAAACACTTGGGGGTTCAAAGTTCTCACAACACATCTAGATAAGTTCCTTGGGAGGTCTAGTTTCCAATATGGGGTCACTTGTGGGGGGTTTGTACTGTTTGGGTACATCAGGGGCTCTGCAAATGCAACGTGACGCCTGCAGACCAATCCATTTAAGTCTGCATTCCAAATGGCGCTCCTTCCCTTCCGAGCTCTGTCATGCGCCCAAACAGTGGTTCCCCCCCCCATATGGGGTATCAGCGTACTCAGGACAAATTGGACAACAACGTTTGGGGTCCAATTTATCCTGATACCCTTGTGAAAATACAAAACTGGGGGCTAAAAATCATTTTTGTGAAAAAAAAAAGGAATTTTTATTTTCACGGCTCTGCGTTATAAACTGTAGTGAAACACTTGGGGGTTCAAAGCTATCAAAACACATCTAGATAAGTTCCTTAGGGGGTCTACTTTCCAAAATGGTGTCACTTGTGGGGGTTTTTAATGTTTAGGCACATCAGGGGCTCTCCAAACGCAACATGGCATCCCATCTTAATTCCAGTCAATTTTGCCTTGAAAAGTAAAATAGCGCTCCTTCCCTTCCGAGCTCTGCTATGCGCCCAAACAGTGGTTTACCCCCACATATGGGGTATCGTCGTACTCAGGACAAATTGCACAACAACTTTTGTGGTCTAAGTTCTTCTCTTACCCTTGGGGAAATAAAAAAATGGGGGCGAAAAGATCATTTTTGTGAAAAAATATGATTTTTTATTTTTACGGCTCTGCATTATAAACTTCTGTGAAGCACTTGTTGGGTCAAAGTGCTCAACACACATCTAGATAAGTTCCTTAAGGGGTCTACTTTCCAAAATGGTGTCACTTGTGGGGGGTTTCAATGTTTAGGCACATCAGGGGCTCTCCAAACGCAACATGGCGTCCCATCTCAATTCCAGTCAATTTTGCATTGAAAAGTCAAATGGCGCTCCTTCCCTTCCGAGCTCTGCCCTGCGCCCAAACAATGGTTTACACCCACATATGGGGTATCAGCGTACTCAGGACAAATTGCACAACAATTTTTGGGGTCCAATTTCTTCTCTTACCCTTGGGAAAATAAAAAATTGGGGGCGAAAAGATCATTTTTGTGAAAAAATATGATTTTTTTATTTTTACGGCTCTGCATTATAAACTTCTGTGAAGCACTTGTTGGGTCAAGGTGCTCACCACACATCTAGATAAGATCCTTAGGGGGTCTACTTTCCAAAATGGTGTCACTTGTGGGGGGTTTCAATATTTAGGCACATCAGGGGCTCTCCAAATGCAACATGGCGTCCCATCTCAATTCCAGTCAATTTTGCATTGAAAAGTCAAATGGCGCTCCTTCCCTTCCGAGCTCTGCCCTGCGCCCAAACAATGGTTTACACCCACATATGGGGTATCAGCGTACTCAGGACAAATTGCACAACAATTTTTGGGGTCCAATTTCTTCTCTTACCCTTGGGAAAAAAAATTGGGGGCGAAAAGATCATTTTTGTGAAAAAATATGATTTTTTATTTTTACGGCTCTGCATTATAAACTTCTGTGAAGCACTTGTTGGGTCAAAGTGCTCACCACACATCTAGATAAGATCCTTAGGGGGTCTACTTTCCAAAATGGTGTCACTTGTGGGGGGTTTCAATGTTTAGGCACATCAGGGGCTCTCCAAATGCAACATGGCGTCCCATCTCAATTCCAGTCAATTTTGCATTGAAAAGTCAAATGGCGCTCCTTTTCTTCCGAGCTCTGCCATGCGCCCAAACAGTGGTTTACCCCCACATATCGGGTATCAGCGTACTCAGGACAAATTGTACAACAAATTTTGGGGTCTATTTTCTCCTGTTACCCTTGGTAAAATAAAACAAATTGGAGCTGAAATAAATTTTGTGTGAAAAAAAGTTAAATGTTTATTTTTATTTAAACATTCCAAAAATTCCTGTGAAACACCTGAAGGGTTAATAAACTTCTTGAAAGTGGTTTTGAGTACCTTGAGGGGTGCAGTTTTTAGAATGGTGTCACACTTGGGTATTTTCTATCATATAGACCCCTCAAAATGACTTCAAATGAGATGTGGTCCCTAAAAAAAAATGGTGTTGTAAAAATGAGAAATTGCTGGTCAACTTTTAACCCTTATAACTCCGTCACAAAAAAAAATTTTGGTTCCAAAATTGTGCTGATGTAAAGTAGACATGTGGGAAATGTTACTTTTTAAGTATTTTGCATGACATATGTCTGTGATATAAGGGCATAAAAATTCAAAGTTGGAAAATTGCGAAATTTTCAAAATTTTCGCCAAATATTCGTTTTTTTCACAAATAAACGCAAGTTATATCGAAGAAATTTTACCACTATCATGAAGTACAATATGTCACGAGAAAACAATGTCAGAATCGCCAAGATCCGTTAAAGCGTTCCAGAGTTATAACCTCATAAAGGGACAGTGGTCAGAATTGTAAAAATTGGCCCGGTCATTAACGTGCAAACCACCCTTGGGGGTGAAGGGGTTAAGAACCACAGCATGTGAATTTTCAATTTTTCACAACAAATAATGTCTGTAAACAATGTAATACAAGTCAATCAATATTTTTTATGTATGCCAAAATGGTATTAGGAAAAACTTCAAATTATCTCACAAAACAACAAGCCCTAATAAAGATACATTGATGGAAAAATAAAAAAGTTATGGGTCTTGAAAAGTAATGACAAAAAAAATATTATTTGAAAAAAAACAAAACCTTGTTCTGTTATTAGGCAAATCAAAGCAAACTGTAACAGCAGGGCACCTACCAAGAAAAAAATTGCAGATTTACTAATATGTGTAGGGAAACCATTACCATACAGCATACCAGGAAAAATGCACCTAGGGGAAAATTCTACCCAAGTTCCCACTGAAGAGCGGATGTGTGCACTGGGTGTATGAACCATGCTCAGGACTTCCATCTACAGTTGTGTGAAAGTTTTTTCCTCTTCCTGATTTCCTATTCTTTTGCATGTTTGTCACACCAAAATATTTGTGATCACTGAACAAATTTAAATATTAGACAAAGATAACACAAGTAAACACAAAATGCAATTTTTAAAATGAAGGTCTTTATTATTAAGGGAAAAAAGAAATCTAAACCTAAAAGTATTTACCTCCCCCCCACTTAAAACAGAAATTAATTGTGGTTTATCATATCTTTGGGAAGCTGAGTTCAAATTCCCTAGCCACACGCAGGCGTAATTACTACCACACCTGTTCTAAATCAAGAAATCACTTAAATAGGACCTGTCTGACAAAGTGAAATAGACCAAAATATCCTCAAAAGCTAACATCAAACCACGATCCAAAGAAATTCCGGAACAAATGAGAAACAAAGTAATTGAGATCTCAGTCTGGAAAAATATATAAAGACATTTCTCAAGCTTTGGGACTTCAGCGAACCACAATGAGAGCCATTACCCACAAATGGCGAAAACACGGAAGAGTGGTGGACCCTCTCAGGAGTGGCTGGCCTATGAAAATGACCCCAAGAGCGCAGCAATTACTCATCCAAGAGGCCACAAAAGACTCCACAACAACATCCAAAGAACTGCAGGCCTCACTTGCCTCAGTTATGGTCAGTGTTCATGATTCCACCATAAGAAAGAGACTGGGCAAGAATGGCCTGCATGACAGAGATCCAAGACGAAAACCACTGCTGAGCAATAAGAACATAAAGGCTTGTCTCAGTTTTGTCAGAAAACAACTTGATGATTTCCATGACTTTTGAGAGAGAGAACACTCTGTGGACTGACAAAACAAAAGTTGAACATTTCGGAAGGTGTATGTCCCATTACATCTAGTGTAGAAGTAACACAGAATTTCAGAAAAGGAACATCATATCAACAGCAAAATATAGTGGTGGCAGTGTGATGGTCTGGGAGCTGTATTGCTGCTTCAGGATCTGGAAGACTTGCTGTGCTAAATAGAATCATGAATTCTGCTATCTACTAAAAACCCTGAAGGACAATGGCCAGCCATCTGTTCATGACCTCAAGTTGAAGTGCACTTGGTTTATGCTGCAGGACAATGATCCAAACACACCAGCAAGTCCACCTCTGAATGGCTTAAGACAAACAAAATGAATACTCATTGCCAATTATCAAGCTCAGACGAATACCACCACGTATCAAATATAAGTAGAGATAATTTTATAGTTAAATATCAATAATCTTAATTACAAAAAACACACAGTGAGAGAAAACGGTACAAAGAAGCCCCTAAAAATCCTTTAAAAACAGTTAGGGCAACATGGTTCAGACAATTTATGACTAGCATATATAGATATATTATAAGTCAGTACATCCAATATACATAATAGAAAAGTGCATAGCCATATTAGAATAATTACAGGCAATGGAATGAAAATAAAGAGGTTGTGCTGCTAGATATTAATTATCTGCATTAGGCAGTATCAAAAGAAGCCCATGTAAGGCAGCAGAAGTATATCAACCAGACATAACTAGGAAATACAGACCATGTGACATTATAGTGACTTGAAGCACAGTACTCAGTACCCCCACACACATTTTGCGTGTAGCATCGTCCGATATAGTAAGCTTTTGATTGCAGTTTTTGCTGCTAAGGGTGGCCCAACCAGTTATTTGGTTTAGAGGAGAATCATTTTTTCACATAGGGCCCTATAGGTTTGGATTTCTTTATCCCTTAATAATAAAGACCTTCATTTAAAAACTGCATTTTGTGTTCACATGTGCTATATTTGTCTAATATTTAAATTTGTTTGGTGATCTCAAAACATTTAAGTGTGACAAACATGCAAAAGAATCGGAAATTTGGAAGGGGGCAAACACTTTTTCACACAACTGTAGGTGCCGGCTGTGCTATTTATCCTTCACCCCAAATCTGACTGCTGCGACTGGAGCTTATTCCGATCGCTGCAGTTTAACCTGATAGATGTTGCTGGCAATTGTGACAGCGGCACTTTAGGGGTTGTAAATGGGGGGGAATTGTCGCTTCCAACATCCAATGGCTACCCCTGCAAGAAGATTGCAGGGTCGGGGTGCCAATGTCATTGTCATGGCAAGAATGTGGATCTATCAAAGGCCCCTTTGTCTTCCATGTTTGTACACATATGAAGCCCATTAATAATAAAATATTGTAGTGTACTGTACAAATAATTAAGTGATCGCAGGTTCAAGTGCCCAAGAAAGACTAATAAAAAAACGAAAATAAATAAAACATGTACAAAAATAACAGGTTACATCACTCCGTTGTCCTGGAACATAATTAAAGTGTAAAAAAAATTATAAATGGAATTTAAAAAAAACACCAGAAAGGTGTATGGCCCACAAAATGATATTGATATAAACTATGGCTTGAACAGTAACAAGCTCACCCTCATACAACTCTATCAAGAGAAAAATAAAAACATTGGAAAACGCAGCTCTTGGAAGATAAAAAGGAAAACTCAAAAGTGAAGTGATACCGCCTGCAACTCTGCTGCCTTAGGGCCTACATAACCCAAGAGCTGGCCTTGCATACCATATGTGTGTATGAAGGACATGTGAGTGGACGACATCATTACCATACATGTCTGTGTGGAGCAAACCATAGAAATACATGTAAGTGGAGGACATCATTACCAGACATGTGTTTGTAGGACATCTGTCACAACTCGGTTGTCGGGTGTCCCTGGACCAGGGGCTCCTTCCCTGTCAATAATGCTAGGGATGCCCTAGCTCACGCTGTTCCCCGAATTACTACTGATGGTGAAAATGCCAGGGCCACATACGTTGCCTTAGCTCTGGAATTTGCCCTCAGTCTGTTCCTTTCCCCCACACAGGTAAGAGGGGAGTAGTATTGTACCGTAATACACCAACCAGACTAACAAGGTAATATGAACAGGGATAAAGGAAAATACCATTCATACAAATATACACATATAAACAACAGAGGTAAACACCAGGGAGTGGAGGATGGTGTTAAACCAAAGTAGAAATAAGTGAATTATCATACACTCACAATCTAGCAACAGTCACAGATAAATCCACCAAATGATTTCTCCAATAACCACCAGCCACCTTCAGCCATGAGCTTAAGCTTCCAGGAGCTCTCAACTGAGCAAATTAACCCCTGCACTGCTAAAAGAAATGTACACCATTTAATATGAAGGTGAAAAGCTTCTAATCAGTGCAGGAATAGGAGAAATCAGACTGCGGTCTTCTGGCTCTTCTCTGCCGTGGTAAACCCGTGACAATAGTCCCCCTTCTATGCGGGACCTCAGGAACCTCAGAACCGGGTTTATCAGGCTGTGCCATGTGAAAAGACTGGATCAGCCTGACCGCATAGATGTCAGATGCTGGTACCCACATCCTCTCTTCAGGACTCTATCCCTTCCAGTGTACCAGATACTGAAGCGACCAACGAACTAAGCGAGAATCAATGATCTTGGCTATATGAAAATCCACAATGACTGGAGATGGTGGTAGCGGTAATGGTACAGAGGACACAGCATATTTTTTGAGTCAAGATTTATGAAACACATTATGGATACTATAAGTGGGCGGCAAGGCAGAATGCTACGGGATTGACGACGTTCACAATCTTATAAGGACTGATGAACCTGGGACCCAGTTTCCAAGAGGGAACCTTCAACTTAATGTTCTTTGAGAACAACCACCCCAAGTCACCAACACACAGGTCCAGACCCACCAAACGTCTCCAATCAGCCACACTCTTATACTTGGACCCCATCTTTCTCAAATTATCAATAACCCTTTGACACACAGACTTAATTGATGATGAAAATCGTTCTTCAGGTCTCCAGAAGAACAAATCCTATTAAATGAGCTGAACTGAGGATGAAACCGTATGCCCCTAAACTGGTAAACTCATGACAACGATTATTTACTGCAATTTAAGCTAGAGATAAGTAGGTAATCTAATCCTCCTGATTCTCAGACACAAAACACCTAAGATAAGTCTCAAGATTATTGTTAACCCGTTCAGTTAGCCCATTAGACTGCAAGCGTAACTTTGAACAGAATGAAAGATGGATCCGCAAACCAGTGAAAAATGCCCTCCAAAGTTTGGAAATAAACTGCACTCCCCGATCAGAAACAATACCGGTAAGAATCTTATGTCATTTTACAATCTCTCTGATGAAAATTTGCGCCAAGGTCTTGGCGTTAGGTAAAGCGGGTAGTGAAATGAAATGTGACATTTCACTGATTCTGTCCACCACCATCAAATTTACAGTATTATCTGCTGACACGGGTAGATCAGTGATAAAAACAACGGATAAATGAGACGAAGGTCTATTGGGAATCGCCAATGGTTAGAGAGACCCAGACGGACGAGTATAAGAGGTCTTAGAACTTACACAGACACTGCAGGGGGCTACTTACTCCTGAACATCCTGATGTACCCCTGACCACCAATAATGCCGAGTAAGAAGATCTGTGGTGGCTTTATTACTGGGATGTTCCACCAAGACCAAATCATGAGGGTCACTAAGAAATCTCAGATGGAGATTCACAGGTACAAACAGTTTACTTAACGGACAGACAGCAAGGGGGACCCCCTAAGCCTCAACAACCTTTTTCTCAAGATCAGAGCATGGAGAGGCAATAACCACCCATTTTTGTAGTATAGGAACCAGTTCACAATTATATCCACCCCCAGTAAAACGAGATAAGACTTCCACCTTAATGTTCTTGTTCACTGGCCTATACGTAACAAAAAAATTAAACCTGGTGAAGAACAATGCCCATCTTGCCTGTCAAGTGCAGTTAATGGAGAAGTGAATGGGTTAAGTCTGCGCTGCCATGTGGAAAGGATGAAGGATGCCAATCCAAGTGTAGGTGGTTTATTTGTCAATGCATTTCAAAGTATACATACTTCTTCTTCAGGACAATCACGATCAACCAGGATGTATACTTCAAAACGCACTGACAAATAAACCACCTACACTGGGAATGGCATCCTCCATCCTTTTCACATGGCAGTGCAGATTTAACCCATTCACTTCTCCATTACCTGCACTTTCATCCTCTCGTGGGCCTGCAGCAACTTAAGTGTTACCAGTGGTTGTGTGCACATAACCCGACCAGGTGAGCACCATTATCAATTCCTTTTGACATTTTACCCAAATAAGACCCTCTGTGTCTTTCCAGCCTAATTTTATTTGCATCGTTTGTCTAAGCGTTACATGTTTCGCAGACTCGAGATATACAAGATTCTTATGACCTGTGATTACCATAACCGGATGAACTAACCCCTCCAGAAAATCTTCAAAGACCCACTTGATTGCCAAGAGCTCCCTGCTACCAATGTCATGATTTTTCTCCGCAGATGACAGTTTTTTTAGAAAAGTATGCTCATGGACGCCATTTACCAGGAGACCCACGCTGCGACAATACAGCCTCTACCCCCACTTCAGACATGTCAACTTTTACAATAAATGGCTGAGTGACATCAGACTGGATAAGAGTTGGCGCAGATGCAAAACACTCCTTCAAGGTATCAAATGCCTCCATGGCAGGACTGGATCACTTGGAAAAGTCTGTCCATTTCCTGGTCATATCAGTCAGAGGTTTGACCACTACCGAAAAAGTTTTTTATGAACTTACGATAGTAGTAGATGAAACCCAAAAACCTTTGTAATGCCTTCAAATCCTCAGGACATTCCCAATCCAGCACCTCCAGGACTTTTGCCTCTCCATGTGAAAACCGGTGACAATAACACATATCCAAGAAAAGGGATCTCCTCAACCAAGAACATACACTTCTTTGGTTTGACAAATAATTTGCTCTTTCTGAGCATCTGTAAGACCTGCCTGACATGTACCTGACATGACTCAAGGCTAGGTGAATAAATGAATATGTCATCAAGATAGATTACAAGAAATCTACCTACCAGGTGACTAAAGATGTCATTGACAAAGTGCTGAAAGATGGCAGGAGCATTAGTCAACCCAAATGGCATCACAAGGTTCTCATAGTGTCCCTCAGGTGTATTTAAAGCGGTTCTAAACTCATCTCCCTCTTTAATATGTATGAGATTATACGCCCTGCTGAAATCCAGTTTAGAAAACCATTTTGCTCCTACAATCTGATTAAAGAGGTCTGGGATGAGAGGGAGCGAATCCGGATCTTGGACCATGATCTGAGAGAGTTCACAGAAATCTAGGCAGGGGCTAGTCTTTCTTCTTTACAAAGAAAAACCCCGCAGTGTTGGGGGATGTGAATGGTCTGATATGACCCTTTGGCAAACTTTCTGTGATATGGTCCTTCACGGCCTGCCTCTCTGGACCAGAGATATTATATAGTCTGCTCTTTGGCAGCTTGTCCCCAGGGAATAGATTAATGGCGCAATTATATAGATGATGGGGAGGAAGTTCTTGGCACCCGTGCTCCAAAAACACATCCCTAAAGTCAGACAGGTATTTAGGCACAGACTGGGTATCCACCCTTGCAAGCCAGGTACCCAAGCAGTGTCCTTGACGATACTTACTCCACTTTACCACCTCCTGAGTCTGCAAATCTACCACAGGGTGATGCAGAGTGAGCCAAGATAGTGCAAGAACCACAGGAGAGGGCAGACCCTCTAACACTTAACAGTCAATACCTTCTGAGTGCATGGCCCCTACCTGTAGATGTAACCCTCAGATGATTTGAGTATAATACCCCTGTCTCAAGGGTGCAAAGTTGATGGCTATTATGGGTGTAGGTCTGGACAGTGTATGTGCTTTAAGGACCTGGAGGAACCTAGCGTCGATCAAATTAAACCCCGTCCCACCTTATTTTTGCCCAAGGGGATTTCATCAGGTAGAAAAAATTGTGTCCTATCCACGGAGGAGATATGTACACCCAGGTTGCTAACCTCCTCGCAAACTCGGGCTCCGGTGGCTGTTTACAGTGAGGTAAGGAAAGACATGCACCCATAAAATGACCCTTTTTCCTACAGTAAAAACACACTCACCCTTTACGCCGAACTACAGTTTGATTCATGGAATATGTCACCCCATCCAACTGCATGGGTTCCTCAAATGACTCAGACCATGTTTCCCTGGTCCCCGGACTTCCTGTTTATTGGGGTGTCTTTATGTCTCTGGCAAAGACGGCAATCCACCCAGATAGCCAGAGATATGGTCACCTCAAGGGAAACTGGAGTCTCATACAGTGATAAGGCATCCTTTACTCTTACTGATAGCCCTTTACAGAACAGGCTACAGAGTGCGGACTCATTCCACTTCGTGTCAGTGGACCACCTCTGAAACTCGGAGTAATGCTCATCCACAGGCTGGTCTTCCTGATGAAGCTGACGTAGTGTGGACTCAGCCAGGAAGAAGCAGTCGGGATCGTCATATATGTGAACCAGCACCCCAGAAAATTCCTCCACCATCTGGAGCGACTGAGAGTCAGACGGGAGAGAGATTGCCCATGCTTGGGGGTCACCCTGAAAGAGAGAGATTATCCTCACCCACTGCTCCTTGGTTCCTGAGGAACAATAATGTAACCTGAAGTATAGCTTACAGGCTTCCCTGAAAACAACAAACTTGTCACAGCCCCCAGAGAACCTGTCAGGTCAAGCGATCTTGGGCTCCACTAAGAGTTGCCTTAGAGTCACTGTCTCTAAACCTAATGTGTTAGCGTGCTGCAAAATGCTAGTATGTAGATTTGCCACCTCCAGGCTGAGTTGCTGCAGTTGCCATGTCAAAGCAGAGATAGGATCCATAATGAATCAAAAAGGTTTCAGCCAAAGCTAATGTCACAACTTGGGTGTCCCGGGACCAGGGGCTCCTCCCCTGTCCCCAACGATAGGGGCACCCTAGATCACCCTATTCCCTGGATTACTTCTGATGGTGAAGATGACAAGGCCACACACCTTGCCTTAGCTCCTGAATCTGACCTCAGTCTGTACACTTCCCCCACCCAGGGAAGAGGGGAGTAGTAGTGTACTGTAATACACCAACCAGACTGAAAAGGTAACACAAACAGGGGTAAAGGAAAATACCAATCATACAAATATATTTATGCACACAACAGAGGTAAACACCGGGCAGTAGAGGATGAGGAAAAACCAAAGTAGAAGACGGCTAGCTAGCTCTGGCAATGAGTGCTAGCCAGAGCTCAGATTATAAAGGAGATGGGTGTGGCTAAAAGTGAACAGTTTCCAAGAGCTCTCAACTGAGGAAATTAACCCCTGCACTGGTAAAAGAAACCTGCACTGTTTAGTATGAAGGTGAAGTGCTTCTAAACAGTGTAGGAGTAGGAGAAATCAGACACTGTGATCTTCTGCCTCCTCTCTGTTGTGATTAACCCATGACAATTGCGTAGTGTGTTACTAACAGTAATGCTTAAAACTGTCGTCTCAGCTCTCTTCAGGTCATTGACCAGGTCCTCCCGTATAGAGATGAGCGAACGGAAAACGTTTGTCAATCTCAAATTCAGCACAAACGTAGCTCATTTGGATTCCTCTTCGGATTTCCGATCAGTTTTCCTCTAAGTCAGCTAAGTTCAGGCGCAGTTCGGTAAACGATCGAGTTTCCACTAATGCTTTTGTTAGAACTTTGGGTAGGATAGTGGTGTTGTATAATGAGCAGAGGGGGGACGAGATTTATGAGGGGAGGTGGTAGGTATAGGTCAGGGGATCAGTAGACTGTAACTTTTTAATTTAATTTAACTTAAAGTGTGTTCATTTCAGCAGCCAATTAGGGCACAGAAACCATCCACAATGTTCAGACACAAGGTCTTCTGTCATTGGCTGCCGAAGTCACATGTACCTCACCATATAAAAAGCGGACAGGTTGTTTTGCTGGCGCCATTTTGCCAGTATAACAGGGCAGAGAGGCTGCTCCTGCTGCAAGCTGTCATAGTTTGATAGGATCCTGTGTGAAATCAACCTTCCAGCATGTAACTAGTTTGTGCTAATAGTATTGTGCAGGTAGGAGTCCAGATTTCCTAATCAAAACCGTTTTGGCTAATACTGTGTTACAGTCAGGAGGTCAAATTTCCTAATGAAAATCGTTTAGGCTAATTTTGGGGTGCAGGTACCAGGCCCTATTTCCTAGTAAAAACAGTTTGGGCTAATATTGTTGTGCAGGTACCAGGCTCCATTTCCTAATCAAAATAGTTTGGGCTAATATTGTTGTGTAGGAACTAAGCCCAATTTCCAAATCAAGATCATTTGGCTTAATATTTGGGTCCAGGCACCAGGCCAAAAATCCTAATCAAAAACCTTTGGACCAGCAGTCAGGAGTTCACATTTCCTGATCAAAATTGTTTGGGATAATATTGGGGTGCAGGCACCAGGCCCTATGTCCTAATCAAAATTGTTTGGGCTAATATTGTTGTGTAGGTACGAAGACCAATTTCCTAATCAAAATCATTTGGCCTAATACTGGGGTCCAGGCACCAGGCCCCATACCCTAATCAAAAACCTTTGGACCAATATTGTTTTGCAGTCAGGAGTTCACATTTCCTGATCAAAATTGTTTGGGATAATATTGGGGTGCAGGCACCAGGCCCCATTTCCTAATCAAAATTGTTTGGGCTAATATTGTGTAGGTACGAAGACCAATTTCCTAATCAAAATCATTTGGCCTAATATTGGGGTCCAGGCACCAGGCCCCATACCCTAATCAAAAACCTTTGGACCAATATTGTTTTGCAGTCAGGAGTTCACATTTCCTGATCAAACTTGTGTTAGGGGTCGAGTTCCCGTCTCTGCACAGGGGGAATCTCGGGCCATCTCCGCTGCGGTTTCCCATTCTTCTCCTGCCGCAGTGGAGTCTGCTCAGCAGAGACGTCGGTCCCAGTGTCTTGCTCAGTCTGACTCTGTACAGAGAGTTGCTGCTGCTTTTCCTGCTTCTGCCATTGAAGTCAGTGCTGGGCAGCAGCGAGCAGACGCTTCTGGGACTAAGTCCTGCTTTTCTCATTCTGAGCATGCCCAGAGTAAGATCTCTCAGTGGAGATCCGAGGGTCACATGATCAGACACTGCAGCTAAGGTCCTGTAGGTGCTCACGCTCTGTGGCTGCCTCTCATTGGTCCTTCTTGGTAGGTCCTGTACGTGCTGCAGCTATTTAAGGCTCGCATGGCCGCACAGCCATGTGCTAGTATTGCTTTCATTTATGTACTTTGCGCCAGTGTGGTCTTTTATGAGTGTGTTAAGGGACCCGGCTGAAATAAGCCCCTAGAATGCTGGCACCTCCGGTGAGGAGTTTCGTGTGCATGCAAGACCACTGACTGTTCTTGTTTAGACAGTTAGCCTGTGCCTCTGTGGTGTCTAACAGGACGCAGTGCTTTGAGTTCACGGCTGCTCTGTGAAGTAACAGAGTTAGCTAACACTGCCATTTAGTTCCGCTATTTGCCAGCAGCTGGTTCTCCTGCACGGTGGACCCCGGGCTGAGAACGCATCTATTCTAATAAAATATATACATTCATTAGGTGCATTCCGCTAGCCCTAACATAATACTAGCGCCAGGGTCTGGCTAGTAAATGACGGACATACAGCAATCTTTACGGTATATCCAGCAGCTGGAGGGTAGGTTGGCAGCTCTCGAGAGCTCAACCTCAGCTGTGGATATTTCCGCAGTTGCTGTACAGGCTGCTAGCATGGCTGCAGCAACCTTGTCCACTGCCACCCCTGTTCCGACATTTTCGCGCCTCCCGCTCCCAGAAAAATTTTCTGGAGAAAGCAGATCTTGTAGGGGATTCGTGAGTCAGTGCCCTATTCACCTTGAGCTTCTGGCTGCACGTTTTCCCACAGTGCGGGCTAAGGTGGGATTTATTGTGTCCCTCTTGTCGGACAGGGCGTTGGAATGGGCTACGCCGCTGTGGGAGCGTGGCGATCATGTGGTGCAGAGTGCTCCGTTGTTTCTGAGCACTCTGAAACAGGTCTTCCTAGGACCTCAAGTCACCCATGATACGGCGCTCCAACTGCTGGCATTAACTCAGGGTGAGTCCTTGGTCAGCCAATTTGCCATCTGTTTCCGAACTTTAGCTTCAGAGCTGGAGTGGCCGGATAAAGCCCTTATCCTCATATTTTGGAGGGGGCTGGCTGATCACGTTAAGGACGCTCTGGCCACTAGGGAGATGCCAGCCACACTGGAGGAGTTAAAAACTGTCTCTACCCGTATTGACCTCCGTTTTTACGAGCGGAGGTTAGAGCGAGCCCAGTGTAGGCAGAGGTTTCGGCTGGCTCCCACCTTCGCCAGACCTCTGGAATCTCCGGTCCTGGTTACTGAGTCACATGAGGCCAGGGAGGTGTCACGAGCGGATTCTAAGTCCCGGACCGCTTGGACATCCAAGGTCTGTCATGTTTGCCAGCAGTCTGGACATCTTGCCACCAGATGTTCCCAGCGGTCGAGGAGACGTCAGCCTCTAGTGGTAGTCGGTGGAGGTACTCTAGATACGGCGACGTTTGCCTCAAAATTGTCCTTTAAGGGGACAATTATTATTGGCTCATCTTCCCACTCAGTAGAGCTCTGCGTGGATTCTGCGGCAGAGGGCAATTTCATGTCTTCCGCCTTTGCCCAACGTCACGAAATACCCCTGGTTATGCTAGCGCAACCAGTTACGGTACGAGTGGTGAATGGGTCGACACTGCCTTCACAGATAACTCACCAGACCATTCCTTTTACTCTGTCCATGTCGCCATCCCATCAGGAGGCAATATCTCTGCTCGTCATACCTGAGGGTATTGATGAGGTCCTGTTGGGGATACCTTGGATACGGTACCACTCTCCACATATCGAGTGGTCTTCAGGCAGAATTTTGGGATGGGGTGAGTCTTGTGAGGGCAGGTGTCAAAGGGAGTGCGTTCAGGTTGCTACTACAGAGGTACCAGCAGGTCTATCCTCTCTCCCCAAACAATACTGGTCTCATGCGGACGTGTTCTCCAAAAAGGCAGCGGAGACCCTTCCGCCTCACCGCCCCTATGACTGTCCTATTGATCTCTTGCCTGGTGCTGAGCCTCCCCGGGGTCAAGTTTATCCATTATCTCTCCCGGAGTCGGAGGCTATGTCTCAGTACATCCAAGAAAATCTGGCAAGAGGGTTCATCAGGAAGTCGGTGTCGCCTGCTGGGGCTGGGTTCTTCTTTGTTCAAAAGAAGAATGGGGAACTGCGTCCACGTATAGACTACAGGGGTCTTAACGCCATCACCGTTAAGAACAAATACCCATTACCCCTGATATCTGAGCTTTTTGATAGGCTACGGAGAGCAAGGGTATTTACAAAATTAGAACTGCGGGGTGCTTACAACCTGATTCGCATCCGTGAGGGGGACGAATGGAAGATGGCTTTTAACACCAGGGATGGGCACTATGAGTATCTGGTGATGCGCTTCGGGCTCTGTAATGCCCCAGCCGTTTGCCGAGACTTTGTGAACGACATCTTCCGGGATATGCTCTCCACCTCGGTCGTAGTCTATCTGGATGATATTCTCATCTACTCTCCAGATATTGACTCCCATCGGAGAGATGTTCGCAAAGTCTTTGACCTCTTACGCGCAAACTCCCTCTACGCCAAGTTAGAGAAGTGTGTGTTTGAGCAGGAGTCCTTGCCATTTCTTGGTTATATCATCTCTGCCCAGGGTTTGGCTATGGATCCTGCCAAGCTGCAGGCTGTGATGGACTGTCAGGAACCCCATTCTCTTAAAGCGGTGCAGCGCTTTATGGGGTTCATTAACTACTATCGACAGTTCATTCCACACTTCTCAACGTTGGTAGCTCCCTTGGTTGCCCTTACCAAGAAGGGAGCAAATCCCAAATTGTGGTCTGAGGAGGTCTCCAAGGCCTTTAATTCCATAAAGTCACACTTTGCTAGCGCTCCCATCCTACATCACCCCGATGTAGACAAACCATTTATCATGGAGGTGGATGCCTCATCTGTTGGTGCTGGAGCAGTCCTCTTCCAAAAAGACGCTCAAGGTCGGAAGCATCCTTGCTTCTTCTTTTCAAAGACCTTCTCACCAGCAGAGAGGAATTATTCCATCGGGGACAGGGAGTTGCTGGCCATGAAGTTGGCCTTCTCGGAGTGGAGACATCTCTTGGAGGGAGCTCGTTTTCCTTTCCAAGTCTTCACAGACCATAAAAATTTGGTGTACCTGCAGACAGCCCAGCGGTTAAATTCTCGCCAGGCTAGATGGTCCTTGTTCTACTCCCGGTTCCATTTCACCCTACATTTTCTTTCTGGGGAGAAGAACACTCTCTCTCGCTCTGTTGTGTCATCTGTGGAGGAGGAAGAGGAGCCTCGGCTTATTGTCCCCACTGAGAGCCTGAGAACCGTAGCTCCGGTTTCGCTAGAGTCTGTGCCTCCGGGCAAGACTTTTGTACCATCCAATTTGCGACCGGAGATTATCTCGTGGGCTCATTCGTCCAGGGTGGGTGGACATTTTGGGACAAAAAAAAGGACATCTGAGCTGTTGGCGAGGACGTATTGGTGGCCACATATGGTCCGTGATGTCAGGGATTATATTCTGGCGTGTGTCTCCTGCGCCAAAAATAAGTCTCCTCGACAACGGCCAGCTGGGTTACTCTATCCATTGCGGTGGCAGACAGGCCCTGGAAGATGGTCGGGATGGACTTTGTGGTGGGTTTGCTCAAGTCTCGGGGCTGTGTGTGGGTTATCACCGATCACTCCTCCAAAATGGTGCATTTGGTGCCGCTTCCGCGGTTACCTTCGGCACGGGCCTTGGCAGCGTTGTTCCTAAAGCACATCTTTCGCCTACACGGTATGCCAGACAAGATTGTCAGTGACCGGGGTCCCCAGTTTGCGTCTCGGTTCTGGAGAGAGCTTTGTCGTCTTCTCAGCATTGAGTTAAATCTCTCTTCCGCATATCATCCCGAGACGAATGGATTGATAGAGAGGGCCAATCAGACCTTGGTCACATATCTAAGACATTTTGTCTCAGCTAGGCAGGATGACTGGGCATCCTTGCTACCGTGGGCAGAGTTTGCGCTGAACAATGTGGTTGCCGACTCCACTGGACAAACCCCATTCCTTCTCAACTATGGTCAGCATCCGCGGGTACCTGTGCCTATGCCCGTGTCTTCTGCCGACTCCAGGGTGGCAGACTGGGCTGTGGAAGCACGGGATATTTGGGACCGCACTCAGGATGCCATTCAGGTCTCCAAGGAGAGAATGAGGTCCTCCGCCGATGCACATCGGTGCCCCGCTCCGACTTTTGCTCCCGGCGACTTAGTGTGGCTTTCCGCCCGTAAAATCAGGCTGCGAGTTGAGTCCACTAAGTTTGCACCTCGCTACTTGGGTCCTTTCAAGGTCCTCGAACAGGTTAACCCTGTGGTCTATCGCTTAGCCCTTCTGCCACGCCTGGGTATCACCGACACCTTCCATGTGTCCCTCTTGAAACCTTTATACATGTCCCGGTTTTCCGAGTCATCTGCCAGGACATCGGGTTCGTCTACGGACAATTACGAGGTGAACGCTATTTTGGGGTGCAAGGTGGTTCATGGCAAAAAGTTTTATTTGGTGGACTGGAAGGGTTACGGTCCTGAGGATAGGTCCTGGGAGCCTGCTGAGCGCATTCGGGCTCCGCAGCTCATTGCTGCCTTCGAGCGTAGCGAGGCCCAAGGAGGGGGGGGGTCCTAGGAGGGGGGGGGTAATGTTAGGGGTCGAGTTCCCGTCTCTGCACAGGGGGAATCTCGGGCCATCTCCGCTGTGGTCTCCCATTCTTCTCCTGCCGCAGTGGGGTCTGCTCAGTGGAGACGTCGGTCCCAGCGTCTTGCTCAGTCTGACTCTGTACAGAGAGTTGCCGCTGCTTTTCCTGCTTCTGCCATTGAAGTCAGTGCTGGGCAGCAGCGAGCAGACGCTTCTGGGACTAAGTCCTGCTTTTCTCGTTCTGAGCATGCCCAGAGTAAGATCTCTCAGTGGAGATCGAGGGTCACATGATCAGACACTGCAGCTAAGGTCCTGTAGGTGCTCACGCTCTGTGGCAGCCTCTCATTGGTCCTTCTTGGTAGGTCCTGTACGTGCTGCAGCTATTTAAGGCTCGCATGGCCGCACGGCCATGCGCTAGTATTGCTTTCATTTATGTACTTTGCGCCAGTGTGGTCTTTTATGAGTGTGTTCAGGGACCCGGCTGAAATAAGCCCCTAGAATGCTGGCACCTCTGGCGAGGAGTTTGTATGCTTGTGTGTTCAGGGACCTGGCCGAAATAAGCCCCTAGAATGCTGGCACCTCCGGCGAGAAGTTTCGTGTGCATGCAAGACCACTGACTGTTCTTGTTTAGACAGTTAGCCTGTGCCTCTGTGGTGTCTAACAGCGCGCAGTGCTTTGAGTTCAGGGCTGCTTTGTGAAGTAACAGAGTTAGCTAACACCGCCATTTAGTTCCGCTATTTGCTAGCAGCAGGTTCTCCTGCACGGTGGATGCAAACGCATCTATCCTAATAAAATATATACATTCATTAGGTGCATTCCGCTAGCCCTAACAACTTGTTTGGGATAATATTTGGGTACAGGCACCAGGCCCCATTTCCTAATCAAAATTGTTTGGGCTAATATTGTTGTGTAGGTACTAAGCCCAATTTACTAATCAAAATCATTTGGCCTAATATTGGAGTCCAGGCACCAGGCCCCATATCCTAATCAAAAACCTTTGGACCAATATTGTGTTGCAGTCAGGAGTTCACAATTCCTGATCAAAATTGTTTGGGATAATATTGGAGTGCAGGCACCAGGCCCCATTTCCTAATCAAAATTGTTTGGGCTAATATTGTTGTGCATGTACCAGGCCCCATTTCCTAATCAAAATTGTTTGAGCTAATATTGGGGTGCAGGTACCAGGCCCCACTTCCTAATCAAAATTGTTTGGGCTCATACTGTGTTGCAATCAGGAGGAGTTCACATTTTCTAATCAAAATCGTTTGGACTAATATTGGGGTGCAGGCACCAGACTCCATTTCCTAATCAAAATCATTTGGTCTAATATTGTTGAGCAAGGACCAGGCCCCATTTCCCAATCAAAATAGTTTGGCATAATATTGGGTTGCAGGCACCAGGCCCCATTTCCTATTTAAAATTGTTGGGGCTAATATTGTTGTGCAGGTACACTATCTCAACAAATAAATACTGATTGTTTATTCTGTTACCGGTGACTGACAGGTCTGGGTCTAGAGTTGTGAAACAGCTGCTTAAAAAAGAAAAAGTGCATGTGCTCCAGTGTATGGCAAGCACCAAGTGGCCTCTCCTCCTCTTCCTCCACTTTAAAATCACACACAGTACAATCCTCAGAGGTGGCACCCCAATTATCGTTTCCCCCCATGTCACAATAATCCAACCGGGCAGCTGACTGTGGTGAACCACAGATGGGCAAGTCTGCAGAGTTGTTCACACATTTTATTGCATGGGCATCAGAGGTCTGCTCTAAACATTCACCGAATCCAGAGGAGGAAAGCATCTGCATCGATGGCCAATGTTTTTTGCTGTTGGATAGGGGCCTGACGAAGTAGAATCCAGACCCTCACCCAGATGTTAACCTCAGGGGGTGGAGGTGATACTGATGAGACTTAGATAACTGAGGCGGACTGTACTGTGCTGTCAGGGCAAGATGAGGGTGACTCTCAGGATGAGGAGTGGAAGAACAGAGAGGTTGACAATGAGGTTGTAGATTCCTCTTAGTGTGAACAGAGGCACGCAGCTGAGTAGCTCAGCAGAGGAGGTGGAAGAGGAGAAAGACGAGGTTAAGTTACTGCTTGCCGCAAGGAGTGATGCAATCATAACAAGCACTGCATCATCAGCCACAACTGTGACTGTGACCAGCAGCAGTTGCGAGTCTGCATTTCGCAGGAGTGGTAAGGGTAGCCTAGCCTGGGCCTTTTTTGGGACCGCAAAGGATGACCCAATTCGCGTTATCTGCCAACTTTGAAAAAAAACATCTCAGTAGAGGTAAAAATTACAATAATTTGACTACTACATGCATGAACTAGCACATGCGCGATCAACATGCGTTAGTCTGGGAATCTCACTGCACAAATATGTGAACTAGCGGGCCTAGCCAAACACCGGCCATCCCATCATCCCCATCTGCTGCTTCATCTTCCTCCATCACGATGTAAAGTAGTCTCACACAGGTGCCCGGCCGCAGAACCTCCACTTGTTCACCCCCTACAGTTGAGGTAAAGGAGAGCCTGTCAGCTATTACGGAAGTGAAGATGCCTGCTGTTTTTGTTTCATCAAGCATACCACATCTTCACCTCACTCACAGTCCAGCAGTTTGTCGTGTTAACCCTACTCCACCCTCTCTCAGCATAGCAGCCAGCCCTCAGTCCCAGCGTTGTGGTCATGTAAAAGAATGTTTCCTACAACACATTCCCAAAGCTAAGAGCTTGAACTCCACCATCTCCAATCTGTTGGTCACGAAAATGTTGCCTTTCCGCCTGGTGGATACAGTTTCCGAAAGCTGATGGCCATCGCAGTCCCCCAGTACCAGTTGCCCAGTCGCCATTATTTCTCTAAGAAAGCTGTGCCTGCTCTACACCAGCATGACACAGACAATATCACCCGTTACTTGAAAATATTTATGTCTGCCAGGTGCATTTCACCACTGACACCTGGACGAGAAAATATGGCCAGGGTCATTACATCTCACTGACTGGGAACTGGGTGACTCTGGTAGCTGTGGGGGCACAGGCAGGCAAGGGGCTTCTCCACAAATCTTGGAATTCCCAAGGCTTGCTGGACAAACCTCTATATTTTACACTTCCTCCACCTCCTCTAGGGCCTCCACATATGCCCTCAACCTCCCCCTTAATGAGACGTGTTCCAACAGTGCAGGGAGAATACCACCACCTCTGTAATGCGCAGCCAGGGCTCACCACAATTAGGCAGTGTTCAAATTAATATGCCTTGGAGCTCGCAGTCACACAGCTCAAGGGTTGTGGACAGGTATCCAGGCCGAGTTAGAGCAATGGCTGTCTCCACTGAACCTGGAGCCAGGGAAGGAAGTGTGCGGTAACATACATTCCTTGCATTGCTCACATCCTCAATCTGGTGGTACAGCAATTTCTCTGCCACTATCCCAGCCTGGATGCACTGCTGCAGAAAGTACGGTCGCTGTGTGCTCAATTCGACCGTTCGCACCTCACAGGTCAACTTGCATTTCTACAGAGGCCTATCGGTTAACCATTTGATATGCGATGGAATTCCACTCTCCACATGTTGCAGCAACTGTGGCAGCAGTGGCAAGCCCTGGTGCAATATATACTTTTGCATAGCCTTGGCCAACATAGTATGGATGTGGTGCAAATCATGCTTGCAGAGTGGGCACAGATGAAGGACTGCTTCAACCTTCTGCACAGTTTCGAAAATGCCTACTAAGATGGTTAGCGCTGGCGATGTCATCATCAGCATTACTATTCCGGTCATCTACATGCTGAAGCACACTTTGAATAGTCTGCAAGAGGAGGTGTTGGTCCCAGAGGAAGAGGTGGAAACAGAGGAGGATCCGGAAGGGATAACAATATCTCTAAGTTCCATGGGAGGGTGGATTACAGCGATCAAGGGGGGCTTATGGTACTAGCTAAACTGTTAGTAAAGGTGAAGAAGTCGAGAAACGAATGAAGGATGAGAAGGAAGAGGTGATGGGTGCGCAACAGTGAGTAGATAAAGAGGAAAATTATCCCCTCTCTGTTTTCCGTGGTTGGCGGGAGGAGACAGAAGAAGCAAGCTTGAGTGTTACACAGCCACCAACACACCATGCACTTGGACCTCATGGAAGCGCCTGAGGCATGCCCCCATTTGAGAAAGCCAGTCAGGCCAAATGGCGCTGTCGGGGTACAGCTGAGGTGTGCTTGTTGCCAGAGCAGACATTAATGTACGTAAATATCAGTCTTTGACTTATGGGGTGGTTTTACATAGAATGCACTAATGCACTTAATGATTTAATTCATTGACATACACTGTGCCATGATTTTGGTTACTTTATCTTTTGTGACAGCGATCCTGTAATAATGTTAGCACTTTGCACTTTACGGATATACAGTATGTGAAAGCTGCCTCATGGGATTTATTGGTTTATAACAGGTAATCTTGAAACAGCATTTGTAAATAATTTACTGCTCTAATTTACTGCCCTAATTTATTATTCCTGGCCTCTGTCCATACCCGGCTAATTTTGAGAATATACAGTACATTTGCTTTATTTTAAACTTTTTAATAATTTTTGAATAAAAGATTATATATTTTAGTACATTTTTCGCCTATGCCTCTTTATCCCCGTTGTATATCAATGGGATTTTTGTTAATTATTTTAATTCTTTTGTTAGTATTTTGTAAATCCACCTTTGGCTTTCAACACTACCTGAATCCTTGTGGACATGTTCTCGATTAGATTCAAACATGTCTCGATCAAAATCTGATCCCAGGTCTCTTCTACACGTTACCAAAGTTGGTGCATATTGAGTCGACTCACTTGGGTATGTATACAGGTTTTTCTTCAACTCTACCTACAAGTGTTCAGTTGGCTTGAGATCTGGGGACTGTTGTGGCCAATCCAGTGTAGGGGACGGGGACCTGGTGAGCCGGGCAGACGGGTGGAACCATTGTTGCCGGGAGTCGGGGTTCCGAGAGACGGATTTGAGGGGCGGAGGGGAAGCCAGGCTCATGTGACAGGAGGCAGGGTGACGCAGGGAGAAGGGAGGATAAAAGGCTTTACGCGCGAGAGCAAGGAGAGAGAAGCGCGGGAAAACTCTGAGGAGAGGAAACTGCAGCGCAGTTGTCGTGTGTGTGCAGGCCGCAGTGAGACTTGCTGGAAGCAGGGGGAAAACGTGCAACAGACACTGCGGGCAATTACCAGAGCCCCCAAAAAGAGGCGCATTCGTCGTCAGCGACCCCCCAGGCAGAGGGGTAGTGCTGATCAGCTCAGGGACAGTATTACCGCGCTCCCCGGGAGCATCTTGCCACAGAGTGCTCCGGATCCTCCTGGGTTTTTCTTAGCTGTGACTGATACTGATAATTCTGCTAATTCTCCTCAAAAAGACTCCTCTCTGGACATGGAAACGGTTACCCCGGATCAACGTCCGCCTGCGGGAGGTAACGCAGCACCGCAAAAGACATTCTGGACTCGAATCTACACCTGGGTTCGACGTCGGAGGACACCGCCTTCCCTCACCACTAGGACTACGTCGCTGACGGAGCCTCACCACCGGGACTACATCGCTGAGACAGCACTGATAAGTGAACGTTGTTGACTTTACCTTAGTAGGAGAGGTACTAGTGAGGCGCGGCCGCGTTCTTCGGGTATAGTTCAGGCCTCCTATATAGTAGTTAGGATTTACTGTGATATTGTATACTTGTACTCAAGTTCCCTGCGTGGAAAACTGTTGTTATATTTTTGGGTTGGAAGTTAAAAGAAAAGTTAAAAACGCTGTTTGCTTTCTGGCTCCCATTTGTCCCTGCATCCTTCTTTACCTGCGGTCTCTACATTTGGCGTAGCCGGCAGGATGCAGGATCCAAAGAGGGAGCCAGAAGATACGGAGGATGGGGCTGGGCCGAGAGCGTCTCTCTCATTGGGGGCCATGTTAAATAATCTGCCCAAGTTTAATGGGAGCAACATGTTGTTGTGGAGCTGGACTGAAAGGATGCGGGGGCTGCTGAGAATGCATCCTATGACCCCGGCCCTGGAAGCAGAGGTGGCCATTATGGCCTTAGACGGAGAGGCTCGGGATTCAGTGATGTTGAGACCCCCCACGGAGCGGAATACTTTTACCGGTGTGTTAAATGTGTTAGAGGGGACGCACGAGGATCCCACCGACGTGGGAGAGCTGCGGGCCCGGTTGTTTAGACGGCGACAAAAAGAGGGCGAGTCTGTCACTCAGTACATGAATGCTCTGCAAGAGCTAAACATTGCAATCGTGCGGAAAGATGGTATGGGGATGGGAAATGTTGACGTGTCCCTGCGCGACCAGCTGGTGACGGGACTGCGGGATGAGTTGACCAAACAGGCTCTACGTGAACGAGTGCGGGTTCGACCCGCGCCTGACTTTCTCCGACATAGGCAATGAGGCCCGCACCCGGGAACAAGAGAGGGGGGTGACCGTCCCGACAGGAGAGACTCGGGTTATCCAGACCGCCGCCGCAGGAGGGGGTGAGCCGTCGTGGGTTCAGGAGATGCGACAGGAGCTCAAACAAATCAGAGACGAACTGGCTGAAGTAAAAGAAAATGCGCGAAGCCCAAGGGAGTTACCCCGGGGGCAAGGTTCTGGGAGTCTAGCTCGTGGCGCTCGTCCAGGATATTATCCGGTCCCCGGTGTTTGCTATGGTTGCGGGGAGGCCGGACATTTCGCACGGGAGTGCCCCCGGAGGGGGAGGGCCTCGTCTCGTCGGGCGTTAAACTAGAGGGCTCCGAGCTAGGGGGACGATGCTCGGAGTCAGAGTCCCCGCGGATGGGTGGTGAAAGTCCCGAAAATTTGGTTGCCAGCTGCCCCCTGGTCTGGGCAGAGTTTGAAGGGAGGGCTGTACGTTGTCTGGTGGATACCGGATCGCAAGTCACGACTATGCCCGAGGCTTATTTTAGAAAACACTTTCCTTCGCCCGTCAGACCCCAATGGGGCCCCGTAATTCGGTTACAGGCCGCCAATCAGCTGCCCATCCCAGTAGAAGGGGTCACCTGGATGCAAATATCTTTATGTGGGAAGGACCTGGGCCGCCGGGGGGTTGTGTTAACTCGGGGAGATCCCAGCCCACAACATACCGTGACCTTGGGGATGAACGTATTGAAAGATTTTGGCAGTTTTCTGTTAGGGGAGACTACGCAAGAGACACTCAATCAGTGGGGGACCAGTACACCTCAGGGCTCCGTGTTCAGACAGTTAGTGAGAGAAGTCCGGGTACAAGAGACCTGTCAAGAGGGAGACATACTAGGGAGAGTGATTACTTCCCTGACAGCTAAGGTGACGTTCCCCCCAGGACAGACTGTTATATCCCTGCCCATACGAGACCGCATCCCTCTAGAAGGAGTACAAGTACAGATTGAGCCCACCTTTACATCCCCTTTGCCCACAGGACTGCTGGTGGCCCGATCTCGGGCTACTGTTAAAAATGGAGCCGTACCAGTGCGATGTGTGAATGTGGACGAACACGATGTCGTGCTATGGGTCCGAAGTGAGATGGCCAAAGTGTTACGACCTTTAGAAGTGATGCCTCCTCCGGATACTTTGCAGTTAAAGGTGGATTCCCCTGATCCCTGGATGGTCAGTGTCCGGTCTACGCAGGATCCTGAGCCAATAGCGGTCCGAAAGGGACAAACTATTCTGGAGCACATGCGGACAGGATTACCGGGCCTGGATCTATCACAGGTCTCGCGAGTGCAACGACTCCTTGGGCACTATGCTGAAGTGTTCGCGCAACATGAAGATGATTTTGGCTGTACCACGGCCATCCAACATGGAATTCCTACCGGGGAGACAGTGCCCATCAGGGAGCGGTACAGACAGATTCCCCCGCAGATGTACCAAGAAGTAAAGACATTGTTAGGCCAGATGCTGCAAAAAGGAGTGATCCGCGAGAGTCAGAGCCCTTGGGCTGCCCCGATCGTGCTGGTGCGGAAAAAGGACGGCACGCTACGGTTCTGTGTGGACTATCGTAAGCTAAATGCATGCACCGTCCGAGACTCTTATCCACTTCCCCGTATTGAGGAATCTCTCTCCGTGCTGGGTCGGGCCAAATATTTTTCCACCTTAGACCTAGCCAGCGGATACTGGCAGGTCCCGATGTCAGAAGCAGATCGTCCCAAGACAGCGTTTATCCTGCCCATGGGATTATTTGAGTTCAATCGAATGCCGTTTGGACTGGCCAACGCTCCCGGCACCTTTCAGCGATTAATGGAGCGGTGTCTGGGGGATTTGAACTTCGAGGCCACTCTCATTTATCTGGATGACATCATCATCTATGCCCCAACATTCGAGGAACATCTGTGCCGACTGGAGCAGGTGCTGGACCGGTTACTGAAATACGGGCTTAAGGTGAAGCCCCAGAAATGTCACTTGTTCCGGGAACAGATCGAGTACCTGGGGCATGTGGTGTCCGCCGAAGGAGTCCGACCATCACAGGAGAAGATTGCCGCAATCCAGGAGTGGCCCACACCGGAGACCGCCAAGGATGTACGGGCGTTCTTGGGCCTCGCTGGGTACTACCGGCGCTTTGTGAAGAACTTTGCGCGCCGCTCTTACAATATACAAGTCTTGCTGAAAGGAAGCTCCCCCAAGGAATGGGGGAAGAAGATACAATGGCAGGAGCCACAAGAGGCAGCGTTCCAGGACTTGAAGACAGCTCTCATGGAGCCGCCTGTGTTGGCTTATGCGGACTTTTCGCAACCGTTCATCCTGCACACCGACGGCAGCTCTCAGGGATTGGGGGCTGTGTTGTCTCAGGTTCAGGATGGGCGGGAGAGAGTGATCGCCTATGCGAGTCGGTCTCTTCATGACTCTGAGTTGAACCCGGACAATTACAGCTCGTTCAAGGTGGAGTTGCTAGCCGTGGTGTGGGCTATGACGGAGCGGTTCGCTGAGTACCTGGCCGGTTCTGAGGTGCTGGTACGCACGGACAACAACCCGTTGGCACATCTGGAAAATGCGAAATTGGGTGCCCTGGAACAGCGCTGGGTAGCCCGGATGGCCAAGTACAGATACCGTATCCTCTACAAGCGAGGAGCGGAGAATGTTCATGCTGACGCATTATCTCGTCTTCGGAGGGTCACCCCAAGAACTAACCGAGATGAGGAGCTGGAGGGAGAAGAAATCCCTTACACCATCGGGGGCGCTGCTCGGACGGCTGTGAGCCAGGAGCAGACCGGGAACGGAACGGCTACAGGACTGTTGGTTCAGAGTCGAGACGAATGGATACGGTTACAACAAGAAGACCAAGAACTAGCTCCATTGCGACAGTGGGTAACGAATGGCCTATTGCCCGTGAGAACTCCTGGACAAACCATCTCGTCAGACCTGAACCTTCTTCTGCGGCAATGGGAACGCCTAACTCTTCAGGAAGGGCTCTTATGCCACTTAACCATGGCTCAGGCAGATTCCGGGCCGACGTGGCAGATGGTCTTACCAGGGCCCGTGGTGGCCGCAGTTGCTAAAGAAGCTCATGAGTCCGGGGCACACTTCGGAGTGAAGAGGACGTTTAAGTGGCTGCAAACTCGGTTCTATCATCCTCGACTGCTCGCGGAAGTACAAACTGCCTGTAGGCAATGTCGACAATGTGAGTTAACCAAGTCACCGGAGGAAAGGGCGCCTGTGCAGAGCATCACGACGTCTGCCCCTTTTGAAGTATTGATGATAGACTACATCACCATTGGAGCAGCGCATCAAGGCTACGAACACTGCCTCGTTATGGTGGATCATTTTTCAAGGTTCGCAGTAGTCACCCCTACCCGCGATCAGACAGCTGAGTCTGCGGCGAGCGCTGTCTGTAAGAACTTTATCCAAGTCTACGGCTGTCCGAGGTGAATACATTCGGATCAAGGAGCCTGTTTCTTGGGCAAAGTCATGGATGAGCTGCATCGTCTCTACGGCATTGATAAGTCACGCACCACACCGTATCACCCCCAGGGGAATGGGGCTTGTGAGCGGTTTAACCGGACTTTGCTTCAAATGTTGCGGGCGCTAGAACAAGATCAAAAGACCCGCTGGCCGGAGTATGTGTCTGACCTAGTGTGGGTCTACAACAATAGGGTTCATCAAGTCACAGGACGCACCCCATATGAAGTGGTCTTTGGGCGCCCAGGGAAAGGCGTGACAGATCTAGAACTGTCTTCGGAGGAAGAAGGCCCCCGAACAGGGATGGCTTCGTGGGTGCGTGATCATCGACATCGGCTGCAGACCTTACACCGGATGGTGCACACTCGAATTCGGGAAGTGGAGCATCGGAGCACCCCTACAGCAAAACCCCCAGAGTTCCGGCCAGGTGATCGAGTACTCGTTCGAGAGCAAAGACAACAAAACAAGTTAGACCATCGTTGGGAAAAAACACCCTATCGGGTGCTTCGCCGTATAGACCCGCATGGGCCTGTATATGAAGTACAGTCTGAGGTCCCCGAAAGTACAGGTACTCGCATTCTCCATCGCAACATGCTCCGGTTGTGTCGCTCTGTTGACTCGGACCCCCCAGAACCCACAATTAGAGAAGAGCCACCTACGACTGAGTCCCCCAACAACCATTGGTGGGATGAAGAGGATGATGAAGAAGAAGAATGGCGTCAAAATACTCCCCCTATCTCGACTAATACCCACCCCCTGACCAGTCGCCCCTCCGTTGACTGCATTCCCCCGACACCCTCGACACCAGGACCCGAGCTACGACGTACTGAACGTTCTACTGCAGGAAGACCCCCAACTCGCTACAGTCCTGACTTACACACTAGACAGACCCAAGTGTGGAACAACCCATCAGGTAGACGACCTGTCAGTGCGAAGGCCTCGCCCAGGGACTGGCGAGCATACAGGGTGGGGGAATGTAGGGGACGGGGACCTGGTGAGCCGGGCAGACGGGTGGAACCATTGTTGCCGGGAGTTGGGGTTCCGAGAGACGGATTTGAGGGGCAGAGGGGAAGCCAGGCTCATGTGACAGGAGGCAGGGTGACGCAGGGAGAAGGGAGGATAAAAGGCTTTACGCGCGAGAGCAAGGATAGAGAAGTGCGGGAAAACTCTGAGGAGAGGAAACTGCAGCGCAGTTGTCGTGTGTGTGCAGGCCGCAGTGAGACTTGCTGGAAGAAGGGGGAAAACGTGCAACAGACACTGCGGGCAATTACCAGAGCCCCCAAAAAGAGGCGCATTCGTCGTCAGCGACCCCCCAGGCAGAGGGGTAGTGCTGATCAGCTCAGGGACAGTATTACCGCGCTCCCCGGGAGCATCTTGCCACAGAGTGCTCCGGATCCTCCTGGGTTTTTCTTAGCTGTGACTGATACTGATAATTCTGCTAATTCTCCTCAAAAAGACTCCTCTCTGGACGTGGAAACGGTTACCCCGGATCAACGTCCGCCTGCGGGAGGTAACGCAGCACCGCAAAAGACATTCTGGACTCGAATCTACACCTGGGTTCGACGTCGGAGGACACCGCCTTCCCTCACCACTAGGACTACGTCGCTGACGGAGCCTCACCACCGGGACTACATCGCTGAGACAGCACTGATAAGTGAACGTTGTTGACTTTACCTTAGTAGGAGAGGTACTAGTGAGGCGCGGCCGCGTTCTTCGGGTATAGTTCAGGCCTCCTATATAGTAGTTAGGATTTACTGTGATATTGTATACTTGTACTCAAGTTCCCTGCGTGGAAAACTGTTGTTATATTTTTGGGTTGGAAGTTAAAAGAAAAGTTAAAAACGCTGTTTGCTTTCTGGCTCCCATTTGTCCCTGCATCCTTCTTTACCTGCGGTCTCTACACCAGCACCTCTTCTTCATTGTCATTGTCGTGCTGGAACACTATATCGTACTTTTCATACCCATAGTACTCGAGCGTATGAAGTAACTCATCTTGTAGGATATAGCTCAGCATTGAGACCACCATCGAGCCTGATCAAGTATCCAACACCATTGACTGTAAAACAACCCAATATCGTTAGGTTTCCACCACCGAACTTGACAGATCCTTCAATTTCTCGATCCGTTAACCCCTTTTACCCATGTTTCTTCAAGACCAATCAGAGCCTATTTTTTTACTTTCATTTCACAGTTCCGAATAACCCGTTTCTCCTCTACTGTCCACTTTTCATACTTTTTTGCAAACTTGAGCTGACACTTCTTATGATGATCAGGGTTGCTAACCTACTAAAAAAAATTCTGGACACCTGGACTCAAATTCATGAACGGACTAAAATTTTTACGGACATGTGACATGCCCACTAAAGACCACACCACCTAAAGGAATCTCAAAGACAAAAATCATACATGACCTGTCTGTGATCCGCAGCTCTTCCTGTGTTCAGCAGTCACGTGGTACCACTCATTAAAGTAATGAATATGCAAGTGACTCCACTCCCATAGGCGTGGAGCGCATATTCATTACTTTAATGAGTGGTACCACGTGACCGCTCAGCACTGGAAGGAGCTGCCGCCCTGGGACAATGAAGAAGCAGGGAAATGAAGAGACCGCGCCAGGAGGGTGAGTATGACAGTGGAGGGTGAGCCATGCGATATTCACCTGTCCTCGTTCCACCGCCGGGCTGTGTCTTCCGCGTCCTCTGGCTGGATGGTTAGTGCGCGCCCTTTGCCTTAACAGTCACTGCAGAGAGACGGAAGACACAGCGGCGTGTTGCGGTGGAACGGGGACAGGTGAATATCGCAAGTGCTGGGGGCCTGAGCCAGCCGCGACACCGGCACCTAGCCCCCAGCTACGAGGTCAGTATGTCATTTTTTTTATTTTATAAATCGCAGCCGCATATGGGGCATATTATTCTATGGAGCATCTTATGGGGCCATCAACCTTTATAGAGCATTATATGGGGCATATAATTCTATGGAGCATTTTATGGGACCATCGTTAACCTTTTGTGCAGCATTATATGGGGCATATTTTTTGTATGGAGCATCTTATGGGGCTCATCATGAACTGTATGGAGCATTATATGGGGCTCCTGATTCAATATGGATATTCAAAAACATTTAACCTACTGATGTCTCATTTAATTTTACTTTTATTGGTATCTATTTTTATTTTTGAAATTTACCAGTAGCTGCTGCATTTCCCACCCTAGGCTTATACTCAAGTCAATAAGTTTTCCCAGTTTTTTATAGCAAAATTAGGGGCCTCGGCTTATACTCGGGTCGGCTTATACTCGAGTATATACGGTACATTGCAATGTAATGGACACTGAGCCCCCCAAACAAGCCAAATACACCAAATGTGCGTTGGGGCGACAATTTGAATATACACCTGGCACCTTCCTATATGGGCAAGCACTATTTTTCACTTTAGCATGCTCAGTAATTATGAAGTGAGCCCTTTATACTCTCTCAGTCTGTCACATTGCCTGTACTTATTGATTGTATTTCTGGACTCTTTTGTGAGAACAGTTTTTCTATCTTCAATACCATTATATGTTTGTAGCACATCGCTGTCGAATTTTACATTATATCTCTCCTTACCAGCAGGATTTGTATACTGTATCTATAATATAACGCTGGGAGCGTCACTCTGTCCGAAGCCTCTATAGACTGCGCAAGCGCAAGCGCCGGCGCAGTCTGGACCGCACAGAGCGACGCTCCCAGGAGATCGCGGTATGCGTAAGCGCTGAACGCACACCGCGATCTCCACCGGACAAGCAGGGACGAGCCAGGAGGCGGAGGGTGAGTATACTTACCTGACCCGTTCCACCGACGCGCTTCCGGGCCGTGACTGTCCCCCTGTTCCCGGAATCGGCGCCTGCGCAGTCCGCGCTTTCCGGCGCCATTTTCTTGAAGACACATTGCAGTGTCTTCAAGAAAATGGCGCCGGAAAGCGCGGACTGCGCAGGCGCCGACTCCGGGAGCAGGACCAAGAAAATGGCCGCACCCAGCACCGCCGCCGCGCCCAGCACAGCCACGCACAGCACAGCCGCCGCACCCAGCACAGCCGACCATAGCCGCCCACAGCCACGCACAGCCGCCCGCTGCACCCAGCACAGCTGCCCACAGCCACCCATAGCCACGCACAGCCGCCGCACCCAGCACAGCCGACCACAGCCACGCACAGCCGCCGCACCCAGCACAGCCACGCACAGGCGCCCACAGCCACGCACAGGCGCCCACAGCCACGCACAGCCGCCGCACCCAGCACAGCCGACCATAGCCGCCCACAGCCACCCACAGCCACGCACAGCCGCCCGCTGCACCCAGCACAGCCGCCGCACCCAGCACAGCTGCCCACAGCCACCCATAGCCACGCACAGCCGCCGCACCCAGCACAGCCGACCACAGCCACGCACAGCCGCCGCACCCAGCACAGCCGACCATAGCCGCCCACAGCCACGCACAGCCGCCCACAGCCACGCACAGCCGCCGCACCCAGCACAGCTGCCCACAGCCAGCACAGCTGCCCACAGCCACGCACAGCCGCCGCACCCAGCACAGCCGACCACAGCCACGCACAGCCGCCGCACCCAGTACAGCCGACCATAGCCGCCCACAGCCACGCACAGGCGCCCACAGCCACGCACAGCCGCCCGCCGCACCCAGCACAGCTGCCGCACCCAGCACAGCTGCCCACAGCCACGCACAGCCACCCATAGCCACGCACAGCCGCCGCACCCAGCACAGCCGACCACAGCCACGCACAGCCGCCGCACCCAGCACAGCCGCCCACAGCCACGCACAGCCGCCGCACCCAGCACAGCCACCCACAGCCGCCGCACCCAGCACAGCCGCCGCATCCAGCACATCCGCCGCACCCAGCACAGCCATGCACAGCCGCCACAGCCACGCACAGCCGCCTACAGCCACGCACAGCCGCCGCACCCAGCACAGCCGCCCACAGCCACGCACAGCCGCCCACAGCAACGGACAGCCGCCGCACCCAGCACAGCCGCCGCACCCAGCACAGCCGCCCACAGCCACGCACAGCCGCCCACAGCCACGCACAGCCGCCGCACCCAGCACAGCCACGCACAACCGCTGCACCCAGCACAGCCACCCACAGCCGCCGCACCCAGCACAGCCGCCGCACCCAGCACAGCCGCCGCACCCAGCACATCCGCCGCACCCAGCACAGCCGCTGCACCCAGCACAGCCGCCACAGCCACGCACAGCCTCCGCACCCAGCACAGCCACGCACAGCCGCCTACAGCCACGGACAGCCGCCGCACCCAGCACAGCCACCGCACCCAGCACAGCCGCCGCACCCAGCACAGCCGCCCACAGCCACGCACAGCCGCCTACAGCCACGCACAGCCGCCGCACCCAGCACAGCCTCCCACAGCCGCCCACAGCCACGCACAGCCGCCCACAGCAACGGACAGCCGCCGCACCCAGCACAGCCGCCGCACCCAGCACAGCCGCCGCACCCAGCACAGCCGCCCACAGCCACGCACAGCCGCCGCACCCAGCACAGCCACGCACAACCGCTGCACCCAGCACAGCCACCCACAGCCGCCGCACCCAGCACAGCCGCCGCACCCAGCACATCCGCCGCACCCAGCACAGCCGCTGCACCCAGCACAGCCGCCACAGCCACGCACAGCCTCCGCACCCAGCACAGCCACGCACAGCCACGGACAGCCGCCGCACCCAGCACAGCCACCGCACCCAGCACAGCCGCCGCACCCAGCACAGCCGCCCACAGCCACGCACAGCCGCCACACCCAGCACAGCCACGCACAGCCTCCCACAGCCACGCACAGCCGCTGCACCCAGCACAGCCACCGCACCCAGCACAGCCGTCCACAGCTGCCGCACCCAGCACAGCCGCCCGCACCCAGCACAGCCACGTCACATACAGCCGCCCGCACTCAGCACAGCCACATACAGCCGCCCGCACTCAGCACAGCCGCCCGCACTCAGCACAGCCGCCCGCACTGATGGGGGCGCAGGATGGAGCAGCACGTGATAGGATGGGGGCGCAGGATAGGAGCACATGACAGGATGGGGATGAGGATGGAGCAGCACATGACACGGTGGAGTGGCACATGACAGGATGGGGGCGCAGGATGGAGCAGCACATGACACGGTGGAGCAGCACATGACAGGATGGGGGCGCAGGATGGAGCAGCACATGACAGGATGGGGATGCAGGATGGAGCAGCACATGACACGGTGGAGCAGCACATGACAGGATGGGGGCGCAGGATGGAGCAGCACATGACAGGATGGGAGCAGCACATGACAGGATGGGGGCGCAGGATGGAGCAGCATATGACAGGATGGGAGCAGCACATACCAGGATGGAGACCATATTCCAATATAAATGCTCGCCACCCGGGCGTAGAACGGGTTCAATAGCTAGTATCCCTATAACAGGCGATGCGTGCAATATTATGTGACTTTTTTGTGCTTTGTAAGCGTGCATGCCCTATACATTATTTTGGATGGTGATGTTCTAATCTTTTGTGTCCTCATCATACACCTTTTTGTCTATCTATTTCTTAATCATGAATTAATAAAACTTATATTTTTTATGATTATTATGAGCAGTATTCTAGTACTATTTTCTCCTGGGGCTCAATGCTCCTAACGTTTGTAGGCTCCATTATTATCACACACATAGACGACATTATTATCACACAGGTACTGGACATTATTATCATACAGGTAGAGGACATTATTATCACATACGTACAGGACATTTTTATCACATAGGTAGAGGACATTATTATCACACAGGTACAGGACATTATTATCACACACGTAGAGGATGTTATCACACATGTAGATGACATTATTGCACATGTAGAGGACATTATTATCACACATGTAGAGGACATTATCGCACATGTAGAGGACATTATTATCACACATGTAGAGGACATTACTATCACACAGGTAGAGGAAATTATCAGACATGTAGTAGAGGACATTATTATCACACATGTAGTAGAGGATATTATTATCACACATGTACCGGACATTATTATCATACATGTAGTAGAGGATATTATCACACATGTAGAGGACATTATTATCACACATGTAGTAGAGGACATTATCCCACAGGTAGAGGACATTATTATCACAGGTAGAGGACATTATTATTACACAGGTAGAGGACAGTATTATCACACATGTAGAGGATATTATTATCACACATGTATAGGACATTAATATCACACAGGTACAGGATATTATTATCACACAGGTAGAGGACATTATTAGCACAGGGAGAGGACATTATTATTACACAGGTAGAGGACAGTATTATCACACTAATAGAGGATATTATTATCACACATGTAGAGGACATTAATATCACACAGGTACAGGACATTATTATCATACAGGTAGAGGACATTATTATCACAGGGAGAGGACATCATTATCACACATGTAGTAGAAGACATCGTCCTCACACAGGTAGAGGACATTACCACAGGTAAAGGACATTGTAATCACACATGTAGTAGAGGACATTATTACACAGGTAGAGGACATTATTATCACACACATATAGGACATTATTATCACACATGTAGAGGACATTGTTATCACAAATGTAGTAGAGGGCACTTATCACACATGTAGTACAGGTCTTTACTATCACACATGTAGAGGACATTGTTATCACACAGGTAGATTACATTATTATCACACATGTAGTAGAAGTAGAGGACATTGTTATCACACAGGTATTGCACATTATTATCACACACATAGAAGACATTATTATCACACATGTAGTAGAGGACATTATTATGACACATATAGTAGAAGACATTATTATCACACAAGCAGAGGACAATATTATGACACACGTAGAAGACATTATTATCACACATGTAGAGAACATTATTATCACACATGTGGAAGACATTATTATCACACATGTAGATGGCATTATTATATCACACATGTAGAAGACATTATCACACATGTACAGGACATTATTATCACACAAGTAGAGGACATTGTTAATACGCATATAATAGAGGACATTATTAAAAGGAAAAAAAGTGGTTTGGTACCGTGTTAGCCAGTAGAAAAAAATATATAGTGTGCGCTCTGTCTGAGAAACAAAATAGGAATCTTGTGGGTGTGATACCTTTTAATGGCTAACAAAATATAGTGAATGATGTTACAAAGCAAGCTTTTGAGAAGGCTTGTGTCTCTTCATCAGGCTGGTATAACAAAATATTTGAAGAAACTCAATTATATACAGTAATGAGCACAGGTAAGGTGTGATACATGGACATTTAAATAAACAAACACTGAGCTTAAAGAGAGAATCCTTAATTAGGTAAGGTTAGACAAGTGGTGTGAAAGTTTCATGGACCCCATATGCATGCGAGATCAAAGGGCTGGTGGTGCCTTCATTGTTTTTGGAGGAAATTGTTCAGATTTGGTAGTAGGCCATAAAACCTCCTGACAAATTGAGTCCTGTGTGAACAGAATCAAAGATGTTAATGAATTTGTATTTCCAAACCCTGCAATGTTTCGGTGATTTGAAGTTGCCTTTCAAAATGACAACTTTCATATTGTCTATGTTGTGTCCTGCACCACAGAAATGTTTGGCCACAGGTAAATGTTTTTTTTCTTATTTGTAATTGTATGGCGATGAGACCTCATCCTTGCTCTCAGCCTCTGTCCTGTTTCTCCAACATAGAGGCCCCCCACAGGACATATATTGCATAGAATTAAATACACATTGGAAGAGGAACATGTGAATGTCCCATGGATCTGATAATCCTGCTGTGAGTTGGGATTTGGATCTTGTCGTTGGTCTCTATATGAATGCAGGTTTTGCATCTCCTCCCATTGCAAGGATATGTCCCTCTTGGTGAATCTGAGGGCATTGAACTTTAGATGATGTTTCTTAAATTAGGAGGTTGCCTGTAACATAGAAAGGGGGGTCTTTGAATAATATTTTAACCGGTCATCCTTGTGTAGGATATGGTGAAGTTTCTTAGCCATTTTTCTCAGTATTTCAAGCTGTGGGTTGTAGGTCACTACCAGAGGTACACAATGATTTTCCTCTTTTTTTCCGTATTGAAGTACTTGACTTCTAGGGATCCTTGTGGCCCTAATGATCTGATCATCAACGGAGGTGGGATGGTAACCTTGATTTAAAAATGACATTTTAAGTTGGGTTAGGTGTTCATCCCTGTCCTTAGGACTGGAACAGATACGGTTATATCTGAGGGCCTGGCTGTAGACAATGGACTTTTTAATGTGTTTAGGATGGAAGCTGTCCCATCTGAGGTATGTGGGATGGTCAATTGGCTTCCGATACACTGATGTTTGGAGCAAACCATTTTGGACTTTTATGGTGGTGTCTAGAAAGTTGATTTTTGTTTTTGAGTGATCCAATGTCAAGTTTATGGTAGGGTAAAATTTGTTGAATCTGGACTCAGTCCAGATTATTAAGATATCATCGATATAACGGAAATAACCAAAGGGTTTGATGGAGCAGGATGTTAAAAAGTCATTTTCCAGTTTAGTCATAAAGAGGTTGGCGTACTGGAGTGCCATTTTACTTCCCATAGCGGTGCCGATGCGCTGTTGATATAGCTCCTCACCGAAAGAGAAAAAGTCGTGTGTGAGGATGAATCTGGTCAGTGTTATTACAGACTCGGAAGAGATCCCATTGTCCTCAAGAAACATTTGGCAGGCGGTTAGTCCATCTTCATGTGGGATGTTAGAATATAAGGATTCAACATCCATGGTGGCTAAGATGGTGCTGTCGGGGAGGGGACCTATCATGGATAGCTTATTTAGCAGGTCTGTAGTGTCCTGTATATAGCTGGCTGTCTTCCTTACTAGCGACTTAAGGATGTTTTCTACCCACCCTGAGATTTTTTCAGTGAGTGTTCCCACCACTGAGATGAAAGGGATCAACACTATGAAAGACCATAAAACATCCCAGACAGGGGAAATACTAATAAAAATGTCTTTATTAATACAAGTGACAATAATACAAAAAGTAATAGATTAAAAGTGTGCACACAGGAAAATATCGGTTTATGCCAGACTTAAAATGGAAAAATAAAATAGTATATTTTAAGACCAAAGATGACTTACTAGACCCAGAAAAATATATAGTAAGGAATGTAGTACCTCCAATAAAAACAATTCTATCTGTATTAAAACTAAAAAACAAAAAAAGGTGGATAACTAAAGTGCAAGATGTGCAAAATACAGGGTATCACACAGGTAGAAGACAATGTTATCACACATGTACAGGACATTATTATCACACAGGTAGATGACATTGTTATCACACAGTAGAGGACATTGTTATCACGCATGTAGTAGAGGACATTATTATCACACAGGTAGAGGACAGTATTATCACACATGTAGATGACAGTATTATCACACAGGTAGAGGACAGTATTATCACACATGTAGTGGAGGAGATTATTATCACACAGGTAGAGGACATTCTTATCACACATGTAGTAGAGGAGATTATCAGGCTATATGCACACGTTGCAGATTTGACAGTGGAATTTTCTGTGCAGATTCTGCATTTCTTGGCAGAAAACGCAAGTCAGAATCTGCACCATTTTTTGGTATGTGCACACGTTGTGCATTTTTTTGTGCGGATTTCTACCTTTTTTTACCCCTGTGGATTTCTATTACGGAATGGGTGCAGAAACACAGCAGATCTGCAAAAAGAATTGACACGGTCCTTTTTTGAATCTGCTGCATTTTCCATGCAGATTTTACTGCACCATTAGCACAGCATTTTTTTGCCATCAGTTTACATTGTATTGTAAGGCAATGTGCGCACGTTGCGGATTTCCTGCGGATGCGCAGCCTTTTTTTCCAGGCAGAAATGCTGCAGATCCGCAAGTGATTTACAGTACAATGTAAATCAATGTTGGAAAAAAAAATGCTGTGCTAATGGTGCGGAACATTCCGCACTGAAAACGCAGCAGATTCAAAAAAGGACCATGTCAATTCTTTTTGCAGATCTGCAGCGTTTCTGCACCCATTGACTTCCATTGATTCAGTCAAATCTGCAGCAAAACCGCAGGATCTTCGGTTTTGCTGCGGAGTTGGGTGCGAGAAACGCTGCAGATCGGGAGGGGGAAGAGTGTGTGGGCGAAGATTAAGTGTGTGGGTGGAGACTATGTGGGTGGGCGGAGACTGTGTGTGTGCAGGGGTTTATGTGTCTACTGGGATCTGCGGGTGTCTGCGGGGCTTTGTGTCTGTGTACGGGGGTCTGCGTGGCTGTGTGCGGGGGTCTGCGGGGCTGTGCGGGGATAGCAGGGCTGTGCGGAGATCGCTGGGCTGTGCGGGGGTCTGGGGGGCTGTGTGTGTCTATGTGGGTGTGCATGGGTGTGTGCGGGGATGTGTGTGTGCTGGTCGGTATGTAGGCAGGCATCGTCCAATGGGACTACTAGTACCAGTATAGTCCCATCATCCGGCTACTGTGTTCAAGTGTAAAAAAAAAAATAACACATACACACATATACAGAACATACAACATACAACTTACAGTACACACATATAGACATACAGTACATACAACATAGAGAACATACTCACCAATCACCTAGTTCCCGAAGCCCTTGATCACCTGTAAGAAATATAAAAATAATAAACCAACAATATACTCCCTGATACAGAAACAAAAACCTCAAAACGAACACCATTTCCTAGTTCAATAATTCCCTAAAACCATGTGGTAGGGGTGCTACAGTGTCACAGGACACCCTCAGATAGCATTCCACACAAAAGAAAGAGAGCACAAAAGGTCTCAAATAAAATCAGAATCATAATTTATTTAAAGTTACATATAAAGCCAACAAATTAAAGACAACAAGAGGTCACAGACAGGGTAGGATAGCTGATTTCACAGGTGATAGACCCTGGAGCCGCTTATGTAATAGTGGATGGGAGAACAAAAAGCACCACATAAAGTAAAACTGATATAGTGAAAAATATATTGGCTTATCAAGGGATAAAATGCTGCCTAACTAAAGCCAAAAAAGGAGTAAAGTATATATACTAGTAATCTTTAGAAATATGTGTTAGGGCAAGAGTAGGCAGCACAGTACTCCTATTAGACAAGAACCCATAGTATGTACCACTTTAAGCACCGTGAACGTCACTTAGAGGTTTCAAAACAAGTTCTTACCCATAGTCTCCACTGCGGTAACCTGAGTGTACAGCCCCGAAGCGCGTTTTGCGTGGGCTTCCTCGGAGGGGGGGGGGGTGTTGTGAATTCCGTTCTTGGGCTCCATCCTGTGGTTGCGAATGGTATTTTTGGGAGTTCTGCTCTTGGGCTCCCTCTGGTGGTTTCAAGTGGAACTTAGCAGCTGCGCTCACTAATCGGTTCCCTGGCCTTTGTTATTTAACTGGGCTTTTTGCTGTAGTGGATGCCAGCTGTCAATGTATTTCCTGTGGATTCAGTCCTTTCCTGGAAGTTCTCTGTTGGCCAGTCCATTTTCAGCTTAAGATAAGTCTGCTAGTTTTTGGGTGTTTCCCTGCTTATGACCTTCTGTTCAGTTTAATTTATGTCTCTTTTGTCCAGCTTGTCATTATGAAATATTCCGGCTAGTTGGAAGCTCTGGGGTCGCAGATTTGCCCCTCCACACCGTGAGTCGGTGTGGTGGTTATTTTTTGTAAACTCTGCGTGGACTTTTTAGTTTTTATACTGACCGCACAGTAGCCTTTCTTTCTCTGTCTATTTAGATAGTATTGGCCTCCTTTCCTAAAAATCTAGTTTAATTTCTGAGTTTGTCATTTCCCTCTCCACTCACCGTCAATATTCGTGGGGGGCTGTCTTCCTTTGGGGGTTTCTCTGAGGCGAGATAGTTTTCCGTTTCCATCTTCAGGGGTAGCTAGTTCTTAGGCTATGCAGAGGCGTCTAGGCAGAGTTAGGTACGCTCCACGGCTATTTCTAGTGTTGGTGTTAGGAGTAGGGATTGCGGTCAGTAAAGTTACCACCTCCTCAGAGCTAGTTCATTATTTGTTTTACCCACCAGGTCATTTCAGTGCTGCTCTGTATTCACTAGGTCATATCAGTGATTACTGTCTGTGGAGCTGCTACCTCCTCTAAGTTTGTCCATGATTGGTTTTACCCACCAGGTCATCTCAGTACCGCTCCGTAACCACCAGGTCATAACAGTACAGCTGGCCCACAATGTGTTAAATGCATCTCAAAAGAGGGAAGAGAAAGTTCTGAGTCATTGTTTTTTTTTTCTTGTTGCTAGTTTCGTCCTTTTTTTCCCCCTTGATTTTTGGATGGTGCAGGAGCTTGGTGCTGATATGGAGGTTCAGGGTCTGTCTGTGCGTGTTGATCATCTCGCTGCTAGGGTACAGAGTATCCAAGACTATGTTGTCCAAACTCCTGTTTCTGAGCCTAGAATTCCTATTCCTGATTTGTTTTCTGGGGATAGATCTAGGTTTTTGAACTTTAAAGGGAACCTGTCACCATGTTTTTGGAAGATGGGATAAAAATAGCGTTAAATAGGGGCAGAGGTGGGCGTTACATTAGTGTGTTTGTTATGCGTTTATTACCCACCTAAGTTGCCGAAATACCTTTGCAAAGTCTCCGTTTTCGCCTGTCAATCAGGCTAGTCTGGTCAGATGGGCGTTGTCTTCCCCCAGATTTTGCGTAGTTTTCCGTTGGTGGCGTAGTGGTGTGCGCATGCCCAAGGTCCCGAATCCTCTGCCAGGGGATTTCAAAGAGCGCGGTGTCCGTTATTGCATTGGTGATCGGTGGGCGCGGCCATCTTCCTTTGGCCGCGCGTGCGCAGAAGCGGCGCTCTGCTGGCCGCGGCATCAGGAAAATGGCCGCGGGATGCAGCGCGTGCGCAGATGGATATCGCGGCGGCCATTTTCCTGAAGCCGCGGCCAGCAGAGCGCCGCGGCAAGCAGAGCGCCGCTTCTGCGCACGCGCGGCCAAAGGAAGATGGCCGCGCCCACCGATCACCAATGCAATAACGGACACCGCGCTCTTTGAAATCCCCTGGCAGAGGATTCGGGACCTTGGGCATGCGCACACCACTACGCCACCAACGGAAAACTAAACAAGATCTGGGGGAAGACACCACGCCCATCTGACCAGACCAGCCTGATTGACAGGCGAAAACGGAGACTTTGCAAAGGTATTTCGGCAACTTAGGTGGGTAATAAACGCATAACAAACACTCTAATGTAACGCCCACCTCTGCCCCTATTTAACGCTATTTTTATCCCATCTTCCAAAAACGTGGTGACAGGTTCCCTTTAAGAATAATTGCAGATTATTTTTTGCTCTGAGACCCCGTTCCTCTGGTGACCCCATTCAGCAGGTGAAGATTGTTATTTCTTTGCTGCGTGGCAACCCGCAGGACTGGGCATTCTCCCTTGAGCCAGGGAATCCTGCATTGCTCAATGTAGATTCATTTTTTCAAGCACTTGGACTGCTTTATGACGAACCCAATTCTGTGGATCAGGCAGAAAAAATTTTGCTGGCTCTGTGTCAGGGTCAGGAAGTGGCAGAGATATATTGTCAGAAATTTAGAAAGTGGTCTGTGCTTACAAAATGGAATGAGGATGCCCTGGCGGCTATTTTCAGAGAGGGTCTTTCTGAAGCTCTTAACCCCTTCCCGACATGTGACGGTATAGTACGTCACATGTCGGGACCCCCGCTTTGATGTGCGCTCCGGCGGTGAGCGCACATCAAAGTCGCGACATGTCAGCTGTTTTTTACAGCTGACATGTGCGCGCAATAGCGGCGGGTGAAATCGCGATCACCCGCCGCTATTAACTAGTTAAATGCCGCTGTCAAACGCAGACAGCGGCATTTAACTACCGCATCCGGCCGTGCGGCCGGATATGAGCGCATCGCCGACCCCCGTCACATGATCGGGGGTCGGCGATGCTCCTCCATTGTAACCATAGAGGTCCTTGAGACCTCTATGGTTACTGATTGCCGGTGGCTGTGAGCGCCACCCTGTGGTCGGCGCTCACAGCACACCTGCAAATCTGCTGTGTAGCAGCGATCTTATGATCACTGCTGCATAGCAGAGCCGATCGGGCTGTGCCTGCTTCTAGCCTCCCATGGAGGCTATAGAAGCATGGCAAAAGTAAAAAAAAAAAGTTTTTAAAAATGTGAAAAAAAAAAAAAAAATATAAAAGTTTAAATCACCCCCCTTTCGCCCCAATCAAAATAAATCAATAAAAAAAAACCCAACCTACACATATTTGGTATCGCCGCGTTCAGAATCGCCCGATCTATCAATAAAAAAAAAGCATTAACCTGATCGCTAAATGGCGTAATGAGAAAAAAATTCGAAACGCCAGATTTACGTTTTTTTGGTCGCCACGACATTGCATTAAAATGCAATAACGGGCGATCAAAAGAACGTATCTACACCAAAATGCTATCATTAAAAACGCCAGCTCGGAACGCAAAAAATAAGCCCTCACCTGACCCCAGATCATGAAAAATGGAGACGCTACGAGTATCGGAAAATGGCGCAATTTTGTTTTGTTTTGTTTTTTGCAAAGTTTGGAATTTTTTTTCACCACTTAGGTGAAAAATAACCTAGTCATGTTAGGTGTCTATGAACTCGTAGTGACCTGGAGAATCATAATGGCAGGTCAGTTTTAGCATTTAGTGAACCTAGCAAAATAGGCAAGCAAAAAACAAGTGTGGGATTGCACTTTTTTTGCAATTTCACTGCACTTGGAATTTTTTTCCCGTTTTCTAGTACACGACATGCTAAAACCAATGATGTCGTTCAAAAGTACAACTCGTCCCGCAAAAAATAAGCCCTCACATGGCCAAATTGACGGAAAAATAAAAAAGTTATGGCTCTGGGAAGGAGGGTAGCGAAAAACGAAAATGGAAAAATGGAAAAAGCTCCGGGGGTGAAGGGGTTAAAGATGTTATGGTGGGGTTTCCCACGCCTGCTGGTTTGAACGAATCAATGTCTCTGGCCATTCAGATTGATCGGCGCCTACGTGAACGTAAGGTGGTGCACCATATGGCGGTGTCCTCTGGGCAGAGTTCTGAGCCTATGCAATGTGATAGAGTTTTGACGAGAGCAGAACGGCAGGAGTTCAGACGTCAGAATGGGCTGTGATTTTACTGTGGTGACGCTACTCATGCTATCTCTGACTGCCCGAAGCGAACTAAGAGGGTTGCTAGGTCGGTTACCATCAGTACTGTACAGCCTAAATTTCTCTTGTCTATTACCCTGATTTGCTCATTGTCGTCCTTTTCTGAAATGGCATTTGTGGATTCTGGCGCTGCCCTGAACTTAATGGACCTAGAATTTGCCAAGCGCTGTGGTTTTTCCTTGGAGCCTTTGCAGAGTCCTATTCCCTTGAGGGGGATTGACGCTACGCCATTGGCCAAGAATAAACCTCAGTACTGGACACAGTTAGCCATGAACATGGCTCCAGCACATCAGGAAAATATTCGCTTTTTGGTGTTGCATAATTTGCATGATGTGGTTGTGCTGGGGTTTCCATGGTTACAGGTACATAATCCAGTGCTGGATTGGAAATCTATGTCCGTGACTAGTTGGGGTTGTCAGGGGATACATAGTGACATTCCTTTGATGTCAATTTCCTCGTCCCCTTCTTCTGAAGTTCCTGAGTTTTTGTCGGATTTCCAGGATATATTTGAGGAGCCTAAATCCAGTCCTCTGCCTCCTCATAGGGACTGTGATTGCGCTATTAATTTGATTCCTGGCTGTAAGTTCCCTAAGGGTCGACTTTTCAATCTGTCTGTGCCAGAGCATGCCGCTATGCGGACTTATGTAAAGGAGTCCTTGGAGAAGGGGCATATTCGCCCATCTTCGTCACCGTTGGGAGCGGGGTTCTTTTTTGTTGCCAAGAAGGATGGCTCCTTGAGACCCTGTATAGATTATCGCCTTCTCAATAAGATCACGGTCAAATTCCAGTACCCTTTGCCTTTGCTCTCTGATTTATTTGCTCGGATTAAAGGGGCTAGCTGGTTTACCAAGATTGACCTTCGAGGGGCGTATAATCTGGTCCGCATCAAGCAGGGTGATGAATGGAAAACAGCATTTAATACGCCCGAAGGCCATTTTGAATATCTTGTGATGCCTTTCGGGCTCTCTAATGCTTCATCTGTGTTTCAGTCCTTTATGCATGATATTTTCTGGGAGTATCTGGATAAATTTATGATTGTATATTTGGATGATATTTTGGTTTTTTTCCGATGATTGGGAGTCTCATGTGAAGCAGGTCAGGATGGTATTTCAGATTCTTCATGCTAATACACTGTTTGTGAAGGGGTCTAAGTGCCTTTTTGGAGTTCAGAAGGTTTCTTTTCTGGGGTTCATTTTTTCTCCCTCGGCTATTGAAATGGACCCTGTTAAGGTCCAGGCTATTTATGATTGGACTCAGCCCACATCTGTGAAGAGCCTTCAGAAATTTTTGGGCTTTGCTAATTTTTATCGCCGCTTCATTGCTAATTTTTCTACTGTGGTTAAACCTCTGACCGATTTGACCAAGAAAGGTGCAGATGTGGTGAATTGGTCCTCTGCGGCTGTGGAGGCCTTTCAGGAGCTTAAGCGTCGTTTTACTTCTGCCCCTGTGTTGCGTCAGCCAGATGTTTCTCTCCCTTTTCAGGTTGAGGTTGACGCTTCTGAGATTGGGGCAGGAGCTGTTCTGTCTCAGAGAGGTTCTGATGGCTCTGTGTTGAAGCCGTGTGCTTTCTTCTCCAGAAAGTTTTCGCCTGCTGAGCGTAATTATGATGTCGGCAATCGGGAGTTGTTGGCTATGAAGTGGGCATTCGAGGAGTGGCGACATTGGCTTGAGGGAGCCAAGCATCGTGTTGTGGTCTTGACCGACCATAAGAATCTGATTTACCTTGAGTCGGCCAAGCGGTTGAATCCTAGACAGGCTCGGTGGTCTTTGTTTTTCTCCCGTTTTGATTTTGTGGTCTCGTATCTTCCGGGATCTAAGAATGTGAAGGCTGATGCCTTGTCTAGGAGTTTTTTGCCTGATTCTCCTGGAGTCCGTGAGCCGGCTGGTATTCTCAAGGAGGGGGTGATTCTTTCTGCTATTTCCCCTGATTTGCGGCGGGTGCTTCAGGAGTTTCAGGCTGATAGACCCGACCGCTGTCCTATGGGGAAATTGTTTGTTCCTGATAGATGGACTAGTAAGGTGATTTCTGAGATTCACTGTTCGGTGTTGGCTGGTCATCCTGGGATCTTTGGAACCAGAGATTTGGTTGCCAGGTCCTTTTGGTGGCCTTCTTTGTCATGGGATGTGCGTTCCTTCGTGCAGTCCTGTGGGATTTGTGCCCGGGCTAAGCCCTGCTGTTCTCGTGCTAGTGGGTTGCTTTTGCCTTTGCCTATCCCTGAGAGGCCCTGGACGCATATTTCCATGGATTTTATTTCTGATCTTCCTGTTTCTCAGAAGATGTCTGTCATCTGGGTGGTTTGTGACCAGTTTTCTAAAATGGTCCATTTGGTACCTTTGCCTAAGTTGCCTTCCTCCACTGATTTGGTTCCTTTGTTTTTCCAGCATGTGGTTCGTTTGCATGGTATTCCGGAGAATATTGTGTCTGACAGAGGTACCCAGTTTGTTTCTAGGTTTTGGCGGTCCTTTTGTGGTAGAATGGGCATTAATTTGTCTTTTTCTTCGGCGTTTCACCCTCAGACAAATGGACAGACGGAGAGAACCAATCAGACCTTGGAAACCTATTTGAGATGCTTTGTGTCTGCTGATCAGGATGATTGGGTTACCTTCTTGCCGTTGGCCGAGTTTGCCCTTAATAATCAGGCTAGTTCGGCTACTTTGGTTTCACCTTTTTTTTGTAATTTCGGTTTTCATCCTCGTTTTTCTTCAGGGCAGGTTGAGCCTTCGGACTGTCCTGGGGTGGATTCTGTGGTGGACAGGTTGCAGCGGATTTGGGCTCATGTGGTGGACAATTTAACAATGTCTCAGGAAAAGGCTCAACGTTTTGCTAACCGCCGTCGGTGCGTTGGTCCCCGGCTTCGGGTTGGGGATTTGGTCTGGTTGTCTTCTCGTCATGTTCCTATGAAGGTCTCTTCCCCTAAGTTCAAACCTCGTTTTATTGGTCCTTATAGGATTTCGGAAATTATCAATCCGGTGTCTTTTCGTTTGGCCCTTCCAGCTTCGTTTTCCATTCATAATGTGTTCCATAGATCTTTGTTGCGGAGATATGTGGTGCCCATGGTTCCCTCCGTTGACCCTCCTGCTCCGGTGTTGGTTGAGGGGGAGCTGGAATATGTGGTGGAGAAGATTTTGGATTCTCGTCTTTCAAGGCGGAAACTTCAGTATCTGGTCAAGTGGAAGGGTTATGGCCAGGAGGATAACTCTTGGGTTTTTGCCTCCGATGTCCATGCTGCCGATTTGGTACGTGCTTTTCATTTGGCTCGTCCCGATCGGCCTGGGGGCTCTGGTGAGGGTTCGGTGATCCCTCCTCAATTGGGGGGTACTGTTGTGAATTCCGTTCTTGGGCTCCATCCTGTGGTTGCGAATGGTATTTTTGGGAGTTCTGCTCTTGGGCTCCCTCTGGTGGTTTCAAGTGGAACTTAGCAGCTGCATTCACTAATCGGTTCTCTGGCCTCTGTTATTTAACTGGGCTTTTGGCTGTAGTGGATGCCAGCTGTCAATGTATTTCCTGTGGATTCAGTCCTTTCCTGGAAGTTCTCTGTTGGCCAGTCCATTTTCAGCTTAAGATAAGTCTGCTAGTTTTTGGGTGTTTCCCTGCTTATGACCTTCTGTTCAGTTTAATTTATGTCTCTTTTGTCCAGCTTGTCATTATGAAATATTATGGCTAGTTGGAAGCTCTGGGGTCGCAGATTTGCCCCTCCACACCGTGAGTCGGTGTGGTGGTTATTTTTTGTAAACTCTGTGTGGACTTTTTAGTTTTTATACTGACCGCACAGTAGCCTTTCTTTCTCTGTCTATTTAGATAGTATTGGCCTCCTTTGCTAAAAATCTAGTTTCATTTCTGAGTTTGTCATTTCCCTCTCCACTCACCGTCAATATTCGTGGGGGGCTGTCTTCCTTTGGGGGTTTCTCTGAGGCGAGATAGTTTTCCATTTCCATCTTCAGGGGTAGCTAGTTCTTAGGCTGTGCAGAGGCGTCTAGGCAGAGTTAGGTACGCTCCACGGCTATTTCTAGTGTTGGTGTTAGGAGTAGGGATTGCGGTCAGTAAAGTTACCACTTCCTCAGAGCTAGTTCATTATTTGTTTTACCCACCAGGTCATTTCAGCGCTGCTCTGTATTCACTAGGTCATATCAGTGATTACTGTCTGTGGAGCTGCTACCTCCTCTAAGTTTGTCCATGATTGGTTTTACCCACCAGGTCATCTCAGTACCGCTCCGTAACCACCAGGTCATAACAGTACAGCTGGCCCACAATGTGTTAAATGCATCTCAAAAGAGGGAAGAGAAAGTTCTGAGTCATTGTTTTTTTTTCTTGTTGCTTGTTTCGTCCTTTTTTTTCCCCTTGATTTTTGGATGGTGCAGGAGCTTGGTGCTGATATGGAGGTTCAGGGTCTGTCTGCGCGTGTTGATCATCTCGCTGCTAGGGTACAGAGTATCCAAGACTATGTTGTCCAAACTCCTGTTTCTGAGCCTAGAATGCCTATTCCTGATTTGTTTTCTGGGGATAGATCTAGGTTTTTGAACTTTAAGAATAATTGCAGATTATTTTTTGCTCTGAGACCCCGTTCCTCTGGTGACCCCATTCAGCAGGTGAAGATTGTTATTTCTCTGCTGCGTGGCAACCCGCAGGACTGGGCATTCTCCCTTGAGCCAGGGAATCCTGCATTGCTCAATGTAGATTCATTTTTTCAAGCACTTGGACTGCTTTATGACGAACCCAATTCTGTGGATCAAGCAGAAACATTTTTGCTGGCTCTGTGTCAGGGTCAGGAAGCGGCAGAGATATATTGTCAGAAATTTAGAAAGTGGTCTGTGCTTACAAAATGGAATGAGTATGCCCTGGCGGCTATTTTCAGAAAGGGTCTTTCTGAAGCTCTTAAAGATGTTATGGTGGGGTTTCCCACGCCTGCTGGTTTGAACGAATCAATGTCTCTGGCCATTCAGATTGATCGGCGCCTACGTGAACGTAAGGTGGTGCACCATATGGCGGTGTCCTCTGGGCAGAGTTCTGAGCCTATGCAATGTGATAGAGTTTTGACGAGAGCAGAACGGCAGGAGTTCAGACGTCAGAATGGGCTGTGATTTTACTGTGGTGACGCTACTCATGCTATCTCTGACTGCCCGAAGCGAACTAAGAGGGTTGCTAGGTCGGTTACCATCAGTACTGTACAGCCTAAATTTCTCTTGTCTATTACCCTGATTTGCTCATTGTCGTCCTTTTCTGAAATGGCATTTGTGGATTCTGGCGCTGCCCTGAACTTAATGGACCTAGAATTTGCCAAGCGCTGTGGTTTTTCCTTGGAGCCTTTGCAGAGTCCTATTCCCTTGAGGGGGATTGACGCTATGCCATTGGCCAAGAATAAACCTCAGTACTGGACACAGTTAGCCATGAACATGGCTCCAGCACATCAGGAAAATATTCGCTTTTTGGTGTTGCATAATTTGCATGATGTGGTTGTGCTGGGGTTTCCATGGTTACAGGTACATAATCCAGTGCTGGATTGGAAATCTATGTCCGTGACTAGTTGGGGTTGTCAGGGGATACATAGTGACATTCCTTTGATGTCAATTTCCTCGTCCCCTTCTTCTGAAGTTCCTGAGTTTTTGTCGGATTTCCAGGATATATTTGAGGAGCCTAAATCCAGTCCTCTGCCTCCTCATAGGGACTGTGATTGCGCTATTAATTTGATTCCTGGCTGTAAGTTCCCTAAGGGTCGACTTTTCAATCTGTCTGTGCCAGAGCATGCCGCTATGCGGACTTATGTAAAGGAGTCCTTGGAGAAGGGGCATATTCGCCCATCTTCGTCACCGTTGGGAGCGGGGTTCTTTTTTGTTGCCAAGAAGGATGGCTCCTTGAGACCCTGTATAGATTATCGCCTTCTCAATAGGATCACGGTCAAATTCCAGTACCCTTTGCCTTTGCTCTCTGATTTATTTGCTCGGATTAAAGGGGCTAGCTGGTTTACCAAGATTGACCTTCGAGGGGCGTATAATCTGGTCCGCATCAAACAGGGTGATGAATGGAAAACTGCATTTAATACGCCCGAAGGCCATTTTGAATATCTTGTGATGCCTTTCGGGCTCTCTAATGCTCCATCTGTGTTTCAGTCCTTTATGCATGATATTTTCTGGGAGTATCTGGATAAATTTATGATTGTATATTTGGATGATATTTTGGTTTTTTTCCAATGATTGGGAGTCTCATGTGAAGCAGGTCAGGATGGTATTTCAGATTCTTCGTGCTAATACACTGTTTGTGAAGGGGTCTAAGTGCCTTTTTGGAGTTCAGAAGGTTTCTTTTCTGGGGTTCATTTTTTCTCCCTCGGCTATTGAAATGGACCCTGTTAAGGTCCAGGCTATTTATGATTGGACTCAGCCCACATCTGTGAAGAGCCTTCAGAAATTTTTGGGCTTTGCTAATTTTTATCGCCGCTTCATTGCTAATTTTTCTACTGTGGTTAAACCTCTGACCGATTTGACCAAGAAAGGTGCAGATGTGGTGAATTGGTCCTCTGCGGCTGTGGAGGCCTTTCAGGAGCTTAAGCGTCGTTTTACTTCTGCCCCTGTGTTGCGTCAGCCAGATGTTTCTCTCCCTTTTCAGGTTGAGGTTGACGCTTCTGAGATTGGGGCAGGAGCTGTTCTGTCTCAGAGAGGTTCTGATGGCTCTGTGTTGAAGCCGTGTGCTTTCTTCTCCAGAAAGTTTTCGCCTGCTGAGCATAATTATGATGTCGGCAATCGGGAGTTGTTGGCTATGAAGTGGGCATTTGAGGAGTGGCGATATTGGCTTGAGGGAGCCAAGCATCGTGTTGTGGTCTTGACCGACCATAAGAATCTGATTTACCTTGAGTCGGCCAAGCGGTTGAATCCTAGACAGGCTCGGTGGTCTTTGTTTTTCTCCCGTTTTGATTTTGTGGTCTCGTATCTTCCGGGATCTAAGAATGTGAAGGCTGATGCCTTGTCTAGGAGTTTTTTGCCTGATTCTCCTGGAGTCCGTGAGCCGGCTGGTATTCTCAAGGAGGGGGTGATTCTTTCTGCTATTTCCCCTGCTTTGCGGCGGGTGCTTCAGGAGTTTCAGGCTGATAGACCCGACCGCTGTCCTATGGGGAAATTGTTTGTTCCTGATAGATGGACTAGTAAGGTGATTTCTGAGATTCACTGTTCGGTGTTGGCTGGTCATCCTGGGATCTTTGGAACCAGAGATTTGGTTGCCAGGTCCTTTTGGTGGCCTTCTTTGTCATGGGATGTGCGTTCCTTCGTGCAGTCCTGTGGGATTTGTGCCCGGGCTAAGCCCTGCTGTTCTCGTGCTAGTGGGTTGCTTTTGCCTTTGCCTATCCCTGAGAGGCCCTGGATGCATATTTCCATGGATTTTATTTCTGATCTTCCTGTTTCTCAGAAGATGTCTGTCATCTGGGTGGTTTGTGACCGGTTTTCTAAAATGGTCCATTTGGTACCTTTGCCTAAGTTGCCTTCCTCCTCTGATTTGGTTCCTTTGTTTTTCCAGCATGTGGTTCGTTTGCATGGTATTCCGGAGAATATTGTGTCTGACAGAGGTACCCAGTTTGTTTCTAGGTTTTGGCGGTCCTTTTGTGGTAGAATGGGCATTAATTTGTCTTTTTCTTCGGCGTTTCACCCTCAGACAAATGGACAGACGGAGAGAACCAATCAGACCTTGGAAACCTATTTGAGATGCTTTGTGTCTGCTGATCAGGATGATTGGGTTACCTTCTTGCCGTTGGCCGAGTTTGCCCTTAATAATCGGGCTAGTTCGGCTACTTTGGTTTCGCCTTTTTTTTGTAATTTCGGTTTTCATCCTCGTTTTTCTTCAGGGCAGGTTGAGCCTTCGGACTGTCCTGGGGTGGATTCTGTGGTGGACAGGTTGCAGCGGATTTGGGCTCATGTGGTGGACAATTTAACAATGTCTCAGGAAAAGGCTCAACGTTTTGCTAACCGCCGTCGGTGCGTTGGTCCCCGGCTTCGGGTTGGGGATTTGGTCTGGTTGTCTTCTCGTCATGTTCCTATGAAGGTCTCTTCCCCTAAGTTCAAACCTCGCTTTATTGGTCCTTATAGGATTTCGGAAATTATCAATCCGGTGTCTTTTCGTTTGGCCCTTCCAGCTTCGTTTTCCATTCATAATGTGTTCCATAGATCTTTGTTGCGGAGATATGTGGTGCCCATGGTTCCCTCCGTTGACCCTCCTGTTCCGGTGTTGGTTGAGGGGGAGCTGGAATATGTGGTGGAGAAGATTTTGGATTCTCGTCTTTCAAGGCGGAAACTTCAGTATCTGGTCAAGTGGAAGGGTTATGGCCAGGAGGATAACTCTTGGGTTTTTGCCTCCGATGTCCATGCTGCCGATTTGGTACGTGCTTTTCATTTGGCTCGTCCCGATCGGCCTGGGGGCTCTGGTGAGGGTTCGGTGACCCCTTCTCACCCCGGGGGGGGGGGGGGTACTGTTGTGAATTCCGTTCTTGGGCTCCATCCTGTAGTTGCGAATGGTATTTTTGGGAGTTCTGCTCTTGGGCTCCCTCTGGTGGTTTCAAGTGGAACTTAGCAGCTGCATTCACTAATCGGTTCCCTGGCCTTTGTTATTTAACTGGGCTTTTGGCTGTAGTGGATGCCAGCTGTCAATGTATTTCCTGTGGATTCAGTCCCTTCCTGGAAGTTCTCTGTTGGCCAGTCCATTTTCAGCTTAAGATAAGTCTGCTAGTTTTTGGGTGTTTCCCTGCTTATGACCTTCTGTTCAGTTTAATTTATGTCTCTTTTGTCCAGCTTGTCATTATGAAATATTCCGGCTAGTTGGAAGCTCTGGGGTCGCAGATTTGCCCATCCACACCGTGAGTCGGTGTGGTGGTTATTTTTTGTAAACTCTGCGTGGACTTTTTAGTTTTTATACTGACCGCACAGTAGTCTTTCTTTCTCTGTCTATTTAGATAGTATTGGCCTCCTTTGCTAAAAATCTAGTTTCATTTCTGAGTTTGTCATTTCCCTCTCCACTCACCGTCAATATTCGTGGGGGGCTGTCTTCCTTTGGGGGTTTCTCTGAGGCGAGATAGTTTTCCGTTTCCATCTTCAGGGGTAGCTAGTTCTTAGGCTGTGCAGAGGCGTCTAGGCAGAGTTAGGTACACTACACGGCTATTTCTAGTGTTGGTGTTAGGAGTAGGGATTGCGGTCAGTAAAGTTACCACTTCCTCAGAGCTAGTTCATTATTTGTTTTACCCACCAGGTCATTTCAGTGCTGCTCCGTATTCACTAGGTCATATCAGTGATTACTGTCTGTGGAGCTGCTACCTCCTCTAAGTTTGTCCATGATTGGTTTTACCCACCAGGTCATCTCAGTACCGCTCCGTAACCACCAGGTCATAACAGGGGGGGGCGGCGTGACGCACTGTGTGTTAAGAGCGATCATATATAGGAGGATCCATTACCGGTGTGGCTATACGGTACATGCGCAGGGGTCAGGGTCCTCGCAGCTGCACTGTGTCTGGCCTCATTTCCTGGTCCGTCCGAGCGGGAGACTCCCATGACATCACCGCATGGACGGCGCAGGAACTCGCAGAGACCTTCGGCCGTGCTCCGCTTGGAAACGCCCTTGAGGAACTGAGGGCACTTGAGGGGGTAGTGAGTAAACCAGCTGATAAAGGGGGGAATGTGGTCATCTGGTCGGTGGAGAAATACAAAAGGGAAGTATTTAGACAGTTGCGAGATAAATATACGTATACACCTCTTGCTGCAAACCCTCTTCAGCTACACAATGAGAAATTGAACAATATTCTGGAAATGTCCTTCGAGAGGGGAATCACTTCCAAGAAGGTTATGGAGGGCTTGATGGTCAAATTTCCGGTTGTTCTGACTTTTTATCTTCTCCCCAAGATCCATAAGGATTCCATCAATCCACCTGGGCGTCCTATTGTCTCTGGCATGGGAGGACTATGCGATCCAGTCTGTAAATTTCTTGACCATTATCTTAAACCACAGGTGGAGACGCAGTCCTCCTATGTCAGGGACACTACGGACGTCCTTACACGTTTGGATGGCGTACACTTGGAAGATGACATGCTCCTCATTACGGCTGATATAGTCGTCATATACCAGCAGTCGGAATAAGGATGGATTGATGGCTACTCAATTCTTTTTGGAATCAAGTAACTTCGATGCGGATCTTAGAGGCCTTGTGTTGGAGTTGTTGCAGTTCATCCTGACTCATAACTTTTTTACATTCAACGATCAGTTTTACTTACAGTGTAGGGGTACAGCCAGGCTCAGACTGGCCCACAGGGTAACAGGGGAATCCCCCGGTGGGCCCCTGTGCAGATCTGGGCCCCCAACCACACTGTATGGGCAGTACTTGGCATAATTCACTTGATTCACTCTGTACAGAAAAAAGAAGCATCTCATCATTCATGAACCACACTACCCAGTTTATTATAATATAGAGATATAGGTAAATTTGTGAACGAAGGTAGTATAATATTTGCATGCAGATGAAAAATGGGGCCCCCCAAAGTCAATATTACTGGTGGGCCCTTGACACCACAGTCCGACACTGGGTACAGCGATGGGGGCGGCACGTGCACTGTCGTATGCTAATTCATTCTTGGGCTTTTGGGAGAGAACCATCTTCCCTGACGGTGCACACGCAGCCTCCCAGATCCTTGGATGGTATAGATATATAGGCGATGTTCTATTCATCTGGCAGGGCCCTGCAGATGAACTAAAGGTATTCATGTCTGGATTGAACTAAAATGACTTCAACATCAGGCTCACATATACTTACCATCATAATGAAATCTCTTTCCTGGACATTTTGATCAAGAAGCGAGATGACGGATTATTACAAACTGATGTTTTCAGGAAGGAGACTACTGTAAATTCATCATTACATGCTAGCTCCGCACATCTCAAATCAACCATTCAAGCGGTTCCTGTAGGACAATGTCTCCGCATGAGGAGAATTTGTTCTTCTGACTTATCTTTTGAAAATCAGGCTTTGGATCTTGGGGAGAGATTTCAGGACAGGGGATATAGCAGGAGGTGTGTTAAGAGGTGCCATGCTAGAGCTCGAGCAGTCCCTAGGAGTGAATTGCTCACACCTAGTAAAAGGAAAAGTAAGGACTCCGCTATTCGGTTTATATCCACCTGTCAGGACTCTGAACATTTTTTACCTTTTGTGCATTACTGCCCTTTTCCAAGATGGCATCTTTGGTTTCATGTGCACTGTGTCTCCTGCTATAAAACTCCACCCCAGCCTTCAGTCTGTGCTAGAGTATTCTGCCTTGCATACAGCTCCTGACCTCTGATTACTCCCTGGCTATACACCTGCTCCTGTGAACCTGTGTGGTGATCCTGCTACTCTGCTCTGAGTTCCTGCTGCATATACAAGTTTCCAGTAATCCTCCTTCATCTGCTGTTCGTGTTTACTTCCATATGCATTTGCTGGTCATGTAAGCTGTTGCTGCTTTGCAATAACCTGAGACTATTAACCAGGCCTCCCTGGTTGAGCTAAGATATGATTTGAACTGCCTAATAAGCATATCTATCTGTGCCTGGACTAAGACAAGGATTTATTCATGTCAAGTATCCTCAAGAATAACTGTGCTTCATAGACTTTCTGCTTGATTGCATTTTCCTCTGAAGTTTCCTATAGACTGCTAAGCTGTGTTTATTATTTGCACCAAGTGTTGCGGACTTGAGTTTCTCTCTGCACCTGTTTGAATCACCGTGTGATAATATAGACTTTACCACTTATAAAACTGTGTCCTGTAGTTGTCTTGTTCCACGCAAAGAGTCTCCTGAGTTATCCCCTATAATTATCACAGGATACTCTAGCCTAAAAATAAAAAAAAGGAGACTGCTGGAACAATGACTGCAGAAAGCAAATTAGAGCAGGTGTTTTCCATAATTAGATCACTGCAGAAAGATGTGGAAGGTCTGCAAAAGAAGTTTGGAAGCTTTGAACACAATCAACAAGTGTTAAACTTTGCAGGACTTGAGCAACCGCATGGCAGCCCAGGAAAACAAACTTGCTGGCATAGAGTCCCAGTATGGATGGGCTTTTCAGGACATAAGCACGCAAATAGCTGCACAAGTGACTTTACCCTCTGGGCAACCGCCACCAGCTGGCCAACCTAAGTTTCCCCATTCAGATTTAATGGTGATCGCGACAAATTTTGTGGCTTTGTGAATCAATGTATGCTATATTTTGATGTGCATGCTGACCGTTTTCCTACTGATAGATCCAAAGTATTGTGTGTAATAATGCTACTGACCTCACGAGCGCTCGCCTGGGCGAATCCGATGATTCAGTCTCGTGACCCATGGTTAAATGACTTGGATGATTTCTTGGCCACTATGGCATTAATGTTTGATGACCCTAATCGCCGTGAATCTGCTTTGTTGTATTTACGCCAGGCTAAACGTTCTGTTATTGAGTATTCCACTGAATTCAGGAGATTGGCGGTAGATACCAATTGCGACAGTTATGCACAATTGCCTATTTTTAAAAGGGGTCTGTCTAGTATTGTAAAAGATGAACTAGCCCGCTCTGAGTCACCACAAGAGCTAGAGACATTTATACAGCATTGTGTGCGCATAGACATTCGCCTTACTGAACGTAGGCAGGAGAAATTTGCTGCATATAACCGTGTTTCTAACTTTTCCCTTCCTTCCAAAGAGCCTGCAGGTAAAACCTTTCGGGAGGTGGAGGAGGTGCCCATGCAAATTGATTCCGTTCAGAGGCGCGAGATCAATGAGCACCGGGAGCATCACCTGCGTGAAAGTCTATGTTTCTACTGCGGCCAGTCTGACCACTTCTTGATCAATTGTCTTAAGTGTCCTAGACGGAATAACAAGGTGCTAGCATCAGAAGGGGAGTATGACAACTGTGATGATGAATCTGACATCTCTGACTGTAGCCTGCCTTTAAACGCCGTATTCCATTCACTTTCTATGACTTCACCCCCCAAGGAGCTGAAGGAAAAGAACTCTCACTGTTCTCTCCCTATTAAGATCCTGTGTTCAGGACAGTGGATTTCCAGTTCAGCTATGATTGACTCTGGTGCAGGTGGCAATTTCATGGATATCGCATTTGCCAAGGAACATGGTATTAAAATTCAGCAAAGAGACTCGCTAATTAACATGGAAACAGTGGATGGGTCACCTTTAATCTCTGGGCCTGTGGATCAGGAGACCGTACCCCTTGACATTTTGTTGGAGCCTAATCATCAGGAGCAATATTCTTTCTTGCTAATTTCTTCTCATTTTCCTGTGATTTTAGGCATTCCTTGGTTGCGTTCTCAGAACCCAATTATCAACCGGGAGACCAAGGAGATTATCTTCCCAACAAGGAGCAACTCAGCGTTAACAGAAGCTGTCCCTGAGTCCACAGCTACGGAACCACATGTACAGGTATTTTCTTTACCTCCAGCTTATAAAGAGTTCTCTGACATCTGTGACAAGAAGAATGCAGATCAGCTTCCTCCACACAGGCATTATGACTGTCCCATTGAGCTGCTTCCCGGGGCAGCCATTCCTTTTGGTAACGTATACCCTTTGGCGGCACCTGAGCTTCAAGCCTTAAAAGAGTATATTGATGAAAATCTGGCCAAAGGCTTCATACGTCCTTCTTCCTCACCAGCAGGGGCACCTATCTTTTTTGTAAAGAAGAAGGATGGGACCCTGAGACCCTGTGTTGACTATCGAGAACTCAAAAAGGTAACCGTACGAAACCGTTACCCTTTGCCTCTGATTCCCGAATTACTGGAAAGAGTCCGCCATGCTAAGGTGTTCTCTAAACTGGATCTTCGTGGGGCTTATAATTTGGTGCGTATTCGTCCAGGGGATGAGTGGAAGACAGCATTCAGATGCCGGTATGGACACTTTGAATCTCTTGTGATGCCCTTCGGGCTTTGTAACGCCCCTGCAACATATCAACACCTTGCTAATAACATTTTCAGAGATTTGTTGGACCAGTTTGTAGTGATCTATTTGGACGATATACTAATCTTTTCTGACTCTCTACAGGAACATGAAGAACATGTCAAAACTGTTTTAAGACGTCTGAAAGAGAACCATCTGTATATTAAGCCGGAGAAATGCGAGTTCCATCGTTCTGAGATACAGTTCTTAGGTTATATCATCTCTCCCCAGGGGCTGAACATGGAATCTGGTAAGATTCCGGCTATCCTTGACTGGCCTGTACCCAAGAACGTTAAGGAGGTCCAACGTTTTATTGGTTTTACAAATTTCTACAGACGCTTCATTTGAAATTTTTCTGATATTGTCCGTCCCATTACTTCCTTGACAAAGAAGGAAAAGCCCTTTAAGTGGTCATCACAGGATCAAGAAGCTTTTGATCGGCTTAAAGTCTGTTTCACATCAGCACCGCTGTTGATACACCCAGATCCAACACTTCCTTTCATTGTGGAGGTGGACGCTTCTGATAATGCTTTGTGTCATGATTCCCAATGGCAGGGAAACATCAGAACACAAAAAAAACGGACGAGCTCTGGGTGATGGAATCTCGAGCTGACCGTGAGCTAAATCTACCACACAACTAATAGTAGCCAGGGAGCATACCTACGACTTCCTAAATGCCACGCGCCAGCCGGAGGACTAACTACGCCTGGTAGAGGAAGGAACAGACCTGGCTTACCTCTAGGGAAATACCCCAAAAGATGATAGCAGCCCCCCACATGTAATAACGGTGAGTTAAGAGGAAAAGACATACACAGTATGAAAGTAGATTTAGCAAAGAGAGGTCCACTTACTAGATAGCAGAAAGATACAAAAGAGGACTTCACGGTCAACTGAAAACCCTTTCAAAAAACCATCCTGAAGTTACTTTAAGACTCCTGTGTCAACTCATGACACAGGAGTGGCAATTTCAGCCCGCAAGAGCTTCCAGCTACAGAGAATAACAAAAACTGCAAACTGGACAAAAGATACAAAACAAAAGGACAAAGTCCACTTAGCTGATCAGCAGACTAGTAGCAGGAACATGCAACCGAAGGCTCTGGTTACAATGATGACCGGCAAGGAAATGACTGGAGAGCAAGGCTAAATAGGAAACTCCCAAACACTGATGGGAGCAGGTGAACTGAGACAGCAAAGCACACACAAGTCACCAGTACCACCAGCAACCACCAGGGGAGCCCAAAAAGCGGATTCACAACAGTACCCCCCCTTAAGGAGGGGGCACCGAACCCTCACGAGAACCGCCAGGGCGATCTGGATGAGCCCTATGAAAGGCACGAACCAAATCCGAGGCATGAACATCAGAGGCAGTTACCCAAGAATTATCTTCCTGACCATAGCCCTTCCATTTAACCAGATATTGAAGTCTCCGTCTGGAAATACGGGAATCCAAGATCTTCTCTACAACGTACTCCAATTCACCCTCCACCAGCACAGGAGCAGGAGGTTCAGTAGAAGGAACCACCGGCACCTCATATCTCCGCAACAACGACCGATGGAATACATTATGGATAGCGAAAGATGCCGGGAGGTCCAAACGAAAGGACACAGGGTTAAGTATCTCCAAAATCCTATAAGGACCGATGAACCGAGGCTTAAACTTAGGAGAAGAAACCCTCATAGGGACAAAACGGGAAGACAACCACACCAAGTCCCCAACACGAAGGCGAGGACCAACACGACGACGGCGGTTAGCAAACTGCTGAGTCCTCTCCTGGGACAACTTCAAATTGTCCACCACTTGTCCCCAAATCCGATGCAACCGATCCACCACCGCATCCACTCCCGGACAATCCGAAGATTCCACCTGACCAGATGAAAAACGAGGATGAAACCCTGAATTGCAAAAGAAAGGAGAAACCAAAGTGGCAGAACTAGCCCGATTATTAAGAGCAAATTCTGCCAACGGCAAAAAGACAACCCAGTCATCCTGATCAGCAGACACAAAACACCTCAAATAAGTCTCCAAGGTTTGATTAGTTCGCTCCGTCTGGCCATTAGTCTGAGGATGGAATGCAGACGAAAAAGACAAATCAATGCCCAACCTGGCACAGAATGCCCGCCAAAATCTAGACACGAACTGAGTTCCCCTGTCAGAAACGATGTTTTCCGGAATACCATGCAAGCGAACCACATTTTGAAAAAATAGAGGGACCAACTCAGATGAGGAAGGCAACTTAGGCAATGGTACCAAATGAACCATTTTAGAAAAACGGTCACACACCACCCAGATGACAGACATCTTCTGAGAAACAGGGAGATCAGAAATAAAGTCCATAGAGATGTGCGTCCAAGGCCTCTTCGGAACAGGCAAGGGCAACAATAACCCACTAGCCCTAGAACAACAAGGCTTGGCCCGAGCACACACATCACAAGACTGCACAAAAACACGCACATCCCGAGACAGGGAAGGCCACCAGAAGGATCTAGCCACCAAATCTCTGGTACCAAAAATTCAAGGATGACCTGCCAGCGAAGAAGAATGAACTTCCGAGATGACTCTACTGGTCCAATCATCAGGAACAAACAGTCTACCAGGCGGACAACGATCAGGTCTATCCGCCTGAAATTCTTGCAAAGCACGTCGCAGATCTGGGGAGACAGCAGACAAAACCACCCCATCCTTAAGGACACCAGCAGGTTCAGAATCCCCAGGAGAGTCAGGCTCAAAACTCCTAGAAAGAGCATCTGCCTTAACATTTTTAGAACCCGGTAAGTATGAAACCACAAAATTAAACCGAGAAAAAAACAACGACCATCGTGCCTGTCTAGGATTCAGGCGCCTGGCAGACTCTAGATAAATCAGATTCTTGTGATCCGTCAAAACTACCACCTGATGTCTGGCACCCTCAAGCCAATGACGCCACTCCTCAAATGCCCACTTCATGGCCAAAAGCTCCCGATTACCAACATCATAGTTTCGCTCGGCGGCCGAAAATTTTCGAGAAAAGAACGCACAAGGTCTCATCACTGAGCAGTCGGAACTTTTCTGCGACAAAACCGCCCCCGCTCCGATCTCGGAAGCATCGACCTCAACCTGAAAGGGAAGAGAAACATCAGGCTGGCGCAACACAGGGGCAGACAAAAAGCGGCGCTTAAGCTCCCGAAAGGCCTCCACAGCAGCAGGGGACCAATTGGCAACATCAGCACCCTTTTTGGTTAAATCCGTCAGAGGTTTAGCAACGCCAGAAAAACCAGTTATAAATCGACGATAAAAATTAGCAAAGCCCAAGAATTTCTGAAGACTCTTAAGAGAAGTAGGCTGCGTCCAGTCACAAATAGCCCGAACCTTGACAGGGTCCATCTCAATAGAAGAAGGGGAAAAAATGTACCCCAAAAAGGAAATCTTTTGAACCCCAAAAACACACTTTGAACCCTTTACACACACAGAATTCTCCCGCAAAACCTGAAAAACCCTCCTGACCTGTTGAACATGAGACTCCCAGTCATCAGAAAAAATCAAAATATCATCCAAATACACAATCATAAATTTATCCAAATATTCACGGAAAATATCATGCATTAAGGACTGAAAGACTGAAGGTGCATTAGAAAGGCCGAAAGGCATTACTAAATACTCAAAATGGCCCTCAGGCGTATTAAATGCGGTTTTCCACTCATCCCCCTGCTTAATTCGCACCAAATTATACGCCCCACGAAGATCAATCTTAGAGAACCACTTAGCCCCCCTTATGCGAGCAAACAAATCAGTCAGCAAAGGCAACGGATACTGATATTTGACTGTAATTTTATTCAGGAGTCGATAATCAATACAAGGCCTCAGAGAGCCATCCTTTTTAGATACAAAGAAAAAAACAGCTCCTAAAGGAGATGAAGAAGGACGAATGTGTCCCTTTTCCAGGGACTCCTTAATATACTCTCGCATAGCAGCATGTTCAGGTACAGATAAGTTAAACAAACGACCCTTTGGAAATTTACTGCCAGGAATCAGATCTATGGCGCAATCACAATCTCTGTGGGGAGGGAGTGAACCAATTTTTGGCTCCTCAAAAATATCACGATAATCAGACAAAAATGCCGGAATCTCAGAGGGAATAGATGACGAAATGGAAACCAAAGGTATGTCCCCATGAGCCCCCCGACATCCCCAGCTTAACACAGACGTTGTTTTCCAGTCAAGGACTGGGTTATGAGATTGTAACCATGGTAATCCAAGCACCAAAACATCATGCAAATTGTACAACACAAAGAAGCGAATCACCTCCTGATGGTCTGGAGTCATACGCATAGTCACTTGCGTCCAGAATTGTGGTTTATTACAAGCTAAAGGCGTAGAATCAATACCCTTCAGAGGTATAGGGACTTCCAGAGGCTCTAAATCAAACCCACAGCGCCTGGCAAAGGACCAATCCATAAGACTCAGAGCGACGCCAGAGTCCACATAGGCATCCACGGTAATAACTGATAATGAACAAATCAAGGTTACAGACAGAATAAATTTAGACTGTAAAGTGCCAATTGAAATAGACTTGTCAACCTTCCTTGTACGTTTAGAGCATGCTGATATAACATGAGCAGAATCACCACAATAGAAGCATAACCCATTTTTACGCCTATAATTCTGCCGCTCGCTTCTGGACAGAATTCTGTCACATTGCATTTTCTCTGGCGTCTCTTCAGAAGATACCGCCAAATGGTGCACGGGTTTGCGCTCCCGCAAACGCCGATCAATCTGAATAGCCATTTTCATGGACTCATTCAGACCTGTGGGCGCAGGGAACCCGACCATAACATCTTTAACGGCATCAGAAAGGCCCTCTCTGAAATTTGCCGCTAGGGCGCACTCATTCCACTGAGTAAGCACAGACCATCTACGAAATTTTTGGCAGTATATCTCAGCTTCATCTTGCCCTTGAGATAGGGCTATCAAAGCTTTTTCAGCTTGAATCTCCAAATTAGGTTCCTCATAAAGCAACCCTAAAGCCAGAAAAAACACATCCACATTGAGCAACGCAGGATCCCCTGGTGTCAATGAAAATGCCCAATTTTGAGGGTCACCTCGCAGCAAAGAGATTACAATCTTAACCTGCTGGACAGGATCTCCAGAGGAGTGAGGTCTGAGAGAAAGGAACAATTTACAATTATATTTGAAATTCAGGAACCGAGATCTATCTCCGGAAAACACCTCTGGTGTAGGAATTTTAGGTTCAGACATCGGAGTATGTATAACAAAATCTTGTAAATTTTGAACCTTGGTAGCAAGATTATTTAAACCTACAGCCAAACTCTGAGGGTCCATCTTTAAACAGGTGAGATCAGAGCCATTCAAGGATTAGAAGGAGAGAAAGGCAAAGGCTGTAATTAGAGCTGAAATACAACTGATCCAACTATGGAGCAAGCCTAGGGGGGAAAAAAAAAAAAAAAATCTACAGACTTCTTTTTTCTCTCCTTTCTTCTGCCAATAACTTTAACATTGGCCGGTCATACTGTCATGATTCCCAATGGCAGGGAAACATCAGAACACAAAAAAAACGGACGAGCTCTGGGTGATGGAATCTCGAGCTGACCGTGAGCTAAATCTACCACACAACTAATAGTAGCCAGGGAGCATACCTACGACTTCCTAAATGCCACGCGCCAGCCGGAGGACTAACTATGCCTGGTAGAGGAAGGAACAGACCTGGCTTACCTCTAGGGAAATACCCCAAAAGATGATAGCAGCCCCCCACATGTAATAACGGTGAGTTAAGAGGAAAAGACATACACAGTATGAAAGTAGATTTAGCAAAGAGAGGTCCACTTACTAGATAGCAGAAAGATACAAAAGAGGACTTCACGGTCAACTGAAAACCCTTTCAAAAAACCATCCTGAAATTACTTTAAGACTCCTGTGTCAACTCATGACACAGGAGTGGCAATTTCAGCCCGCAAGAGCTTCCAGCTACAGAGAATAACAAAAACTGCAAACTGGACAAAAGATACAAAACAAAAGGACAAAGTCCACTTAGCTGATCAGCAGACTTGTAGCAGGAACATGCAACCGAAGGCTCTGGTTACAATGATGACCGGCAAGGAAATGACTGGAGAGCAAGGCTAAATAGGAAACTCCCAAACACTGATGGGAGCAGGTGAACTGAGACAGCAAAGCACACACAAGTCACCAGTACCACCAGCAACCACCAGGGGAGCCCAAAAAGCGGATTCACAACAGCTTTGGGGGCTATTCTCTCCCAAAGAACTGGAGAAAAGGGTCTGCTACATCCTTGTGCTTTCTTTTCCCGTAGACTAACCTCAGCAGAGAAGAATTACGATGTGGGAAACAAGGAATTGCTGGCTATTATTGCGGCTTTCAAAGAATGGAAGCATCATCTGCTAGGAGCTGCACAACAGATCATAGTGCTAACTGACCATCGCAATCTAGAGTTCCTTAGATCCGCTAGATGTCTTTCTCCTCGTCAGGCTCGTTGGAACTTATTTTTAAATCAATTTAACTTTGTTATCTCATGCCATCCAGGTTCTCATAATGGGAAGTCTGATGCTTTATCCGGAATCCATGCTGCGGATTCCTTACCGGGAGCCCCGTCCAAGACCATTCTATCTGATGCCAATTTCATCGGAGTTATCCACGATCAGGACTTGTGGAAGGAGTGCAGGGAGGCCTATGAAGGTGATGTATTTCTGGCCAACCCACCTGTGGATATTAATCTTGTCTTTAAGGGTGGCATGTGGTTCAGAGATCGACGTATCTACGTCCCGGAGGTCGTCCGTCTGCAGATCCTCAAGTTGGTACATGACTCCAAGTTGGCTGGTCACAGGGGGGTACAGAAGACACAAGAGTTCCTGAGCCGATTCTTCTGGTGGCCAACTTGCCTGAAGGATACCAAGGACTATGTTCTCTCTTGCGAGGTATGTGCCCGTTACAAGACTCCTCATGTGGCACCTACGGGTCTTCTACAACCATTACCTGTTCCGTCCTGCCCTTGGGGGTCTATATCAATGGACTTTATTGTGGAGCTGCCTACATCGGGGGGCATGAATACAATCATGATGGTAGTTGATCGCCTGACTAAAGCTGCTCATTTTGTTCCATGCATCGGCCTCCCCTCAGCTAAAGATACAGTGAACTTGGTTATACAGAATGTCTTTCGGTTGCACGGGGTTCCGGATGAGATCATCTCTGACCGTGGAGTACAGTTCACTTCAAGATTCTGGAAGGGGTTTTGCTCTGCACTCAATATTAATGTCTGTCTCTCTTCTGCTTACCATCCCCAGACAAATGGTCAGACTGAGCGTACCAACCAGACGCTGGAACAATATCTCAGATGTTATGTCAGCCATCTCCAGGATGATTGGTTGGAGTTGTTGCCGTTAGCCGAATTTTCATATAATAATTCTCAGAGCGCCTCCACTAAATTTACACCTTTCTTTGCCAATCTGGGTTATCATCTGTGTATTTTACCTAGGTCTCCAATTAATTCTCCGGTTCCGGCAGTGGAGGAAAGGCTGACTGCGATGAGACAGAATCTGGAGGTTCTGAAGGAATCCCTGACCACAGCTCAAGAACGTTATAAGAGATCGGCTGATAGATTCCGTAAACCTGCACCCATGTTCAAACTAGGAGATTCCGTGTGGTTAGCAACTAAGAATCTGAAGTTAAACGTTACTTCACAAAAACTTGGACATAAATTCATTGGCCCTTTCAAGATCAACGGTATTGTGAGCTCTGTGGCCTGCCGGCTGAAGCTGACTAGGACAATGAAGGTACACCTAGTTTTTCATGTATCTTTACTAAAGCCTGTATCTCCAAATACCTTCCAGGGACGTGTTGTGTCACCTCCGCAGCCTGTGGTGATTGATGGGCAAGAACAATTCGTGGTGGAGGAAATTATTGATTCCAGGATTCGCAGGAATCAGCTCCAATATCTGATAAGATGGCAGGGATATCCCCGAGGAAGACTCTTGGGAACCTGTGGAAAACATCAATGCCCAACAGAAGATTTCTCGTTTTCATCAGAGATTCCCTGAGAAACCAGGTCCAGGATCATCCTGAGGTCACTTCTAAGGAGGGAGTAATGTCAGGACTCTGAACATTTTTTACCTTTTGTGCATTACTGCCCTTTTCTAAGATGGCGTCTTTGGTTTCATGTGCACTGTGTCTCCTGCTATAAAACTCCACCCCAGCCTTCAGTCTGTGCTAGAGTATTCTGCTTTGCATAGAGCTCCTGACCTCTGATTACTCCCTGGCTATACACCTGCTCCTGTGAACCTGTGTGGTGATCCTGCTACTCTGCTCTGAGTTCCTGCTGCATACACAAGTTTCCAGTAATCCTCCTTCATCTGCTGTTCGTGTTTACTTCCATCTGCATTTGCTGGTCATGAAAGCTGTTGCTACTTTGCAATAACCTGAGACTATTAACCAGGCCTCCCTGGTTGAGCTAAGATATGATTTGAACTGCTTAATAAGCATATCTATCTGTGCCTGGACTAAGACAAGGATTTATTCGTGTCAAGTATCCTCAAGAATAACTGTGCTTCATAGACTTTCTGCTTGATTGCATTTTCCTCTGAAGTTTCCCATAGACTGCTAAGCTGCGTTTATTATTTGCACCAAGTGTTGTGGACTTGAGTTTCTCTCTGCACCTGTTTGAATCACCATGTGATAATATAGACTTTACCACTTATAAAACTGTGTCCTGTAGTTGTCTTGTTCCACGCAAAGAGTCTCCTGAGTTATTCCCTATAATTATTACACCACCAGTAATCACCAATGGGACAATATTCATGGAATATTACAGAAACATTGGCCTGTTTTAAAAATAGAACCAGTACTGTCAAAATTGATCCCAGACTCACCACTGATGACAGCCAGAAAAAGTAAGAACTTGAAAGATTTACTGGTGAATAGTCATTATGTTGCCAAGACTCCAAAAATATTCAATGCAGGTAGACAAAAAAATGGGTGTTATCCTTGTGGTGATTGTCTGGGATGTAAGAATTTGATTCGCACCACCACTTTTTCTTCTGCAGACGGACAAAGACACTATAAGATCTTGGACTACATTTCTTGTAGCACTACACATGTAGTATATTGTGCTAAGTGTCCGTGTGGATTATCATATGTAGGCTTCACCTCACGTGAGTTGAGAGTAAGAACACAGGAGCATGTCAGGGATATACTTGCTGCTAAAAATGTTGAGGATGTTGATACCCTAAAAACTATCCCCCGCCATTTTAGTGTTCATCATAACTGTAATCCAGTTGGATTTCAGATGTGGGGGATTGATAGGATACACTAGGGTATAAGGGGTGGTGAAGTAAAAAAGATCTTGGCACAGCGTGAATGTCGCTGGATCAGAGTACTGGGGACTATGACTCCCACAGGTCTCAATGAACACATAAGTTTTGTTCCCTTTTTATAGATATAATGTCACTGGATTTGACCTTTTAAATGCTCATTGTGTGTTTATTTTTCTTGTCTTTTATAGTTAATTACATGTTGATGGAACTGAATTATTGTCTATGTTGAGGATCCCTGAATTCGTTTGGAAAATATCTCTTGCCTGGGACGATGTGATTCCTTGTGGGGATTTTTTTATATACATCAACGATTTTTGGTCATGTGTCTACTGTTTATATAATATACGTTTGTATTTTATACACTAATCATATTGTTCTTATGATTTTTTATGCAGCCACACTTTTTGATTGCACACTATTATCTGTAATGTTCATCTACAATATGTGTTTGATATGCCACATGCATCACTTTATTAGCACGGTCACTTTAATTCTAGATGATATCTGCAATGGGATTTGATTGAGGGTTTTTGGCACTTTTAACTTTAAGGTTTATTTAGTGGGTTTGATGTGGTATAAGGGACCACTTTTTTTTACCTGGGAATATATCCCCCTCCCCTTTTTATGGTGTCACAGTGAGGTTTAGTGTGCATGCCTAGTTGATGGTTTTAATTAATTCCCCCTTTTTTGAGGTGTTATTATTATAATTACATGTGCCTGCATCCAGCATGTTCCCTGTGGTATTACGTGTGGATATGCTTGGAATCAGGGACAAACTGATTACCCTCTTACAATATGTCGCACTCGGATTCTGCCAGTATCCAAGATGTCGGTATATGAGCTAGTGCGCATGCCCGGGGGGCATTTCCAAGCGGAACACAGCCGAAGATCTCTGCGAGTTCCTGCGCCATCATGGGAGTCTCCTGCTCGGACAGACCAGGAAATGAGGCCAGACGCAGTGCAGCTGAAAGGACGCTGAGCCCGCGCATGCGCTGTATGGCCACACCGGTAATGGATCCTCCTATATAGCTCTTAACACACAGTGCGTCACGGCCCCCCGAGGAAGCCCATGCGAAACGCGCGTCGGGCCTATACACTCAGGTTACCGCAGGGGAGAAAATGGTAAGAACTTGTTTTGACACCTCTAAGTGACGTTCCCGGTGCATAGTGGTACATACTATAGCTTCTTGTCTCGTAGGAGTACTGTGCTGCCTGCTCTTGCCCTAACACATATTTCTAAGGCTATGTTCACATGTTGTGGTTTTTAAACCTATGGAAAACCAAATCCGCAGTGCACATGCTGCGGAAAAAAACGCGAGGAAACGCAGCATTGTTTTTTCCGCAGCATGTCAATTCTTTGTGCGGATCTGCAGCATTTCTGCACCCATTGACTTGTATTGAGTTGGGCATTTCCGCAGCAAAACCACAGATGTAAAAAAGATCTGCGGTTTACCTGTGGGTGAAAATGCTGTAGATCGGGAGGGGGGAAGAGTGTGGCGGAGACTGTGTGTGCGGGCGGGGTCTGTGCGGCACTGTCGGGGGTCTGTGCGGGCCTGTCGGGGGTCTGTGCGGGCCTCTCGGGGCTCTGTGCGGGCCTCTCGGGGCTCTGTGCGGGCTGCCGGGGACTACAAGTCCCATCGGGCTATGCCTGCTACAATGGCAGTGATTGACAGATTAGCCAATGATGGGACAGTAGTAGTCCCATCATCCGGCTAATGTGTTGAATGCAATAAAAAAAACAACACAAACATATAACATACAACATATAACATAACATACAACATATAACATACGACAGAACATAAAACATACAACATATAACATACAACATAACATACAACATACAATATATAACATACAACATATAACATAACATACAACACATAACAGTACATACAACATATAACATACAATACATACATACAGTACATTCATACATTACATACAATACATACTCACCATCACTTGTCACTTTGATCCCCAAAGCCAATGTCACCTGTAAAAATATTAAAATAATAAACAACCAATATACTACCTGATCCGCAGAAATCCAATTAAAACGAGTGTCCCACGACGATCTCCCGTGGAGAGCATCAGCATCAACTGATGCGACCGCTCTCCAGGGGCTCCAGGAATACAATGACGGAAGGTATCTTTCCGCACTGTATTCCTCCGCCACTGTAAAAAATAGTCCCTAGTCTAACTTGTGGCACTGCTGTGTGAGAAAGTTCCCACGCAGCAATGCTGTAAAGTGAGACCAATGAACTCCGGTAACCTCAGTGATGCACTGCAGGAGCCATTGTCTCCTGTCAGTGTGTCACTGAAGGCCTATAAAGCAGTGACATCACCTGATGTCATTGTTCTATAGGGGAGATTGTCGTGGGACATTCGTCATTAATTGGACTACGGCGGACAGGTAGTATACGGTTGGTTTATTATTTTTAATTTTTTGCAGGTGATCGAGTATGGCAAGTATGGTTAAATTAAGAATATTAAAATACTTTTTTCGGGCTGTGTCTTTATTTTTTTTAACTCTTTCACTACTATAGGATTAATAATGGATAGGTGTCTTATTGACGTCTCTCCATTATTAACCCGGCTTAATGTCACCTTACAATAGCAAGGTGACATTAACCCCTTATTACCCCATATCCCACCGCTACTCGGGAGTGGGAAGAGAGGGGCTAAGTTCTCACAGATGCGCCATTTCTGGGGCGGCTGGGGGCTGGTATTTGTAGCCGGGGGGACCAATTTCCATGGCCCCTCTCTATGCTATGAATATCAGCCCCCAGCTTTCTGCGTAGCCTTTCTGGCTATAAAATATAGGGGGACCCCTGTTATGATCTGGTGGCCTAGGAGTAGCATGAGACGTACTCTGGAGAAGGTGGTACCTGTACTGACCGCAGACCCTGAACTTAACACCGCAACTAGAAGCAGCCGTGGGATGTACCTAACACTCCCTAGACACCTCGTCACAGCCGGAGATCTAAATACCCCTAGAGATAAGAAAAGGGAAAACTATCTTGCCTCAGAGAAAACCCCCAAAGGATAGACAGCCCCCCACAAATATTGACTGTGAGAGGAGAGGGAAATAACATACGCAGACTGAAATCAGGATTTAGCAAAGGAGGCCGTACTAGCTAGATAGAAAGGAAAGAACAGAGTACTATGCGGTCAGTATTAACATACTAGAAAATATCCACCACAGAAAAATACAAAAACTCCACATCTAACTAAAGATATGGAGGGTATATCTGCATCTCCAGAGTTACCAGCATGGCTGAACAAATCCTTGCACAGACCAAGCTGGACAAAACAAACATGAAAATGAACTGAACTATTAAGCCCACAGAATGGACAGCAAAAAGCAAAGCCAGAGCTTATCTTTGAAGAAATGCACAGCAAGCAGGAGAGACCAGGAAAGGATGTGAATCCTCCAGGAACAATGGACAACTGGCACTGACCAAAGGGTGAAGCAAGACTAAATAGCCCAGTCCGAAGTGGACACACCTGATGACTGCTGTGAATGACAGACAGCAGCGCTACCACTTATAACCACCGGAGGGAGCCCAAGAGCAGAATTCACAACAGACCCCACGTCATTTTTTTGGGGGTCCCCCTATTTTAATAGCCAGTAAAGGCTACACAGACAGCTGCGGGCTGATATTCATAGCCTGGGAGGGGGCCATGGGTATGACCCATTCCCAGGCTACAAATATTGGCCCCGTCTGTCGGCTTTCCCCCTCTGACGCAGAAAATTGCGCGGGAGCCCACAACGTTTTTTTTTAATTAAACGTTCATTAAGAAATATAGGCCTTGCTATTATATATCTATGGATATATCTATGGATATATCCATAGATAAATCTATCTATATATGGATATCTATGGATATATGTATAGATATATCTATAGATGGATGACTATGGCTATAGCGATCTATAGATATATTTATAGATAGATATATCTGTAGGTACATACTATAGATATATCTATCCATATATCTATCTGGCTACTTTCACACATCAGGTTTTTGCCGTCAGGCACAATCCGGCGAGTTTTGAAAAAAAAGGATCCGTGGTTTTTTTCCGCCAGATCCTTTTTTCTCATAGAGTTGTATTAGCGCCGGATTGCGCCTGATGGCCACACGTTTAATCCATTTTTTGCCGCATCCGTCAGAAAAGCTGTTTCCAGCGGACAGAGAAAACGTACAGAACGGTTTTTCTGTCCGGCGAGAAAACGACCAGCGACAGATCCGGCGAAACGTATGAAACGGAGATGTGAAATGATGAATCCGGCCTCTGAATCCGGTTTTTCATGTATTTGGAGGCCAGATTCATCATTTCACATCTCAGTTTCATACGTTTTTCGCCGGATCCGTCGCTGTGCAGGACAGAAAAAACTTTCCTCTGTACGTTTTCTCCGTCCGCCAGAAAGTTTTTTTTGTCAGATCCGGCAAAAAACGGATGAAACGTGAGGCCATCAGGCGCAATCCGGCACTAATACAACTCTATGAGAAAAAAACGAATACGGCGAAAAAAAAAAGGATCCGTTTTTTTCAAAATTTGACGGATTATGCCTGACGGCAAAAAACCTGATGTGTGAAAGTAGCCTAACTATCCATATATCTATCTACATCTATCTATCTCATTCCATCTATCTATCTGTCTGTCTGTCTATCTATCTATGTGTGTAATGGAGTGTGGGTTGGACAAATGTAAAAGAGGAGGTTGGACTAGACATGACATCACAAATCTTTTATTTAGTTCAATAATACATCTTTATTTAGCTTTCAAAAACCGCATCAAACCCGCGCTAAAAACGCATAAAAAACGCACCTGCGTTTTCTGCCAAGAGCTGCGGTTTTAGTGCAGAAAAATCTGCAGGCAAATCAGCAACGTGTGCACATACCCTAAAGATTACTAGTATATATACTTTACCCCTTTTTTGGATTTAGTTAGGCAGCATTGTATCCCTTGATAAGCCAATATATTTTTCACTATATCAGTTTTACTTTATGTGGTGCTTTTTGTTCTCCCATCCACCACCCCACATCATTTTTTTTTGGGGGGTCGCCCTATTTTAATAGCCAGTAAAGGCTAAATATACAGCTGCGGCTGATATTCACAGCCTGGGAAGCTCCATGGGTATTAACCCCTTCCAAGGCTACAAATATCGGCACCCAGTCCCTGGCTTTCCCACTCTGGACTTGAAAATTGTGAGGGAACACACGCAATTTTTTTTTCCATTTTTTTAAAAATTAAACAGATATTGCGTTTAAGGCCATGGTCACACTTGCGAGAAACTCGCACGAGTGTCGCACCTCAATACCCGGCATTGCCGCCGGCACTCGGGACAGGAGTGTGCGGCGGCATGTATTTCTATGCAGCTGAAGGCTCCAGTCCCGAATGCCAGCGGCAGTGCCGGGTACTGAGGTGCAAGACGTGTGCGAGTTTCTCACAAGTGTGACCCCGGCTTAGCGCAAATTTTGTTTGTGCCTTTAACTCTCTAAGTACCATTTTATTATGTTTATTACTAAACATCGGGCTTGGTATTTATCTATCTATCTATCCATCTATCTATAGATCTATTATCTATCTATGTATCTTCCATCATAGATACATCATATCTACCTATATCTATCTATTTATCATCTATCTATTATCTATCTATCTTCCATCTATTATCTATCATCTATCTATTATCTATCTATCTGTGTAAACAGTATCCATCTATTATATATCTATTACATATCATCTATCTTCCATCTATTATCTATCTTTAATCTATCTATTATCTATCTATCTTCCATCTACCTAGATGCCGCCGCCGCCGCATTTAACTATACCGACGTCTATGACGCCAGTATAGTTCAATGCAATTATGGAGGAGAGAGCGTCACCTGACGCCCCCTCTCCCATCATTCCCCGCTCTGCCTCTGACACTGCGAGTGCGCGATGACGTCATATCATCGCGCACCTGCTGTGTCCCGGGCAGACTGCAGCCGCCGAGACAGGAGCCAGGAGCAGCGCGGGCAAAAGGAAAGGTGAGGAGAGTGTTTTGTTTTGTTTTTTAACTGGAGTGTGGGGCCATTATCGGGGGGGGGGGGGGTTGACGAGATGTGGACTCTGCTGTATATACCCCTGTGTGGGCTCTGCTATATACACCCCTGTGTGGGCTCTGCTGTATACTGTGTGGGCTCTGCTGTATACACCCCTGTGTGGGCTCTGCTGTATACTGTGTGGGCTCTGCTGTATACTGTGTGGGCTCTGCTGTATATACCCCTGTGTGGGCTCTGCTGTATATACCCCTGTGTGGGCTCTGCTGTATACTGTGTGGGCTCTGCTGTATATACCCGTGTGGGCTCTGCTGTATACTGTGTGGGCTCTGCTGTATACTGTGTGGGCTCTGCTGTATACTGTGTGGGCTCTGCTGTATATACCCCTGTGTGAGCTCTGCTGTATATACCCCTGTGTGGGCTCTGCTGTATACTGTGTGGGCTCTGCTGTATACTGTGTGGGCTCTGCTGTATATACCCCTGTGTGGGCTCTGCTGTATACTGTGTGGGCTCTGCTGTATATACCCCTGTGTGGGCTCTGCTGTATACTGTGTGGGCTCTGCTGTATATACCCCTGTGTGGGCTCTGCTGTATACTGTGTGGGCTCTGCTGTATATACCCCTGTGTGGGCTCTGCTGTATACTGTGTGGGCTCTGCTGTATATACCCCTGTGTGGGCTCTGCTGTATACTGTGTGGGCTCTGCTGTATATACCCCTGTGTGGGCTCTGCTGTATACTGTGTGGGCTCTGCTGTATATACCCCTGTGTGGGCTCTGCTGTATACTGTGTGGGCTCTGCTGTATATACCCCTGTGTGGGCTCTGCTGTATATACCCCTGTGTGGGCTCTGCTGTATATACCCCTGTGTGGGCTCTGCTGTATATACCCCTGTGTGGGCTGGGCTGTATATACCCCTGTGCTGTGCTGTATATACCCCTGTGTGGGCTTGGCTGTATATACCCCTGTGTGGGCTTGGCTGTATATACCCCTGTGTGGGCTGGGCTATATATACCCCTGTGTGGGCTTGGCTGTATATACCCCTGTGTGGGCTGAGCTATATATACCCCTGTGTGGGCTGGGCTATATATACCCCTGTGTGGGCTGGGCTGTATATACCCCTGTGTGGGCTGTGCTCTATATACCCCTGCGCGGGCTGTGCTCTATATACCCCTGTGCGGGCTGTGTTCTATATACCCCTGTGCGGGCTGTGCTCTATATACCCCTGTGCGGGCTGTGCTCTATATACCCCTGTGCGGGCTGTGCTCTATATACCCCTGTGCGGGCTGTGCTCTATATACCCCTGTGCGGGCTGTGCTCTATATACCCCTGTGCGGGCTGTGCTGTATACTACGCGGGCTGTGCTATATTATGCAGGCTGTGCTATATACTATGCAAGTTGTGCTATATACTATGCGGGCTTTGCTATATACTATAGGGGGTATATTATATTCTATGGGGGAGGCCATGTTATATACTATGTGGCTGTGTTATATACTATTGCGGGGGTATATTATATTCTGTAGGGGAGGCTGTGTTATACTATGGGGGTATATTATATTCTATGGGGGAGGCTGTCTTATACTATGGGGGGCTGTATTATATTCATTATATATTATGGGGAGGTGGGCTGTATTATATTCTATGGGGGGCTGTATTAGATTTTATGAGGGATGATTGCATCATACTCTGATGGGGCTGCATTATATTCTATGGGGAGGTGGGCTGTATTCTATTCTATTTGGGGCTACATTAAATTCTATGGGGGGGGCTGTATTATATATATATTCTATGAGGGGTGATTTCATCATACTCTATTGGGGGGGCTGCATTATATTCTATGGGGGGTTACATTATACTCTGTAGGGTGGTGGCTGCATTATACTGTATGTGGGCTGCATTATACTGTATCGAGGACTATGGGGAATACGTTATACTATATGAAGAACTATGGGGTGCATTATACTATGGGAAGTGAATTGTACTACATGGATGACTATGGCGGTGCATTATACTATATGGAGCACTATGAGGAGTGTATTATGCTCTGTGGAGGACTGAGCAGTGTATTTTAATATATGGAGGACTATGGTGCACATTATAATATATGGAGGACTGTTGTGAGTTTGGTTTTTGGGCTCCCCCGGTGGTCACTGGTGGTACTGGACTTGTGTGCTTCACTTTCTCTGTTCACCTGTTTCCATCAGGATATGGGTGTATCCTATTTAGCCTTGCTGCTCAGTTATTCTAGTGCCGGCCATCAATGTAACCAGAGCCTTTCTGTTGCATGTTCCTGCTTCTAGACTACTATCAGCTAAGTTGGACTCTTAGTCCTAAGTTTGTTTTGCATTTTTGTTCCAGTTCACAGTTATGTTATTTTTCTGTAGCTGGAAGCTCTTGTGGGCCGAAATTGCCACTCCGGTGTCATGAGTTGACACATGAGTCTTAAAGTAATTTCGGGATGGTACTTTAATAGGGTTTTCAGCTGACCGTGAAGTTCCCTATTGTATCTTCTTGCTATCTAGTAAGCGGACCTCGCTTTGCTGAACCTACCTTCATACTGCGTATGTCTTTTCCTCTGAACTCACCGTCAATATATGTGGGGGGCTTCTGTCTCCTTTTTGGGGGAATTTCCCTAGAGGTAAGCCAGGTCTGTCTTTTCCTCTATTAGGGTTAGTTAGTCCTCCGGCTGGCGCTAGGCGTCTAGGGATAAAACGTAGGTACGCCACCCGGCCACTGTTAGTTGTGTGGTAGGTTTAGCTCACGGTCAGCTCGAGATTCCATCACCCAAGAGCTGTTCTGTTATTTATGTTCTCTGACGTTCCCTTGCCATTGGGAACCATGACAGTATGGCCGGCCCAGTGTTAAAACCGTTGGCAGAAGAAAGGAGAGAAAAAGAAGTCTGCAGATTTTTTTATTTTTTTTTTCCTCTGAGCTTGCTCTATAGTTGACTTAGTTGCATTTCTGCTCTAATTGCAGCCTTTGTCTCTCTCTCTCCTTCTAATCCTTGAATGGCTCTGATCTCACCTGATTAAAATGGATCCTCAGAGTTTGGCTACAGGTTTGAATAATCTTGCTACGAAGGTTCAAAATTTACAGGATTTTGTTATTCATGCTCCTATATCTGAACCTAGAATTCCTATACCAGAATTTTTCTCCGGGGATAGATCTCGTTTCCTGAATTTCAAAAATAATTGTAAATTATTTCTTTCCCTGAGATCTCGCTCCGCTGGAGATCCCGCACAGCAGGTTAGGATAGTAATTTCCTTGCTGCGGGGTGACCCTCAAGACTGGGCATTTGCATTGGCACCCGGGGATCCTGCGTTGCTCAATGTGGATGCGTTTTTTCTGGCTTTGGGGTTGCTTTATGAGGAACCTAACTTAGAGATTCAGGCTGAAAAAGCCTTGATGGCCCTATCTCAAGGGCAAGATGAAGCTGAAATATACTGCCAAAAATTTCGTAAATGGTCTGTGCTTACTCAGTGGAATGAGTGCGCCCTGGCGGCGAATTTCAGAGAGGGTCTCTCTGATGCCATTAAAGATGTTATGGTGGGGTTCCCTGCACCTACAGGTCTGAATGAGTCCATGACAATGGCTATTCAGATTGATCGGCGTTTGCGGGAGCGCAAACCTGTGCACCATTTGGCGGTGTCTTCTGAGAAGGCTCCAGAAAATATGCAATGTGATAGAATTCTGTCCAGAAGCGAACGGCAGAATTTTAGGCGAAAAAATGGGTTGTGCTTCTATTGTGGTGATTCAACTCATGTTATATCAGCATGCTCTAAACGTACAAAGAAGGTTGATAAGTCTATTTCAATTGGCACTTTACAGTCTAAGTTTATTCTGTCTGTGACCTTGATTTGTTCATTATCGTCAATTACCGCGGATGCCTATGTCGACTCTGGCGCCGCTTTGAGTCTAATGGATTGGTCCTTTGCCAGGCGCTGTGGGTTTGATCTAGAGCCTCTGGAAGTTCCTATACCTCTGAAGGGTATTGACTCTACACCATTGGCTAGTAATAAACCACAATACTGGACACAAGTGACTATGCGTATGAATCCAGACCATCAGGAGATGATTCGCTTCCTTGTGTTGTACAATCTACATGACGTTTTGGTGCTCGGATTACCATGGTTACAATCTCATAACCCAGTCCTTGACTGGAAAGCAATGTCTGTGTTAAGCTGGGGATGTCAGGGGGCTCATGGGGGCGTACCTTTGGTTTCCATTTCGTCATCTATTCCCTCTGAGATTCCGGAATTTTTATCTGATTATCGTGATGTTTTTGAGGAGCCTAAGCTTGGTTCACTACCTCCTCACAGAGATTGCGATTGTACCATAGATCTGATCCCGGGCAGTAAATTTCCAAAGGGTCGTTTATTTAATCTATCTGTACCTGAACATGCTGCTATGCGAGAATATATTAAGGAGTCCCTGGAAAAGGGACATATTCGTCCTTCTTCATCTCCCTTAGGAGCCGGTTTTTTCTTTTTTTCTTTGTATCTAAAAAAGATGGCTCTTTGAGGCCGTGTATTGATTATCGACTCTTGAATAAAATTACAGTCAAATATCAGTATCCTCTGCCACTGCTGACTGATTTGTTTGCTCGAATAAAAGGGGCTAAGTGGTTCTCTAAGATTGATCTCCGTGGGGCGTATAATTTGGTGCGAATTAAGCAGGGGGATGAGTGGAAAACCGCATTTAATACGCCCGAGGGCCATTTTGAGTATTTAGTAATGCCTTTTGGTCTTTCAAATGCCCCTTCAGTCTTTCAGTCCTTTATGCATGACATTTTCCGTGAATATTTGGATAAATTTATGATCGTGTATCTGGATGATATTTTGATTTTTTCGGATGACTGGGATTCTCATGTCCAACAGGTCAGGAGGGTTTTTCAGGTTTTGCGGGCTAATTCCTTGTGTGTGAAGGGTTCTAAGTGTATTTTTGGGGTTCAAAAGATTTCTTTTTTGGGGTACATTTTTTCCCCCTCTTCCATTGAGATGGATCCTGTCAAGGTTCGGGCTATTTGTGATTGGATGCAACCTTCTTCTCTTAAGAGCCTTCAGAAATTTTTGGGCTTTGCTAATTTTTATCGTCGATTTATAACTGTTTTTTCTGATGTTGCTAAACCTTTGACTGATTTGACCAAAAAGGGTGCTGATGTTGCTGATTGGTCCCCTGCTGCTGTGGAGGCCTTTCGGGAGCTTAAGCGCCGCTTTTCTTCCGCCCCTGTGTTGCGTCAGCCTGATGTTACTCTTCCTTTTCTGGTTGAGGTCGATGCTTCCGAGATCGGAGCTGGGGCGGTCTTGTCGCAGAAAAGTTCCGACTGCTCCGTGATGAGACCTTGTGCGTTCTTTTCTCGAAAATTTTCGCCCGCCGAGCGAAATTATGATATTGGTAATCGGGAGCTTTTGGCTATGAAGTGGGCTTTTGAGGAGTGGCGTCATTGGCTTGAGGGGGCTAGACATCAGGTGGTGGTATTGACCGATCACAAGAATTTGATTTATCTTGAGTCTGCCAGGCGCCTGAATCCTAGACAGGCGCGCTGGTCGTTGTTTTTCTCTCGGTTTAATTTTGTGGTCTCATACTTACCAGGTTCTAAAAATGTGAAGGCGGATGCCCTTTCTAGGAGTTTTGAGCCTGATTCCCCTGGTGATTCTGAACCTACAGGTATCCTTAAGGATGGGGTGATATTATCTGCTGTTTCCCCAGACCTGCGACGGGCTTTGCAGGAGTTTCAGGCGGATAGACCTGATCGTTGCCCGCCTGGTAGACTGTTTGTTCCTGATGATTGGACCAGTAGAGTCATCTCGGAGGTTCATTCTTCTGTGTTGGCAGGTCATCCCGGGATCTTTGGTACCAGGGATTTGGTGGCTAGGTCCTTCTGGTGGCCTTCCCTGTCTCGAGATGTACGAGTTTTTGTGCAGTCTTGTGATGTTTGTGCTCGGGCCAAACCTTGTTGTTCTCGGGCTAGCGGATTGTTGTTATCTTTGCCTATTCCGAAGAGGCCTTGGACTCACATCTCTATGGATTTTATTTCTGATCTCCCTGTTTCTCAGAAAATGTCTGTCATCTGGGTGGTGTGTGACCGTTTTTCAAAGATGGTTCATTTGGTGCCCTTGCCTAAGTTGCCTTCCTCATCCGAGTTGGTTCCTCTGTTTTTTCAAAATGTGGTTCGCTTGCATGGTATTCCGGAGAATATCGTTTCTGACAGGGGGACCCAGTTCGTGTCTAGATTTTGGCGGGCGTTCTGTGCTAGGATGGGCATTGATTTGTCTTTTTCGTCTGCGTTCCATCCTCAGACTAATGGCCAGACTGAGCGAACTAATCAGACCTTGGAGACTTATTTGAGGTGTTTTGTGTCTGCGGATCAGGATGACTGGGTTGCCTTTTTGCCGTTGGCGGAGTTTGCCCTCAATAATCGGGCTAGTTCTGCCACTTTGGTTTCTCCTTTCTTTTGCAATTCGGGGTTTCATCCTCGTTTTTCTTCCGGTCAGGTGGAGTCTTCGGATTGTCCTGGAGTGGATACTGTGGTGGATAGGTTGCATCGGATTTGGGGACAGGTGGTGGACAATTTGGAGTTGTCCCAGGAGAAGACTCGGCATTTTGCTAACCGCCGTCGTCGTGTTGGTCCTCGTCTTCGTGTTGGGGACTTGGTGTGGTTGTCTTCTCGTTTTGTCCCTATGAGGGTTTCTTCTCCTAAGTTTAAGCCTCGGTTCATCGGCCCGTATAAGATTTTGGAGAATCTTAACCCCGTGTCCTTTCGATTGGACCTCCCAGCATCTTTTTCTATCCATAATGTCTTCCATCGGTCATTATTGCGCAGGTATGAGGTACCGGTTGTGCCTTCCGTTGAGCCTCCCGCTCCGGTGTTGGTTGAGGGTGAATTGGAGTACGTTGTGGAGAAGATCTTGGACTCCCGTGTTTCCAGACGGAAACTTCAGTATCTGGTCAAGTGGAAGGGCTACGGTCAAGAGGATAATTCTTGGGTGACAGCCTCTGATGTTCATGCCTCTGATTTGGTCCGTGCCTTTCATAGGGCTCGTCCTGATCGCCCTGGTGGTTCTTGTGAGGGTTCGGTGCCCCCTCCTTGAGGGGGGGGGGTGTTGTGAATTTGCTTTTTGCTCCCTCTAGTGGTTACTAGTTTTTTGACTCTGGTTTTTCTGTCATTCCCTTTATCCGCACCTGGGTCGTTAGTTAGGGGTGTTGCTATATAAGCTCCCTGGACCTTCAGTTCTATGCCTGGCAACGTAGTTATCAGAGCTAGTCTGCTGTGCTCTTGTCTACTGATCCTGGTTCCAGTTATATCAGCTAAGTTTGCTTTTTGCTTTTTGTTTTGGTTTTGTATTTTTGTCCAGCTTGTTCCAAATCTATATCCTGACCTTTGCTGGAAGCTCTAGGGGGCTGGTGTTCTCCCCCCGGACCGTTAGACGGTTCGGGGGTTCTTGAATTTCCAGTGTGGATTTTGATAGGGTTTTTGTTGACCATATAAGTTACCTTTCTTTATTCTGCTATCAGTAAGCGGGCCTCTCTGTGCTAAACCTGGTTCATTTCTGTGTTTGTCATTTCCTCTTACCTCACCGTTATTATTTGTGGGGGGCTTCTATCCAGCTTTGGGGTCCCCTTCTCTGGAGGCAAGAAAGGTCTTTTGTTTTCCTCTACTAGGGGTAGCTAGATTCTCCGGCTGGAGCGTGTCATCTAGAATCAACGTAGGAATGATCCCCGGCTACTTCTAGTGTTGGCGTTAGGAGTAGATATATGGTCAACCCAGTTACCACTGCCCTATGAGCTGGATTTTTGTATTCTGCAGACTTCCACGTACCTCTGAGACCCTCGCCATTGGGGTCATAACAGTTTGCCAGGCCAGTATTAAATGTTTAATGCATTGCAGAAGAGGGATTATAAGAAAGAAGATTCTGAGGTTTTTTTTGTTTTTTTTTTTTCTTCTTCCCCTTTACCTCAGAGTGGCTATGCTTGCTGCAGACATGAATGTCCAGACCTTGATTACAAGTGTGGACCAGCTGGCTACTCGTGTGCAGGGCATACAAGACTATGTTATCAGAAATCCTAGGTCAGAACCTAAAATACCGATTCCTGAACTGTTTTCCGGAGACAGGTTTAAGTTTAGGAATTTCGTGAATAATTGTAAATTGTTTTTGTCCCTGAGACCCTGTTCATCTGGAGACTCTGCTCAGCAAGTAAAAATTGTTATTTCGTTCTTACGGGGCGACCCTCAGGATTGGGCTTTTTCGCTGGCGCCAGGAGATCCGGCATTGGCTGATATTAATGCGTTTTTTCTGGCGCTCGGTTTACTTTATGAGGAACCCAATCTTGAGATTCAGGCAGAAAAGGCCTTGCTGGCTATGTCTCAGGGGCAGGACTAGGCTGAAGTGTATTGCCAAAAATTTCGGAAATGGTCCGTGCTGACACATTGGAACGAGTGTGCTCTGGCCGCTAATTTTAGAAATGGCCTTTCTGAAGCCATTAAGAATGTTATGGTGGGTTTTCCCATTCCCACAGGTCTGAATGATACTATGGCACTGGCTATTCAAATTGACCGGCGGTTGCGGGAGCGCAAAACCGCAAATTCCCTCATGGTGTTGTCTGAACAGACACCTAATTCGGTGCAATGTGATAGAAAAACCGCAAATTCCCTCATGGTGTTGTCTGAACAGACACCTGATTTAATGCAATGTGATAGAATCTTGACTAGAAATGAGCGGAAAATTCATAGACGCCGGAATGGCTTGTGCTACTACTGTGGTGATTCTACACATGTTATCTCAGCATGCTCTAAACGTATAGCTAAGGTTGTTAGTCCTGTCACCGTTGGTAATTTGCAACCTAAATTTATTCTGTCTGTAACTTTGATTTGCTCACTGTCGTCTTATCCTGTCATGGCGTTTGTAGATTCAGGTGCTGCCCTGAGTCTTATGGATCTGTCATTTGCTAAGCACTGTGGTTTTACTCTTGAACCATTAGAAAATCCTATTCCTCTTAGGGGTATTGATGCTACGCCATTGGCAGCAAATAAACCGCAGTATTGGACACAGGTTACCATGTGCATGACTCCTGAACACCGCGAGGTGATACGTTTCCTGGTTTTACATAAAATGCATGATTTGGTTGTTTTAGGGCTGCCATGGTTACAGACCCATAATCCAGTCCTGGACTGGAAGGCTATGTCAGTCTCAAGTTGGGGCTGTCGGGGTATTCATGGGGATTCCCTGCCTGTGTCTATTGCTTCTTCTACGCCTTCGGAAGTTCCGGAGTATTTGTCTGATTATCAGGATGTCTTCAGTGAGTCTGAGTCCAGTGCACTGCCTCCTCATAGGGACTGTGACTGTGCTATAGATTTGATCCCAGGCAGCAAATTTCCTAAGGGAAGACTGTTTAATCTGTCGGTACCTGAACATACCGCTATGCGTTCATATATCAAGGAGTCTCTGGAGAAAGGACATATTCGTCCGTCTTCTTCCCCTCTGGGTGCGGGATTCTTTTTTGTGGCAAAAAAGGACGGATCTTTGAGACCTTGTATTGATTATCGGCTTTTAAATAAGATCACTGTCAAATTTCAGTATCCTTTACCGCTGTTGTCTGACTTGTTTGCCCGGATTAAAGGTGCCAAGTGGTTCACCAAGATAGACCTTCGTGGTGCGTACAACCTTGTGCGCATTAAGCAAGGTGATGAATGGAAAACCGCATTCAATACGCCCGAAGGTCATTTTGAGTACTTGGTGATGCCTTTTGGGCTCTCCAATGCGCCTTCAGTTTTTCAGTCCTTTATGCATGACATTTTCCGGAAGTATCTGGATAAATTTTTGATTGTTTATCTGGATGATATTTTGGTTTTTTCTGATAATTGGGATTCGCATGTGGAGCAGGTCAGGTTGGTCTTTAAAATTTTGCGTGAAAATTCTTTGTTTGTCAAGGGCTCAAAGTGTCTCTTTGGTGTACAGAAGGTTCCCTTTTTGGGGTTCATTTTTTCCCCTTCTGCTGTGGAGATGGACCCAGTCAAGGTCCGAGCTATTCTTGATTGGACTCAGCCCTCGTCAGTTAAGAGTCTTCAGAAGTTCTTGGGTTTCGCTAACTTCCACCGTCGTTTTATCGCTAATTTTTCTAGCATTGTGAAACCTTTGACGGATATGACCAAGAAGGGCTCCGATGTAGCTAACTGGGCTCCTGCTGCCGTGGAGGCTTTCCAGGAGTTGAAACGCCGGTTTACTTCGGCGCCTGTGTTGTGCCAGCCCAATGTCTCACTTCCCTTTCAGGTTGAGGTGGATGCTTCAGAGATTGGAGCAGGGGCCGTTTTGTCGCAGAGAGGCCCTGGTTGCTCTGTTATGAAACCTTGTGCCTTTTTCTCTAGGAAGTTTTCGCCTGCCGAGCGAAATTATGATGTGGGCAATCGGGAGTTGTTGGCCATGAAATGGGCATTTGAGGAGTGGCGTCATTGGCTCGAGGGTGCTAAGCATCGTGTGGTGGTCTTGACTGATCACAAAAATCTGATGTATCTCGAGTCTGCTAAACGCCTTAATCCGAGACAGGCCCGCTGGTCATTGTTTTTCTCCCGCTTTGATTTTGTTGTCTCGTATTTACCAGGTTCAAAGAATGTGAAGGCCGATGCTCTTTCTAGGAGCTTTGTGCCTGATGCTCCTGGAGTCGCTGATCCTGTTGGTATTCTTAAAGATGGAGTTATCTTGTCAGCTATTTCTCCGGATCTGCGACGTGTGTTGCAGAGATTTCAGGCTGATAGGCCTGAGTCTTGTCCACCTGACAGACTGTTTGTCCCGGATAAATGGACCAGCAGAGTCATTTCCGAGGTTCATTCCTCGGTGTTGGCAGGTCACCCGGGAATTTTTGGCACCAGAGATCTGGTGGCCAGGTCCTTTTGGTGGCCTTCCTTGTCAAGGGATGTGCGGTCATTTGTGCAGTCCTGTGGGACTTGTGCTCGAGCTAAGCCTTGCTGTTCTCGTGCCAGCGGTTTGCTCTTGCCCTTGCCTGTCCCGAAGAGACCTTGGACACATATCTCCATGGATTTCATTTCTGATCTTCCGCTATCTCAGGGCATGTCTGTTATCTGGGTGATATGTGATCGCTTCTCAAAGATGGTCCATTTGGTTCCTTTGCCTAAGCTACCTTCCTCTTCCGATCTGGTTCCTGTGTTTTTCCAGAACGTGGTTCGTTTGCACGGCATCCCTGAGAATATTGTGTCAGACAGAGGATCCCAGTTCGTTTCCAGGTTCTGGCGATCCTTTTGTAGTAGGATGGGCATTGATTTGTCGTTTTCGTCTGCTTTCCATCCTCAGACTAATGGACAGACGGAGCGAACCAATCAGACTTTGGAGGCTTATTTGAGGTGTTTTGTCTCTGCTGATCAGGACGATTGGGTGACATTCTTGCCGTTGGCTGAGTTTGCCCTTAATAATCGGGCTAGTTCCGCCACCTTGGTTTCGCCTTTTTTCTGCAACTCTGGTTTCCATCCTCGTTTTTCTTCGGGTCGTGTGGAGCCTTCTGACTGTCCTGGGGTGGATTCTGTGGTGGATAGGTTGCAGCGGATCTGGAATCATGTGGTGGACAACTTGAAGTTGTCACAGGAGAGGGCTCAGCGCTTTGCCAACCGCCGCCGCGGTGTGGGTCCCCGACTACGCGTTGGGGATTTGGTATGGCTTTCTTCCCGCTTTGTTCCTATGAAGGTCTCCTCTCCCAAATTTAAACCTCGTTTTATTGGGCCTTACAAGATATTGGAAATCCTTAATCCTGTATCTTTTCGTCTGGATCTTCCTGTGTCGTTTGCTATTCACAATGTATTTCATAGGTCCTTGTTGCGGCGGTACATTGTGCCTGTAGTTCCTTCTGCTGAGCCTCCTGCTCCGGTGTTGGTTGAGGGCGAGTTGGAGTACGTGGTGGAGAAGATCTTGGATTCTCGCCTCTCCAGGCGGAGGCTTCAGTACCTGGTCAAGTGGAAGGGCTATGGTCAGGAGGATAATTCCTGGGTGGTCGCCTCTGATGTTCATGCGGCCGATTTAGTTCGTGCCTTTCATGCCGCTCATCCTGATCGCCCTGGTGGTCGTGGTGAGGGTTCGGTGACCCCTCACTAAGGGGGGGGTACTGTTGTGAATTTGCTTTTTGCTCCCTCTAGTGGTTACTAGTTTTTTGACTCTGGTTTTTCTGTCATTCCCTTTATCCGCACCTGGGTCGTTAGTTAGGGGTGTTGCTATATAAGCTCCCTGGACCTTCAGTTCTATGCCTGGCAACGTAGTTATCAGAGCTAGTCTGCTGTGCTCTTGTCTACTGATCCTGGTTCCAGTTATATCAGCTAAGTCTGCTTTTTGCTTTTTGCTATTTGTTTTGGTTTTGTATTTTTGTCCAGCTTGTTCCAAATCTATATCCTGACCTTTGCTGGAAGCTCTAGGGGGCTGGTGTTCTCCCCCCGGACCGTTAGACGGTTCGGGGGTTCTTGAATTTCCAGTGTGGATTTTGATAGGGTTTTTGTTGACCATATAAGTTACCTTTCTTTATTCTGCTATCAGTAAGCGGGCCTCTCTGTGCTAAACCTGGTTCATTTCTGTGTTTGTCATTTCCTCTTACCTCACCGTTATTATTTGTGGGGGGCTTCTATCCAGCTTTGGGGTCCCCTTCTCTGGAGGCAAGAAAGGTCTTTTGTTTTCCTCTACTAGGGGTAGCTAGATTCTCCAGCTGGAGCGTGTCATCTAGAATCAACGTAGGAATGATCCCCGGCTACTTCTAGTGTTGGCGTTAGGAGTAGATATATGGTCAACCCAGTTACCACTGCCCTATGAGCTGGATTTTTGTATTCTGCAGACTTCCACGTACCTCTGAGACCCTCGCCATTGGGGTCATAACAGGGGGGTACTGTTGTGAGTTTGGTTTTTGGGCTCCCCCGGTGGTCACTGGTGGTACTGGACTTGTGTGCTTCACTTTCTCTGTTCACCTGTTTCCATCAGGATATGGGTGTATCCTATTTAGCCTTGCTGCTCAGTTATTCTAGTGCCGGCCATCAATGTAACCAGAGCCTTTCTGTTGCATGTTCCTGCTTCTAGACTACTATCAGCTAAGTTGGACCCTTAGTCCTAAGTTTGTTTTGCATTTTTGTTCCAGTTCACAGTTATGTTATTTTTCTGTAGCTGGAAGCTCTTGTGGGCCGAAATTGCCACTCCGGTGTCATGAGTTGACACATGAGTCTTAAAGTAATTTCGGGATGGTACTTTAATAGGGTTTTCAGCTGACCGTGAAGTTCCCTATTGTATCTTCTTGCTATCTAGTAAGCGGACCTCGCTTTGCTGAACCTACCTTCATACTGCGTATGTCTTTTCCTCTGAACTCACCGTCAATATATGTGGGGGGCTTCTGTCTCCTTTTTGGGGGAATTTCCCTAGAGGTAAGCCAGGTCTGTCTTTTCCTCTATTAGGGTTAGTTAGTCCTCCGGCTGGCGCTAGGCGTCTAGGGATAAAACGTAGGTACGCCACCCGGCCACTGTTAGTTGTGTGGTAGGTTTAGCTCACGGTCAGCTCGAGATTCCATCACCCAAGAGCTGTTCTGTTATTTATGTTCTCTGACGTTCCCTTTTCCATTGGGAACCATGACAGAGGACTATGGGGTATATTTTACTAAACAAGTAAAATGCTGCATATTCAGATTGTTTTTGCCGGAACAAAAATCATTGTTCTCAGCAGCACATCGCCAGCGTAAACTGTAGATGTGCTGCTGATAAAATGATACTCTATGGTGATCTGTTAGTGATCGTTCTGTCCCATCATTCTGTCTCAGACGGTGGAAAGAGGCCGGGAAACAAGCGTTGAAAAACTTCAGTATGGTCGATCAAACTCATTTAGCGGCCTGAGATCAGCGCATGTAAGTAAATACAACCGAAATGCTTTTGTGTGATGTGCAATATGTTAGCATTTGGGGCCCCATTTTAAACTTTGCCTAGGGCCCCACTTTGCCTAAAACCGGCCCTGCCTACAAGTGTACAAAGGTATTATACAGTCACCATGTGACAAGTGGGCCTGTGTAACTTCAAATGCCAGGGCTGAATTTTAGTCCCAGTCCGGCCCTGCTTCCATCTATCTATTATCTATCATTAATCTCCTGGCTCTTACTGAAACCTGGATCCAGCAGTCAGACACCACCGCTGCTGCTCTTTCATATGGTGGACTACACTTTTCTCATACCCCAAGTTCGGACAACAGAGCAGGTGGAGGCGTTGGTCTGCTCCTTTCACCCAAATGTACCTTCCAAGTTATCCCCCAAGTACCCTCACTTGTCTTCCCTTCGAGGTGCATGCTCTCAGACTCTACATCCCCGTCTCCATGCGAGTGGCGGTGGTGTACCGTCCTCCCGGCCCCTCTCACCAATTCCTGGATCACTTTGACACCAGGCTTCCACACTTTATCTCCTTTGACACCCCCACCCTCATCATGGGTGATTTCAAAATCCCCATTGCTTGTCCCCTCTCCCCATCTGCTTCTCACCTTTTATCTCTAACCTCCTCTTTTGGCCTCTCGCAGCATAGTAACTCTCCAAGACATGAAGATGGAAACTCCCTCGACTTGGTCTCCTCCCGGCTTTGCTCAGTGGATGATTTCACAAACTCCCCTCTCCCGCTCTCTGACCACAACCTTCTTTCATTCTCTATCAAGAACTGACATCCCGCTCAGGTCACCCCCACTTTCCACACTTATATAAACATACAGGCCATTAACACCCAGAAACTTATGAAGAACTTGCAGTCCTCATTGACCCCAATCTCCTCCAACTCATGTCCTGATTCTGCTCTGAAGCATTACAATGAAACCCTGCAAAGTGCCCTGGATGAAGCTGCACCTCCTATACAAAGAACAACTTGGCACAGACGGTGACAACCGTGGCACATGCTGCAAACACGTTTCCTGCAGCAGTGCTCCAGGTGCGACGGACATCTGTGGAGAAAATCTAATCTACCCGAAGATTTCATACATTATAAGTTCATGCTAAAAACATACAACTCTGCCCTTCACCTCTCCAAACAAACCTACTGTATTTCAACACCCTCATCACCTCGCTGTCCAATAACCCTAAACGTCTCTTTGATACTTTCCAGTCCCTACTCAACCCAAAAGTGCAGGCCCCAACCACGGATCTCTGCGCTGATGATCTTGCCAATTACTTCAAAGAAAAAATTGACCACATTCGACAGGAAATTATCTCCCAATCCCTTCATACCATGCACTGTCCTCCCTCCCCCACTGCATCTAGTTCACTCTCTGTCTTTGAACCAGTTACAGAAGAAGTAATCAGGCTCCTTGCATCTTCTTGCCCAACCACTTGCACCAGTGACCCCATTCCATCACATCTCCTCCTGTCCCTTTGCCCGGCTGTCACCTCTCACCTAACAAAAATATTCAACCTTTCTCTCTCTTCCGGTATTTTTCCCTCCTCATTTAAGCATGCCATCATACATCCATACATCCCTCGATCAAAACTGTGCCGCTAATTATAGACCTGTTTCTAATCTTCCCTTCATCTCTAAAGTCCTCGAACGCCTGGTCCACTCCCGTCTTACCCGCTATCTCTCAGATAACTTTTTTCTCGACCCTCTTCAATCTGGTTTCCGCTCTTTACACTCTATGAAACTGCCCTCACTAAAGTCTCTAATGACCTACTAACAGCTAAATCTAGTGGTCACTACTCCATGCTAATTCTCTTGGATCTCTCCGCAGCATTCAACACTGTGGATCATCAGCTCCTCCTCACTATGCTCCGCTCCATCGGCCTCAAGGACACCATTCTCTCCTGGTTCTCCTCCTATCTCTCTGACCGCTCATTCACTGTCTCTTTTGCTGGTTCCTCCTCCTCTCACCTTCCCCTTACTGTAGGGATTCCTCAAGGATCAGTCCTAGGCCCCCTCCTCTTCTCTTTGTATACTGCCCCTATTGGACAAACAATCAGTAGATTTGGTTTCCAGTACCATGCTGATGACACCTAATTATACACTTCTCCTGATATCACGCCGGCCTTTCTAGAAAACACAAGTGATTGTCTTACTACTGTCTCTAACATCATGTCCTCCCTCTATCTGAAACTGAACCTGTCAAAAACTGAACTCCTCGTGTTCTCTCCCTCTACTAACCTACCTTTGCCTGACATTGCCATCTCCGTGTGCGGTTCCACCATTACTCCAAAGCAACATGCCCGCTGCCTTGGGGTCATACTTGATTCCGAGCTTTCATTCACCCCCCACATCCGATCACTGGCTCGCTGTTCTTATCTGCATCTCAAAAACATTTCTAGAATTCGCCCTTTTCTTACTTTCGACTCTGCAAAAACTCTTACTGTTTCACTTATTCATTCTCGTCTGGACTATTGCAACTCTCTACTAATTGGCCTCCCTTTTACCAAACTCTCCCAGCTCCAATCTGTCCTGAATGCTGCTGCCAGGATCATATTCCTCACCAACCGTTACACCGATGCCTCTACCTTGTGCCAGTCATTACACTGGCTACCCATCCACTCCAGAATCCAGTACAAAACTACTACCCTCATCCACAAAGCTCTCCATGGCTCAGCACCACCCTACATCTCCTCTCTGGTCTCAGTCTGCCACCCTACCCGTGCCCTCCGCTCTGCTAATGACCTGAGGTTAGCATCCTCAGTAATCAGAACCTCCCACTCCCGTCTCCAAGACTTTACACGTGCTGCGCCGATTCTTTGGAATGCACTACCCAGGTTAATACGATTAATCCCCAATCCCCACAGTTTTAAGCATGCCATAAAAACTAATTTGTTCAGATTGGCCTACCGCATTAACCTATTCCTGTGTGGCCCAGTCAAAACAAAAAAAAAACTTAAACCATAATCAGATTTCTCGCATCATGTTCTTATACACTTTGTACAGTTAACCCCTTTCTGCCATTGGACGTACTATTCCGTCCATGTGGGGTGGGCCCTAATTTCCAAGGACGGAATAGTACGTCCAGCGCGATCGGCCGCGCTCACGGGGGGAGCGCGGCCGATCGTGGCCGGGTGTCAGCTGCCTATCGCAGCTGACATCCGACACTATGTGCCAGGAGTGGTCACGGACTGCCCCCGGCACATTAACCCCCGGCACACCGCGATCAAACATGATTGCGGTGTGCCGGCGGTACAGGGAAGCATTGCGCAGGGAGGGGGCTCCCTGCGGGCTTCCCTGAGACCCCCGGAGCAACGCGATGTGATTGCGTTGCTGCGAGGGTCTCTTACCTCCTATCCCTGCAGGCCCCGGATCCAAAATGGCCGCGGGGCTGCATCCGGGTCCTGCAGGGATTACTTCCGGGTGCAGACCAGGCTCTGGTAAGCCTGCAGCACTGGAACTCAGATCGGTGATCTGACAGAGTGCTGTGCAAACTGTCAGATCAGCGATCTGTGATGTCCCCCCCTGGGACAAAGTAAAAAAGTAAAAAGAAAAAATTCCACATGTGTAAAGAAAAAAGAAAAAAAATTCCTAAATAAAGAAAAAAAAAATATTATTCCCATAAATACATTTCTTTATCTAAATAAAAAAAAAATCAAACAATAAAAGTACACATATTTAGTATTGCCGCGTCCGTAACGACCCCACCTATAAAACTATATCACTAGTTAACAACTTCAGTGAACACCGTAAAAAAAAAAAAAACGAGGCAAAAAACAACGCTTTATTCTCATACCGCCAAACAAAAAGTGGAATAACACGCGATCAAAAAGACGGATATAAATAACCATGGTACCGCTGAAAACGTCATCTTGTCCCGCAAAAAACGAGCCGCCATACAGCATCATCAGCGAAAAATAAAAAAGTTATAGTCCTCAGAGTAAGGCGATGCCCAAATAATTTTTTTTTCTATAAAATTGTTTTTATCGTATAAAAGCGCCAAAACATAAAAAAAATGATATAAATGAGGTATCGCTGTAATCGTACTGACCCAAAGAATAAAACTGCTTTATCAATTTTACACTGAACGGTATAAACGCCTCCCTCAAAAGAAATTCATGAATAGCTGGTTTTTGGTCATTCTGCCTCACAAAAATCGGAATAAAAAGCGATCAAAAAATCTCCCGTGCCCAAACATGTTACCAATAAAAACGTCAACTCGTCCTACAAAAAACAAGACCTCACATGACTCTGTGGACCAAAATATGGAAAAATTATAGCTCTCAAAATGTGGTAACGCAAAAAATATTTTTTGCAATAAAAAGCGTCTTTCAGTGTGTGACGGCTGCCAATCATAAAAATCCGCTAAAAAACCCGCTATAAAAATAAATCAAACCCCCCTTCATCACCCGTTTAGTTGGGGAAAAATTAAAAAATTTAAAAAATGTATTTATTTCCATTTTCCGGTTAGGGTTGGGGCTAGGGTTAGGGCTAGGGTTAGGGCTAGGGTTGGGGCTAGGGTTAGGGCTAGGGTTGGGGCTAGGGTTAAGGCTAGTTAGGGTTGGGGCTAAAGTTAGGGTTGGGGCTAAAGTTAGAGTTAGGGTTTGGATTACATTTACGGTTGGGAATAGGGTTGGGATTAGGGTTAGGGGTGTGTCTGGGTTAGAGGTGTGGTTAGGGTTACCGTTGGGATTAGGGTTAGGGGTGTGTTTGGATTAGGGTTTCAGTTATAATTGGGGGGTTTCCACTGTTTAGGCACATCAGGGGCTCTCCAAAAGCGACATGGTGTCCGATCTCAATTCCAGCCAATTCTGCGTTGAAAAAGTAAAACAGTGCTCCTTCCCTTCCGAGCTCTCCCGTGTTCCCAAACAGGGGTTTACCCCAACATATGGGGTATCAGCGTACTCGGAACACATTGGAGAACAACTTTTGGGGTCCAATTTCTCCTGTTACCCTTGGGAAAATACAAAACTGGGGGCTAAAAAATAATTTTTGTGGAAAAAAAAATATCTTTTATTTGCACGGCTCTGCGTTATAAACTGTAGTGAAACACTTGGGGGTTCAAAGCTCTCACAACACATCTAGATGAGTTCCTTAGGGGGTCTACTTTCCAAAATGGTGTCACTTGTGTTTTTTTTTTACTGCTTAGGTACATTAGGGGCTCTGCAAACGCAATGTGACGCCTGCAGACCATTCCATCTAAGTCTGCATTCCAAATGGCGCTCCATCCCTTCCGAGCCCTCCCATGCGCCCAAACGGTGGTTCCCCCCCACATATGGGGTATCAGCGTACTCAGGACAAATTGGACAACAACTTTTAGGGTCCAATTTCTCCTGTTACCCTCCGGAAAATACAAAACTGGGGGCTAAAAAATAATTTTTGTGGGAAAAAATTTTTGTTTTATTTTTACGGCTCTGCATTATAAACTTCTGTGAAGCATTTGGTGGGTCAAAGTGCTCACCACACCTCTAGATAAGTTCCTTAGGGGGTCAACTTTCCAAAATGGTGTCACTTGTGGGGGGTTTCAATGTTTAGGCACATCAGGGGCTCTCCAAACGCAACATGGCGTCCCATCTCAATTCCTGTCAATTTTGCATTGAAAAGTCAAACGGCGCTCCTTCCTGTTATGACCCCAATGGCGAGGGTCTCAGAGAAATAGGTAAGTCTGCGAAGTACAAAAATCCAGCTCATAGGGCAGTGGTAACTGGGTTGACCATATATCTACTCCTAACGCCAACACTAGAAGTAGCCGGGGAACATGCCTACGTTGGTCGCTAGATGTCTCGCGCCAGCCGGAGAACTAACTACCCCTAGAAGAGGAAAACAAAGACCTCTCTTGCCTCCAGAGAAAGGACCCCAAAAGTAGGATACAAGCCCCCCACAAATAATAACGGTGAGGTAAGAGGAAATGACAAACATAGAAATGAACTAGGTTTAGCAAAGAGAGGCCCGCTTACTAATAGCAGAATGTAGTAAGATAACTTATATGGTCAACAAAAACCCTATCAAACATCCACGCTGGAAATTCAAGAACCCCCGAACCGTCTAACGGCCCGGGGGGAGAACACCAGCTCCCTAGAGCTTCCAGCAAGGACAGGATACAGATTAAGTACAAGCTGGACAAAAATGCAAACAAAAACAAATAGCAAAAAGGAAGAAAGCAGACTTAGCTTAATCTAGCAGGAACCAGGATCAGTAGACAAGAGCACAACAGATTAGCTCTGATTACAACGTTGCCAGGCATTGAACTGAAGGTCCAGGGAGCTTATATAGCAACACCCCTGAACTAACAGCCCAGGTGAGCATACAAGGGATGACTGACATACCCAGAGTCAAATCACTAGTAACCACTAGAGGGAGCCAAAAAGCAAATTCACAACAGTACCCCCCCCTTAGTGAGGGGTCACCGAACCCTCACCAAGACCACCAGGGCGATCAGGATGAGCGGCGTGAAAGGCCCGAACTAAATCGGCCGCATGCACATCAGAGGCGACCACCCAGGAATTATCCTCCTGACCATAGCCCTTCCACTTGACCAGGTACTGAAGCCTCCGCCTGGAGAGACGAGAATCTAAGATCTTCTCCACCACGTACTCCAACTCGCCCTCAACCAACACCGGAGCAGGAGGCTCAGCAGAAGGAACCACAGGCACAACGTACCGCCGCAACAAGGACCTATGAAATACGTTGTGAATGGCAAACGACACCGGAAGATCCAGGCGAAAGGACACAGGATTAAGGATTTCCAATTTCTTGTACGGACCAATGAAGCGAGGCTTAAATTTGGGAGAGGAGACCTTCATAGGAACAAATCGAGAAGACAGCCATACCAAATCCCCAACACGAAGTCGGGGACCCACACCACGACGGCGGTTGGCAAAACGCTGAGCCTTCTCCTGTGACAACTTCAAGTTGTCCACCACATGATTCCAGATCTGCTGCAACCTATCTACCACAGAATCCACCCCAGGACAGTCAGAAGGCTCCACATGTCCCGAGGAAAAACAAGGATGGAAACCAGAGTTGCAGAAAAATGGCGAAACCAAGGTGGCGGAACTAGCCCGATTATTAAGGGCAAATTCAGCCAACGGCAAGAAGGTCACCCAATCATCCTGATCAGAAGAGACAAAACACCTCAAATAAGCCTCCAGAGTCTGATTAGTTCGCTCCGTTTGTCCATTAGTCTGTGGATGAAAAGCGGACGAAAACGACAAATCAATGCCCATCCTACCACAAAAGGATCGCCAGAACCTGGAAACAAACTGGGATCCTCTGTCCGACACAATATTCTCAGGAATGCCGTGTAAACGGACCACGTTCTGGAGGAACACAGGAACCAGATCGGAAGAGGAAGGCAGCTTAGGCAAAGGAACCAAATGGACCATCTTGGAGAAACGATCACATATCACCCAGATGACAGACATGCCCCGAGACACCGGAAGATCAGAAATGAAATCCATAGAGATGTGTGTCCAAGGTCTCTTCGGGACAGGCAAGGGCAAGAGCAACCCGCTGGCACGAGAACAGCAAGGCTTAGCTCGAGCACAAGTCCCACAGGACTGCACAAAAGACCGCACATCCCTTGACAAGGACGGCCACCAAAAGGACTTGGCCACCAGATCCCTGGTGCCAAAAATTCCCGGGTGCCCTGCCAACACCGAGGAATGAACCTCGGAAATGACTCTACTGGTCCACCTAGCAGGCACAAACAATCTGTCAGGTGGACAAGAGTCAGGCCTACCAGCCTGAAATCTCTGCAACACACGTCGCAGATCCGGAGAAATAGCTGACAAGATAACTCCTTCCTTAAGAATACCCACAGGTTCAGCGACTCCAGGAGCATCAGGCACAAAGCTCCTAGACAGAGCATCGGCCTTCACATTCTTCGAACCTGGTAAATACGAGACCACAAAGTCAAAACGGGAGAAAAACAATGACCAGCGGGCCTGTCTAGGATTCAGGCGTTTAGCAGACTCGAGATACATCAGATTTTTGTGATCAGTCAAAACCACCACACGATGCTTAGCACCATCGAGCCAATGACGCCACTCCTCAAATGCCCACTTCATGGCCAACAACTCCCGATTGCCCACATCATAATTTCGCTCTGCAGGCGAAAACTTCCTAGAGAAAAAGGCACAAGGTCTCATAGTAGAGCAACCAGGACCTCTCTGAGACAAAACGGCCCCTGCCCCAATCTCCGAAGCATCCACCTCAACCTGAAAGGGCAGTGAGACATCAGGCTGGCACAAAACAGGCGCCGAAGTAAACCGGCGTTTCAACTCCTGGAAAGCCTCCACGGCAGCAGGAGCCCAGTTAGCTACATCAGAGCCTTTCTTGGTCATATCCGTCAAAGGTTTAACAACGCTAGAAAAATTAGCGATAAAACGACGGTAAAAGTTAGCAAAACCCAAGAACTTCTGAAGACTCTTAACTGACGAGGGCTGAGTCCAATCATGAATAGCTCGGACCTTGACTGGGTCCATCTCCACAGCAGAAGGGGAAAAAATGAACCCTAAAAAGGGAACCTTCTGTACACCAAAGAGACACTTTGAGCCTTTAACAAACAAAGAATTTTCACGCAATTCTTGAAAACCATCCTGACCTGTTCTACATGCGAGTCCCAATCATCAGAAAAAACCAGAATATCGTCCAGATAAACGATCAAAAATTTATCCAGATACTTCCGGAAAATGTCATGCATAAAGGACTGAAAAACTGAAGGCGCATTAGAGAGCCCAAAAGGCATCACCAAGTACTCAAAATGACCTTCGGGCGTATTGAATGCGGTTTTCCATTCATCTCCTTGCTTAATGCGCACAAGGTTGTACGCACCACGAAGATCTATCTTGGTGAACCACTTGGCACCTTTAATCCGGGCAAACAAGTCTGACAACAGCGGCAAAGGATACTGAAATTTGACAGTGATCTTATTTAAGAGCCGATAGTCAATACAAGGCCTCAAAGATCCGTCCTTTTTGGCCACAAAAAAGAATCCCGCACCAAGAGGGGAAGAAGAAGGACGGATATGCCCCTTCTCCAGAGACTCTCTAATATATGAACGCATAGCGGTATGTTCAGGTACCGACAGGTTAAATAATCTTCCCTTAGGAAACTTACTGCCTGGAATCAACTCTATTGCGCAGTCACACTCCCTATGAGGAGGCAGTGCACTGGACCTGGACTCGCTGAAAACATCCTGATAATCAGACAAATACTCCGGAACTTCCGAAGGCGTAGAAGAAGCAATAGACACGGGCAGGGAATCCCCATGATTTCCACGGCATCCCCAACTTGACACTGACATGGCCTTCCAATCCAAGACTGGATTATGGGTCTGCAACCATGGCAACCCCAAAACAACCAAATCATGCATTTTATGCAAAACAAGAAAACGTATAACCTCCCGATGTTCAGGAGTCATACACATGGTAACCTGTGTCCAAAACTGCGGTTTATTTTCTGCCAACGGCGTAGCATCAATACCCCTAAGAGGGATAGGATTTTCTAATGGCTCAAGAACAAAACCACAGCGCTTGGCAAATGACAGATCCATAAGACTCAGGGCAGCACCTGAATCTACAAACGCCATGGCAGGATAAGATGACAGTGAACAAATCAAAGTTAGAGATAGAATAAATTTAGGTTGCAAATTACCAACGGTGACAGGACTAACAACCTTAGTTAGACGTTTAGAGCATGCTGAGATAACATGTGTAGAATCACCACAGTAGTAACACAAGCCATTCTGGCGTCTATGAATTTTCCGCTCATTTCTAGTCAGGATTCTATCACATTGCATTAAATCAGGTGTTTGTTCAGACAGCACCATAGGTGAATTTGCGGTTTTTCTATCACATTGCCTTAAATCAGGTGCCTGTTCAGACAACACCATAAGGGAATTTGCGGTTTTGCGCTCCCGCAACCGCCGGTCAATTTGAATAGCCAGGGCCATGGAATCATTTAGACCTGTGGGAATAGGGAAACCCACCATCACATTCTTAATGGCTTCAGAAAGGCCATTTCTAAAATTTGCGGCCAGTGCACACTCGTTCCACTGAGTCAGCACGGACCATTTCCGAAATTTTTGGCAATACACTTCAGCCTCGTCCTGGCCCTGAGACATAGCCAGCAAGGCTTTTTCTGCCTGAATCTCAAGATTGGGTTCCTCATAAAGTAAACCGAGCGCCAGAAAAAACGCATCAATATCCGCCAATGCCGGATCTCCTGGCGCCAGCGAGAAGGCCCAATCCTGAGGGTCGCCCCGTAAAAAAGAAATAACAATTTTCACTTGCTGAGCGGAGTCTCCAGATGAACAGGGTCTCAGGGACAAAAATAATTTACAATTATTCCGGAAATTTCTAAACTTAAATCGGTCTCCGAAAAACAATTCAGGAATCGGTATCTTAGGTTCTGACATAGGATTTCTGGTAACATAATCTTGTATGCCCTGCACACGAGCAGCAAGCTGGTCCACACTTGTAATCAAGGTCTGGACATTCATGTCTACAGCAAGCTTGAGCCACTCAGAGGTAAAGGGGAAAAGAAAAAAAAAAATGAGAGAGAGGAAAAAAAAAAAACTCAGAATTTTCTTTCTTATAATCCCGCTTCTGCAATGCATTTAACATTTAATACTGGCCTGGCAAACTGTTATGACCCCAATGGCGAGGGTCTCAGAGAAATAGGTAAGTCTGCGAAGTACAAAAATCCAGCTCATAGGGCAGTGGTAACTGGGTTGACCATATATCTACTCCTAACGCCAACACTAGAAGTAGCCGGGGAACATGCCTACGTTGGTCGCTAGATGTCTCGCGCCAGCCGGAGAACTAACTACCCCTAGAAGAGGAAAACAAAGACCTCTCTTGCCTCCAGAGAAAGGACCCCAAAAGTAGGATACAAGCCCCCCACAAATAATAACGGTGAGGTAAGAGGAAATGACAAACATAGAAATGAACTAGGTTTAGCAAAGAGAGGCCCGCTTACTAATAGCAGAATGTAGTAAGATAACTTATATGGTCAACAAAAACCCTATCAAACATCCACGCTGGAAATTCAAGAACCCCCGAACCGTCTAACGGCCCGGGGGGAGAACACCAGCTCCCTAGAGCTTCCAGCAAGGACAGGATACAGATTAAGTACAAGCTGGACAAAAATGCAAACAAAAACAAATAGCAAAAAGCAAGAAAGCAGACTTAGCTTAATCTAGCAGGAACCAGGATCAGTAGACAAGAGCACAACAGATTAGCTCTGATTACAACGTTGCCAGGCATTGAACTGAAGGTCCAGGGAGCTTATATAGCAACACTCCTGAACTAACGGCCCAGGTGAGCATACAAGGGATGACTGACATACCCAGAGTCAAATCACTAGTAACCACTAGAGGGAGCCAAAAAGCAAATTCACAACACCTTCCCTTCCGAGCTGTCCCATGCGCCCAAACAGTGGTTTACCCCCACATATGGGGTATCAGCGTACTCAGGACAAATTGTACAACAACTTTTGGGGTCCAATTTCTTCTCTTACCCTTGGGAAAATAAAAAATTGGGGGCGAAAAATTAATTTTTGTGAAAAAATATGATTTTTTATTTTTATGGTTCTGCATTATAAACTTCTGTGAAGCACTTGGTGGGTCAAAGTGCTCAACACACCTCTAGATAAGTTCCTTAGGGGGTCTACTTTCAAAAATGGTGTCACTTGTGGGGGGTTTTAATGTTTAGGCACATCAGGGGCTCTCCAAACGCAACATGTCGTCCCATCTCAATTCCAGTCAATTTTGCATTGAAAAGTCAAATGGCGCTCCTTCGCTTCCGAGCTCTGCCATGAGCCCAAACTATGGTTTACCCCCACATATGGGGTATCGGCGTACTCAGGACAAATTGTACAACATCTTTTAGGGTCAATTTTCTCCTGTTACCCTTGGTAAAATAAAACGAATTGGAGCTGAAGTAAATTTTGTGTGAAAAAAAGTTAAATGTTCATTTTTATTTAAACATTCCAAAAATTCCTGTGAAACACCTGAAGGGTTAATAAACTTCTTGAATGTGGTTTTGATCACCTTGAGGGGTGCAGTTTTTAGAATGGTGTCACACTTGGGTATTTTCTATCATATAGACCCCTCAAAATGACTTTAAATGAGATTTGGTCCCTAAAAAAAAATGGTGTTGTAAAAATGAGAAATTGCTGGTCAACTTTTAACCCTTATAACTCCCTAACAAAAAAAATTTTGGTTCCAAAATTGTGCTGATGTAAAGTAGACGTGTGGGAAATGTTACTTATTAAGTATTTTGTGTGACATATCACTGTGATTTAATTGCATAAAAATTCAAAGTTGGAAAATTGCGAAATTTTCAAAATTTTAGCCAAATTTCCGCTTTTTTCACAAATAAACGCAGGTAATATCAAAGAAATTTTACCACTATCATGAAGTACAATATGTCATGAGAAAACAGTGTCAGAATCACCAGGATCCGTTGAATCGTTCCAGAGTTATAACCTCATAAAGGGACAGTGGTCAGAATTGTACAAATTGGCCTGGTCATTAACGTGCAAACCACCCTTGGGGGTGAAGGGGTTAATAGCCTCTGTGTCTGTACTGCTACATACTTAGGCAGTTAACTGGTTCATGCAGCATTAAATGAACACCCGATCCTTACACTATGGCTGGTCCAAATAACTAAAGCAATTGTTACCATCCACCTCTCGTGTCTCCCCCTTTTCCTCACAGTTTGTCAGCTTGGGAGCAGGGCCCTCATTCCTCTTGGTTTCTATTTTGAACTGTGATTTCTGTTATGCTGTAATGTCTATTGTCTGTACAAGTCTCCTCTATAATTTGTAAAGCGCTATGGAATATGTTGGCGCTATATAAATAAAATTATTATATTATCTATCTATCTGTGTAAACAGTATTCTTCAATGGAGTATGTAAATGAAGAGGTTGGACAAGAAATGACATCACAATTTTTTTGTATGTTAGTATGTTAGGCTACGTTCACATTTGCGTTGTGTGCCGCAGCGTCGGCGCCGCAACGCACAACGCAAACAAAAACGCAGCAAAACGCATGCACAACGCTGCGTTTTGCGCCGCATGCGTCCTTTTTTTGATTGATTTTGGACGCAGCAAAAATGCAACTTGCTGCGTCCTCTGCGCCCGCCGCAGGGACGCATGCGACGCAAAACGCAAGTGCGACGCATGTCCATGCGCCCCCATGTTAAATATAGGGGCGCATGACGCATGCGGCGACGCTGCGGCGCCGACCGCAAATGTGAACGTAGACTTAGCTTTATTTAGGTTACAAAATCGCAGACAAATCTGCATGAAAAAACACACGAAAAACGCATCAAATCCGCACCTGCGTTTTCTGGCAAGAGAGGGAAGATTCTGCACAGAAAATTCCACAGGCAAATCCGCAACGTGTGCACATGCAACACCCCAGGTAACCGGTTGTTGCAGTGATGTTGCCTTCCTTTTGGGGAGGGTGATGTCACGCTTGGAGGCAAGGGAGATTCTCTCTATCAGGTAAGACACTCACATCTGAATCTAGGCCAGGAGGGGGAGCTCAGGACCCGGATTCAGGGGAGCTTCCTTACACTTTATGTATCCTGGTCTGGAGGAGGAGCCAGCCTGTCTGAGAGAGGAGAGGAGAAGTAGAAGGACGTCTGGAGCAGACGTAGGGGCCGAGCAGCCACAAAGGGGCTGCTACCCCTGGAAAGAGGGAGAATCTGAAGGAGAGTTGAATAGTGGAGGAGCTTAGAGGCAAGAAGCACTGAGGAGGAAGAGGCTCAGGAGGGGAACAGCGGAGGGACACCCTAAGAGCCAGAGTGCAGAAGCCTGGTACCGGGAGCCGGAGGTCGTGTAACAACCTCTTCAACAACGTTCTTCAGGACGCACGGCAGAACCGAAGGGCAAAGGACTGTATGTCAATTGCCTGCATCAAGTCTGAGGTGAAGCATTGACCCTAGAGCCCGTGTCATGATAGAGACCCTATAAACAGGCTCGAACTGCCTATTATACAGACATCTGTTTTAGGACAGGAGAGAAGGGACTTGTAATAAGCTTCAAGCGGCAGGGACCTTATCAACTAAATAGCGCAAGTAGGAAAGGCTTACGGACCTCACCTGGGAGAGGGATCTCCTATTGCCTCCAAGCCGGCCGGACCACAGCTTCCCTGCACTTGGTACCCTGGGCTGAGGACTACTACTACCATCAGTAAACCAGGTAAAGACTGCAAACCTGTGTCCCTGTTCTTTGCCATACAATCCACCACACCATCGGTGCCCTACACTTGGGATGCCTTGGGGACCCTGCTTCACCTGTGGGAAGCGCCACCATCTTGCTGCATACCATCACCCCAGAGGACCCCTTTAAGCAGCGTCAGTCCCCACTGACCAAAAACCACAGGTGGTGTCATGAACAATAGACTTTATTCACTAATCCCCTTAAGGACCTTTCCCTTTAATTGGGTGCCCAGGGCCACGGACCGGGTCGCAGCCACCGTGACATCCCCTTTAAGACAAGACCCGGTATCGAGTACCCCGCTGCCCTGGTAGGGCAATCCAACTTGGCGTCACGAACAGGATGGACCGACCCAGCGAACTGGGTCATGTGCGCCTTAGAGACTGTGATTTGTTGTGCGACTATTGAACTGTAAATTGTGCTTAAACCGCCGCCATTATAGCACCATGTGGCGTGCAGGAGGAAATGGGTGCGTTGTCGTGGGCGGCACCTGGAGGAATGGTGCGAAAACTATGGCTGCCCCTCATCAGTATTACTATGTCCGAGAAATATGCACATCAACTAGAGAGGTTCGCCTACTGATCTGGGATGGCGGAGAAAAGAAAAGGAACCGCCCACGAACACGGGCGTGGTACAGCAAAACTGCGGGAAGCAACACCGAGGAGGCAGAACCGGTAGTCAACATGGCAGAGGGAGGTGAGCGGACCCTGGGATGGAGCAAGAGGACTCTACCAGCCGGGACCTGCAAGAACTGCACCAGTTGCTGACGATGAACCCAGACCTCCTGCGGAAAGAAGTGGAGGAACTGACCCGACAACTTATGCGGTTGCAGCAGGAAACCATGACCGGGTGGAGAGAGGCCTTGATCGGAAGTCTTTCCGGACGACCGCTAACTACCCTGACCGGTCCAGAGACGAAGAGGAGTTCTGGTACTCTGGAGGCAGAGGTAAGGGGCATGACGCTGACAACCCTGACGGCGGAAGGCCTAAGAGACATTTCCGACTCACCTCCCCCGCTGTATACACCCGACCAGAGTGATGAAGCCCTTGACGACGCCACCGTACCTCGAGGGTATCCCGGCCGGCAGCTCGACACCATCTCCTGGGTCCGACGACACCCTGCTAGGCCCATTTCCGATCCCACCGACAACACCGCCCGGACGGACATGTCTCCGACTACCGTGCAACACCAGCGGCCTGCAGCAGATGAGTGCCGCTAATCCCCGTTAGTGGGCCCCAGTCTAGCTTCAGGGCCGGTTTTAGGCAAAGTGGGGCCCTAGGCAAAAGTTTAAAATGGGGCCCCAAATGCTAACATATTGCACCAACAGAAACATTTTGGTTGTAGTTACATGCGCTGATTTCAGGCCACTAAACGAACGTGATCAACAATATTGAAGTCATTCGCCACTTGTTTCCAGCCTCTTTACACTGGCTGGGGACAGAATGATCACTAGTAAATCAATCTGTCCCCATACAGTATCATCTTAGCAGAATATCTGCAGTTTTAACTGGGCGATGTGCTGATGAGAATAATGATTTTTGTTCCGGCATATACTGTACATACATACACCGTACATACACACAGATACACATACCGTACATACACAGACATACACCTTACATGCATACACACATACAGTTATATACACAGATAGTATACACATACCGTACATACATATACCATACATACACACAAATACACATACATACACCGTACGTACACACAGATACACATACAAATACAGTATATGCAAACACATACATATACCATACATACACACAGATACACATACATATACCATCATACATACACATACCGTACATACACACATGCATATACCGTACATTCACACACATACCGTACATACATATACCGTACATACACACAGATACACACACATATACCGTACATACACAGATACAGTTATATACATATAGTACACACATACCGTACATACATACATATACCGTACATGCATACACACACATATACCGATCATACAGATACACATACACGTACCGTACATACACACATACAGTATATACACATACCGTACACACATATACATACACATATACTGTATGTACATGCACATGAACATACATATATACCATATATCCATACAAATTTATTTCACATACACAGATACACACATACTGTACGTGCATACACACACAGCCATACAACTATACCATACATACACACATATACTGTACATACACAGATACACACACACAGATAGAAACATACACATAGATACACACAGATGCACACATACATATACAAGCATATACATACATACATACTAATCTTGTATAGGTGATCAGATGAGCCCTGCAGGTCAGTTCAGCTGGAGAAGGCTGCAGACCCCACTGTGGGGGATGGGGCACAGAGCAGACAGCACCTGATGATAAATTCCCAGTAAGGGAGGAAAAGACTCAAATTCAAAAAGTTCCATGACTAAAATTATAAAGAGATAAGTTATAAAGAGCACTATAACTGCACATTACTTTTCAGGTCACTTCACAGCATACATTTTGCTGCCGTGCTGCCCCTGCAGTGAGCTCCTCCCCCATCTCTTCTCTGTGAGGAGACGCTGCAGCCTGCTCTGAACAGAACAGTGGAGGGAGCAGAAGACCCCCTGTAAGTCCTGCTCTTCCTCCACTGATGTCTCTATTTGCTGTGCAGCCGGGGCTCCTGACTGTAGGCGAGTACTCATGATTGGGACGCTCCATGCAGGCAGGGCCGGCGTTAGGGGCAGGCAGACTAGGCAGCTGCCTGGGGCCCCCGCTGCCCTAGGGGCCCCCAGCCAGGGGCAGACATACTGTTGATGGCACTGCTCCAGGGCCCGGAGGGGGGCCCCTGCAGGCAGGCCCGGTATCATGCAGGGTCGGGTCCCTCTCACTCCCTCCTGTAATCATGGAACACCGAGTGTCGGGGAGAGAGCGGGGAGCGAAGTGCAGGAGATCAAAAAGGGGGCGTGTCATGCAGGGAGAGACGCTGGCCAATGAACGCTTTCCTTACCTCACAGTGACCAGACTGAGGAGAGCGCTCACTGGCTGCCGTCTGTCCCCCTGCATGGAGCGTCCCAATCGTGAGTACTCGCCTACAGTCAGGGGCCCCGGCTGCACAGCAAATAGAGACATCAGTGGAGGAAGAGCAGGACTTACAGGGGGTCTTCTGCTCCCTCCACTGTTCTGTTCAGAGCAGGCTGCAGCGTCTCCTCACAGAGAAGAGACGGGGGAGGAGCTCACTGCAGGGGCAGCACGGCAGCAAAATGTATGCTGTGAAGTGACCTGAAAAGTAATGTGCAGTTATAGTGCTCTTTATAACTTATCTCTTTATAATTTTAGTCATGGAACTTTTTGAATTTGAGTCTTTTCCTCCCTTACTGGGAATTTATCATCAGGTGCTGTCTGCTCTGTGCCCCATCCCCCACAGTGGGGTCTGCAGCCTTCTCCAGCTGAACTGACCTGCAGGGCTCATCTGATCACCTATACAAGATTAGTATGTATGTATGTATATGCTTGTATATGTATGTGTGCATCTGTGTGTATCTATGTGTATGTTTCTATCTGTGTGTGTGTATCTGTGTATGTACAGTATATGTGTGTGTGTATGGTATAGTTGTATGGCTGTGTGTGTATGCACGTACAGTATGTGTGTATCTGTGTATGTGAAATAAATTTGTATGGATATATGGTATATATGTATGTTTATGTGCATGTGTCAAGGTGAAAATATATTTTCTTATATACCTTTGTACTTTTATATATCTTATACTGTGAAACAATAAGTTTTTCCTAACTGCTTGCTTGTAAATGTAATTGTATTTAAAGATGGCCGCCAGTGTTCAGTTTCGTTTCAGTCTAGTGTCCGAAGGGTTAAGATTCATTTCTTCAGAAACGAAACTTAAGGAATGTGAAGAAAAGGAGGATCCACCAGAAGATGTCAGAACAAATCAGAAAGACTGAATGCTAGCTTAAACCCCGCCTAATGCACGCCTTCCCCTAACACTCAATATAGTATTGTGTATTTTAGAATAAAGCCAGTTGCTGTGACGGTTACACACGTGTGTGGATCCACGAGCATGCACTAAGATTGAACCAGCTACCTGTCTGACTCATTCTTACCCGGTACCACATGCTTATAGTTTAATTTGGAATGACTGGTGAATGAGGATTAATTGTCGTTTACGACCCCGACAATTTGGCAGCCCAACGGGGGGCGTGGCCAGCGATCCGAGACCCTCTGGACCCATGCCTGGATGTCTGCGGATGATACCCGTAGTGGCTGACCTCGAGGACTGATCACCCTCCGAACACGGTAAGTGGCGATCATATACACTGTATGTGTCACACTTGCTAGTGTCTCAGCCGTTATTGGTTTGTCTGTGGTCTCCTTGGGTCCGGGAGGTGACCGATCGAGTGGTGAGATCGAATGCGATCCTGTGCCACGCTCTGAACCAGCAACTGAGAGACGTCGCATCCGGTGCGTCCTCTGTACACCACACCTCCTCCACCGGTCATTGTACTCCGTTCAACCACCCTACCCGTGACTATTGTCTAGTAGTGAAGTGGAGTGATAGATTGAGAAAGTTGTAGAGTGTGGGGCAGCTTAGAGAAAGGGATAGGAGACGCAGCCTCTGTGATATTGTGCTGACAGGTAACTAAGGCGTTCCGTGAGGGGACCACCTGTGCTGACAGGTAACTTAAGACGTTCCGTGAGGGGACCACCTGTGCTGATAGGTAACTTAAGACGTTCCGTGAGGGGACCACCTATATTTTTGTGGAGGGGTCTCATTAGGAGGCTGCCTCCCAACGGTTGGAATATCGTGGCAGGATAGTCTGTAATCACTGTTGTTCAGGTTAGGGACAGGAAATATTGAGCGCGAGGCTCTTTTCCTAGTACGTCGAACGTGAGGCTCCGTACTGTAGAACAAAGTGTTGATATCGCTGCCAGTGGTTTTACTGCAGAAAACCACAGTATTCTGTAAGAGTCATGCTGCGTATCTTAAAGCAGAAGAAGTCTGTGCACCACAAGTTAGATGAGGATGCTGTGGAAGTCAAGACAATGGTCATGGGAGGGCAAGAGACAGTCAAGAAGCTTATCTGCGAGTTGCGCGAGGCTTAAAGAACAAAGGATGAAAATAGGTTGATGGAGAGGAAGGATCAGACAATGTAGAGCCCGTGTTTGGTTATAAAATGCCTTTGAACTGTGATTTTACAGATTGTAAAATGGCCGCCGTGCCACTGGTGATGAGAATGCGGTCCCAGCCATCGCCCTGTAATGGCGGCGGGATGGGCTCTCCAGAAGCGTAGGTGTGTCCTGTTTGTGTTGTGCAGAATCCAACCTGGGTGGAAACCTGCCGTGTGTGTGCGTACGGACCGTCCTTGGGGCTCCGCCCAGATCACGGAGGATCATAGGAAAGTTTTGTAGAAATTAAGTCTGAAAACTGCTGCAATTTGTTACTTTGTAGGAGATGAAAGGGGGGGGAGCGGACCGCTGCGAGATTTCTTTGTCAGTTCTCCTCTTTTCTCCTTATCTACGCTGCGTGCTGGAGAAGAGGGGGGCATACAGCTGGGCTTTTGTATTCTCCCTTGTGCGCTGTGGAATGCAGCGAAAGTTCTTATCTCTGTGTTACTAGATGGGAGGGGGTGCGTGAATCCCTGCGCGACCTGCTTGCAATCTCTCCCTTCGGTGCTGTGGGCTACAGAGAGGGGAACCATGTATTGCATTCCAAAGTTTTTTTCTGTCCTTGGTTTAGTACAGGCTGAGAGATTTGTGTTTAAAGCAATAAGTACTGTATGAAATTGGAAGTGAAATAGATCTGTGTCTAGTCTTAGAGGAAAACTTGTAAGTAATTGAAAGATTGGTAATTACCTGTATCAAGTTGAGTGATTGATATATATAGCAAATTGAAGATAAACAGGGGGTCTCCCTGTTAGATAATATGGTCCCTCCCCAGGAAATTAAGCCTCTACTCCCGACTGTAAACCCTGTGCCCCTTACAGTCAAGGCAGCAATATATACTGGATTGCCGAGAAGTTCTATGGGCGTCTTATGGTAGTATTTAAAGATCTGGGATTCCCATTGTAACAAAAAGCCCATTCATACCTTTTTGTAGTAGACCCGATATTGAGATTTCCACTAAAGAGTTTTCAAAAGAATTTAGCCCAGCAGGAAAGGCAAGGGTTAAATCACTAGCCGTAGTGATTCTTGCTCGCTCACTGGCACCCATCGCTGCAGCTGCGAGATCAGTGTTTCTTATCTCCATGTAACAGACTCCAGTTTCTGCCCCTCCTATCGTACATGCAAGTCCAGCTTCACACTGCAATACGTCTTTAACCCTGTATGGGAATCTCCCTCCCCAGCCCCATGTCACTTTTCAGACCAAGAGCTTGTTTTAATCGATGTAGATGGCAGACCCCCCCAGCCCGGAAAGGCCCCTACATCTCCTCTTCCCGTGAAACCTTCACACTTACAAGGCCAGATTTTCCAGGAATCTGAAGTTTGGTTCCCTGTCATTCACATTACTACATCACACCTCAGGAATCCCAGGTTCTTTTCTCAGTAGGGTATGGGGACATAATTACCCACCAGATAGGAGCTATAGTGGACCCAGCTAACTCTACCCTGTCACATAGAGGTGGTTTGGCCCAACAGATAGCTAGAAAAGGGAAGCCCAGTCATAGCCCAAGAGTGTCAGGCCTACCTTGCCGCTTATGGCCCCTTGCATCCAGGAGACGCTATGTCCACCCAAAGAGGGAATTTGCCCTGTGATATAGTGTTACACACTGTAGGCCCCGTATATGGTTACAAGACACCCGAGCACTGCCGTACAGTATTGCAGACTGCCTTGCAGACAGAGCTCACCTGCAGGACATGCTACAGGTGTGCTGATTCAGCTTCATGGAAAGAAACAGAGATCTGTTGCTTATTACAGCGGCCGCCTGGATAAGGTGGCAAGAGGAAATCCTTTATGTGTTTGGGCTGTGATGTCTGTCCAGCTGTTGCTACACAAGTCTTCAGAGATTGTTTTGGATTACCCAATGATGGTCCACACCCCACACGATGTACATAGTATCCTTAATCAAGTACAACCTAGCCATATGTCCATGGCTGGACAGCTGCGTTTTCAGTGTGCTATTCTTATGCCCACTGATGTGACTTTGAAAAGGTGCACTGTCCTGAACCCCGCTACTTTTCTCCTAGTTCCCCTGGATCCAAAGGGGGGAGGAGTAGGTGACATGAGCAAGGACACTCTTTTTCTTTCAAGAATGGATCCAGAGGAACAAGATTAGGTTTCCAAATTATAGGATTGTCTAGAATTGATGTCTTAGGAAACGGCTGGTCTCTAGTGTGCCTATTCTAATGCTGATTTTGAGCTTTTTGTAGATGGATCCCGTCACCAAGATGACCAAGGACGCTTCTGTACCAGATATGCTGTGGTCTCAGAACATGAGGTAATCAAGGCAGAGTCAATGCCAGCTCATATGTCTGCACAAGAAGCAGAGCGAACTAGCAGAAGGTAAGACTGTAAATATCTACACTGATTCCAGGTATGCTTTTGGCATTGCACACGATTATGGGCCTATCTGGAGAGCCAGGGCCTTCCTGACAGCAAATGGTCACCCCATTAAACATGCTGAGGCAGTCCAGCAACTTATGAATGCACTACAGCTTCCCACCCAAGCAGGCATCATAAAGGTAAAGGCACATACCAAAGGCACTGATGGACGGACAAAGGGTAACGCACTGGCAGACCAGGCTGCCAAGAAAGCAGCAAGCACTCCTGTAGCCTCTAGAGTACATCACCTAGACACCCCACCATCTCCACTTGTGTTGAAAGACATCTTAGCCCGGTTACAAGAACAGGCAAGTAAGGAGGAGAAAAATAGGTGGCAAAAGATAGGGGCTTGCTCTGATACCGTCACTGGACTATGGGGGAGGGGTGAAAAGGTCTGCCTACCACAGGTACTGTACCCAATGATGGCACAGGTTCTGCACGGGAATGTGCACCACTCGAAGACGGCCATGTGTGACACCCTACAGAAACAATGGATTGCCCCCGGGTTTTCCACCTGCGCAGAAAGGCAGGTACAGAGCTGCATGATATGTGCCACACATAATCAGAGTAGGACAGTGAAAACCCCATCCAAGCACACTCCCCGGCCCTTTACCAATTCCAGAGACTGCAGATTGATTATATTCAGTTACCCAGGGTAGGGACGTATGAGTATGTGTTGGTCTGCATTGATTTATTTTCAGGTTGGCCAGAGGCCTACCCAGTTGCCAAAGCTACGGCTAAGACAACGGCGAAGAAACTGATGGCTGAGATCATATGCAGGTATGGAATTCCTGAAGTCATTGAAAGCGATCAGGGTTCCCATTTTACTGGAGAGATCATGTCAGAGGTAATGGCAGCACTGGGGGTAAGTCAAGCATTGCATACTCCATCCACAGAGTAGTGGAAAAGTGGAGAGACTAAATGGAACTCTTAAGCTTAAAATCCAGAAGGCAATGACAGAGACTGGTAAACCATGGACAGAATGCCTTCCTCTAGCTTTGTTTTCAGTAAGATATACCCCAAACAGGAAGACAGGACTGTCACCGTATGAGATTCTGTTTGGCAGGAGCCCCAATCTTGAATGTTTCTTTTCACAACAGTTGCAACCCAAGTACCAGGACTTGACTAGCTATGTGCAGGCCTTACATGGACACCTTGCCAAAGTGCATTTAACTGTCTTCAGTTCTCTTCCAGACCCAGACAAGGTTCCTGGACACCATGATTTTGTGCCAGGAGACCTGGTGTATGTGAAAAAGTTTGTGCGCAGAGATTGTCTCCAGACAAGATTTGAAGGACCCCACACGGTGATCCTGGTCACCCCCACTGCAGTAAAACTTGAAGGAAAGAGCACCTGGATCCACGCCTCACATTGTAAAAGAGACCGAACCAGTGTTTAATCACAGTAGTGACTGAAGGGAAATGTTGCTGTTGTTTTTGATCCTGGAAATGGGGGCCATCCTCGCCCCTACCTCTTCGGCCCCTATTGTAAATAAGAATTCTGGCCCCACTATTCTCTGGGTAAATCTGACAGCCCCGGTGAATATCTGGCGATTTGATTTCTGTGGTGTAGTCAAGTGCCCCGAGACTGAACGGGTGGTAGAGGGAATTATCCAGTTTTATATGTGTGTTACCAGAAATGATAACAATAACTGTTATTATTGGTCAGATGCTGCCTGGAATACGGGAGACGATTGGGGATATAAACCTAGCGAAGCCATGTTCCCTAAGGATGGGACGGGTAGGAGTCTTCGTGAAAGAATGCATCTGACAGCTTTTCTGCAACCACCTAGAGGCTGTAAATGGGGTAGAAGCTGTCACCCCCTCCTCCTGAATCTTGAAAACCCCCAATCTGCTGACCTGCAGACGTTCGTATTGGGAAGGCATTATAATTATGTATTTAGTGCTGGACCCTATGCGTATTTAGGCCATATACAGCTCCAGGATATTAGCTCTAGACCAACCAAGGCCCCTGTTACCAGTACACCTAAAACAGGCCCAGGTGAGCATTTGCAAAATGTAGTTAATGAAGTGATACCCATTCCAGGTCTCAGTTGGCAAGAGGTTTTCTCCATAGAAACACAAACAGCCCCAAGGAAAAACCTGTGGTTAGAATGGGTGAGATACAATGTAAGAGTTCAGAATATCTCTGTAGGATGTATTGCTTGTGCTGCTGCGAATACACACCTATACACACATGCATTGCTTTTTCCTGATGACAACACCACCGCCTGTGTCATGAATTTGTTGAAAGGTTTGAAGTCCACTGATTGCCCAGATTACGTCCCACTAATTCATAAGGAACCCAGACTAAAGGTCCCAGGAGAAGTAACAGTATTAGCTGACAATTACACCTGCTATAATTCCCACGACATTACAGGTACACCAGTAGAGATCTTCGAGACAAGTTTCTGCAAAGAGAACAGTACTCTAGATACTGATTTGCTAAATAAACATACACAATATATGTACACCAAAGATACCTGATGAACCTACGAGAAAGAGGAGAAGTTTTGATCAGCTCCACATGAGTTATGAAGAAGATCCACTAGTATATATTGATGCCATTGGAGTGCCAAGGGGGCTGCCTGACCAGTTTAAAGCTCAGAACCAGATTTATGTCGGCATTGCTTCTATAATCCCACAGGTGCAGATTAATAAAAATGTTGAATGGATCAATAATATATATATATTACAGTGAACAAAGATTTGTCAATTATAGCTGTGATGCCTTTCAGGATATAGTTGAGGACTTGGGCCCTAACACTTGTATGACCAGTGCAGCAACCCGACCTAAGAGAATTACACTGAATCCTGTCCAGACAAGATCACATGCAGTGATATAAGAAGCTGACACAGGATTGTGGTTGGTGGATACTGGAGACATTAACTTTTAGGAGTAGGCTGACAGTAATCCTTTTGGGAAGGAGCTGTAGACCAGCATGTCATGTCGCCCCCACCACCAGAGAACCAACCACATCAGGTAGGGTAAGATAGATACAGGAGTATTATCCCTGGAGGCCCTCTGACTAGCTAACTACGCAGAACAATTGGCTGACCCTGAGAACCAACCTTTCCCATTTTTCAGATAATGACCATATGATGGATGTATAAGTGCACCTAGGCAGGCCTAGGTAGTTAGTGAGCACAAAAATAGGTGACGTGCTAGGACGCAAATTAAGACTTTCTACAGATGTGACAAAGGAGAAAGTGTAGAGCTATACTTTGGACGGTTACAGCTGAAATGGGAAAATATGGAGTACAGTCCCATAAACCCACTTGATGTTAGAGTATTGGTAAATACATTCATTGACGGTATGACCAAAGACTTACGAGACGAAATATAGACAGCTAGACCTGAATGGCGAAATGTAGATGCGAAAGACCTGAAGGTTTCTAAAGAAGTTGAACAAATTAGGACAATAAGACGATATGTCATGTATGCTGGAGCAGACACATCTTTCTTCTCCAATTGGTTAGGTGGGATCAAGGGATTCCTTCAATAAGTTTGTTTGGTACTGATTGCCCTCCTTATAGTTGGATCGATAATTCTCTGTTGTGTTATTCCCTTGTATAAAAAAAAGGTTATTGCCAAAGCAACTCCGACTGGCACCATCCTCAATCAAGAAATAGACCCACCAGAGTACGATGGTACTGATCCAGGGGAGATCCCGAAGTATATTCCTCTCAAAAGAGTAGACAAAAACCCCCCATTCTCAGATGGTGCTAAGTGATTTAGTTTAGGGACAGTGGGAGAACTCCATGTGAGGTTAGTGAAGGGTTCAGCTGCCTGGAGGCCTTTCGCTAGGGGAGAGTTTCTGAGGTGTCTGGATGAAGAAATCCATCTCCCCTTTTCCCATCACATGGACAGTCTCAAAGGATCCTTCTTTAAGGGAAAAACTTAGTGTTTAGGGGGGATTGTCAAGGTGAAAATATATTTTCTTATATACCTTTGTACTTTTATATATCTTATACTGTGAAACAATAAGTTTTTCCTAACTGCTTGCTTGTAAATGTAATTGTATTTACAGATGGCCGCCAGTGTTCAGTTTCGTTTCAGTCTAGTGTCCGAAGGGTTAAGATTCATTTCTTCAGAAACGAAACTTAAGGAATGTGAAGAAAAGGAGGATCCACCAGAAGATGTCAGAACAAATCAGAAAGACTGAATGCTAGCTTAAACCCCGCCTAATGCACGCCTTCCCCTAACACTCAATATAGTATTGTGTATTTTAGAATAAAGCCAGTTGCTGTGACGGTTACACACATGTGTGTGGATCTACGAGCATGCACTAAGATTGAACCAGCTACCTGTCTGACTCATTCTTACCCGGTACCACATGCTTATAGTTTAATTTGGAATGACTGGTGAATGAGGATTAATTGTCGTTTACGACCCCGACACATGTACATACAGTATATGTGTATGTATATGTGTGTACGGTATGTGTATATACTGTATGTGTGTATGTACGGTACGTGTATGTGTATCTGTATGTTCGGTATATGTGTGTGTATGCATGTACGGTATATGTATGTATGTACGGTATGTGTGTACTATATGTATATAACTGTATCTGTGTATGTACGGTATATGTGTGTGTATCTGTGTGTATGTACGGTATATGTATGTACGGTATGTGTGTGAATGTACGGTATATGCATGTGTGTATGTACGGTATGTGTATGTATGATGGTATATGTATGTGTATCTGTGTGTATGTATGGTATATGTATGTGTTTGCATATACTGTATTTGTATGTGTATCTGTGTGTACGTACGGTGTATGTATGTGTATTTGTGTGTATGTATGGTATATGTATGTACGGTATGTGTATACTATCTGTGTATATAACTGTATGTGTGTATGCATGTAAGGTGTATGTCTGTGTATGTACGGTATGTGTATCTGTGTGTATGTACGGTGTATGTATGTACAGTATATGCCGGAACAAAAATCATTATTCTCATCAGCACATCGCCCAGTTAAAACTGCAGATATTCTGCTAAGATGATACTGTATGGGGACAGATTGATTTACTAGTGATCATTCTGTCCCCAGCCAGTGTAAAGAGGCTGGAAACAAGTGGCGAATGACTTCAATATTGTTGATCACGTTCGTTTAGTGGCCTGAAATCAGCGCATGTAACTACAACCAAAATGTTTCTGTTGGTGCAATATGTTAGCATTTGGGGCCCCATTTTAAACTTTTGCCTAGGGCCCCACTTTGCCTAAAACCGGCCCTGCATGCAGGGGGACAGACGGCAGCCAGTGAGCGCTCTCCTCAGTCTGGTTACTGTGAGGTAAGGAAAGCGTTCATTGGCCAGCGTCTCTCCCCGCATGACACGCCCCCTTTTTGATCTCCTGCACTTCGCGCCCCGCTCTCTCCCCGACACTCGGTGTTCCATGATTACAGGAGGGAGTGAGAGGGGCCCGACCCTGCATGATACCGGGCCTGCCTGCAGGGGCCCCCCTCCGGGCCCTGGGAGCAGTGCCATCAACAGTATGTCTGCCCCTGGCTGGGGGCCCCTAGGGCAGCGGGGGCCCCAGGCAGCTGCCTAGTCTGCCTGCCCCTAACGCCGGCCCTGTCTAGCTCCCCAGAACCCATGTTATTTGCAGAGGGACCCGCGGAGTACATGATCGCGCTCCAGGGTGAGATCCCAATGATTATCTGGTGGGAGCACTGCAGGCGCCGGGAGAGGGAGCGACAGGAGTTTCTAGCTCGTGCAACAGCATTCGAGGAGAAAAAGCTGGAGGGGAAGGCCCACAAGCGTCAGGCCCCACGGTCAGAAAGAAGACCACTCGGGTTGGGGAAGTCGTTATCTTTAATAAGCAAAGAGGCTGGGGCTTTATTAAGGAAGCTGGCATGATCAATGAGATTTTCATTAACCGGAGGGATGTGGAATCTCGCCTAATCGAAGGATACCCTGATAGGGACCTAAATGTTGGTGACCGTGACCTACACCCGTCACATTGGAGAAAAGGGATGGTATGCATTAGACTGCAAAAAGCGTGTACCATCCTCAGCCCCTGTAAAAGTCACAGCCCAGGCCAGGCCAACACCAAAATGCGATAAATCCACTCAGACACCAGTAGTGGAACCAGTCAGCAGACCCTGGTGTACAGTTCCAATGGAGCGATATGACCCAGAATTTTCAGGAAGCAGCAGCCATCCTGAGCAACCATGGAAAAAGAAGGACTAATTCTGCATGTTTGATATGACTGTGAATAGTTAACAATTTGAAAGTTCATTTAACCTGGTCAAGGTTTCTACATTAAAGTTCAGTTCGTTTGCTTAAAGGACATTAGAATCATGGAATGGTTCACCGACTGTACTGTAAATAGTTGGCACCTCCCTAGGTGCTTCCTACTGGTTTTACGTGGAACCCTTAAAGGGACGGTTCCAAAGTTGCCTTTAATTGATGATTGTTTACATAGAGACCTGAAGCAAAACCCGTTGGCGTGGCAGAACACTGGGTCTGGATACGCCTTGTAGCCCGCCCAAGAACTACGTTGGGGGTTGATAACGGGTCCCTTGCATCGTTGCTGCTGTTCAAGAATGTTATTGTTGGACTTGAATATTAATTTAAATGAAACAATTGCACTACCTCAGTATTGAGAAAAGTTAAGAATTAATTTTTGATATGTTAGAGAATTAGCTAGAGAGAATTTTGCACTTTTGAAATAAAATATGTGAGATAGTATACCTTAAAAGGTAGTTGATGGTTATGAGAAAAGATGAGCACGCTAATTGTGAAGACAGTATACCCTTAAAGGGAATGTTGATTAATTGCACTGTATTAAAGAGATAGTTAATGAAAATGAAAATGCACTTTGAAGACTTAAAGATAGAATACCCGTAAGGGTGGTTACCGTGCATAGCGTAGGAGTTGTTTACATTAGTGTAAATATGTTTGGTAACGTTAAAAATAAATTAATTCCCCCCATAAAGGAAAGCCAAAGTTTTGATCAATTTGTTATACCTGTCCTTAAGCAGTTCAAACATTTTTGTTTTTGCACGTCTTATTGTAACCTGTTGTTTGTTTCCTTTTTTTCCCAGTCCGGGAGCACTGGAGTTAACTGGGGTGGGGGGGGGGGGGCGCAGAGAGGCCCGGCGCCTGCGCACTGCAGAACTTTGCTCTGCCCTCAACAGGGCAAAGTACGCTTGTGCCAGAACCGCAGCGTGAAAACAAGAGGACGTCATCGTAAGAAGATGGGAGGCCCCGGACCACGACGCCCATTGGACCAGACTGCAGCAGGACCGCCCCTGGGTGAGTATAATCTAACCTCTTTTTCTTATCTTTTAGGATACACCGGGGCCCGGAGCATTCCAGAATGCTGTAGATAAGCCCCTGATGCTGGTGGGCTTAGCTCATCTTCCATTTTAGGGGTGACATGTTCCCTTTACGGAACTTTCCCTTTCATTTGGTGCCCAGGGCCACGGACTGGGTCGCAGCCACCGTGACATCACCTTTAAGACCGGACCTGGTACCGAGTACCCCGCTGCCCTTGTAGGGCGATCCACATACCTCACAAATGTGGAGGACATTATTGTCACACAGGTGGAGGACACTATTATGACACACGTGGCAGACGTGGCTCATTGCTGATGGTAGTGACATTGCTGTGGACAGTGACCTCCTCCTTCCCGCAGCACGGCGCCTGGGGCCGGGATTCCCAGCCGTCAGTCACAGGAGGGGGCGGGAGGAGCTCTGGAGGCGGCGGCGGCTGCAGCTTATTGAATTCTGACTGACGTAACTTTTTGCCGCCCAAACGTGTCGTCAGCGACCCTAAGATGCGCGCGCACAATTTGCGCGCCACCGCCGAGCTCTTCCCCGCGCGCTCTCTCTGTCTCTCGGGCACGCGCTGCTGCTCGTTCACAGTTGCGCTGACGCCGGCTGTGTTCACGAGAGAGAGTTCCTGAGGAACAGCAGGCTCGCGGGTCACATGTGAGCGGTTCTCACCTTGTGTCTGCCCGTCATCCTGTGACAGAACGGCGGCAGCATCGGAGCAGTGAGCACGGCCATCCGCTCTCCTCGGTATCCCCCTCTCTTCTGACAGACTGCGCGGCCGGCAGAGGTGAGTGACTGTCACCGGTCAGCAGCAGCGCAGTGATTTGTGTGCAGCCCTGTCCCCGTGTCCCGTGCGGACGTACATGTGTGTGCAGAGACATGGTGGGTCTGTCACTGCCGGGCAGCCGCTGTCAGTGGCCGGTGCTGGGACATGCTCAGTGCGGAGCCCTCGTCCTCTCCCCGGGTTTCCTCCAGAGGAGGAGGGGGCAGTGCTGGAGGAAAGCATGAATGGCTTCTCCCCGGATCCCAGCACATGGAGAAAGGAGAGCAGTGACATGTTGGTATGGAAGGGTCTGTGGGAGAGTTACATGAGACCTGTAGTGCCTGCTGGGGAGGACAGCTGGATGCTGAGGTATGGGGGGCACTTACATAAATCTCTATGATGAGGGCAGTATGCTGAGGTATGGGGGGGCACTTACATAAATCTCTATGATGAGGGCAGTATGCTGAGGTATGGGGGGCACTTACATAAATCTCTATGATGAGGGCAGTATGCTGAGGTATGGGGGGCACTTACATACAGCCCTATGATCAGTGCAGTATGCTGAGGTATGGGGGGCACTTACATAAATCTCTATGATGAGGGCAGTATGCTGAGGTATGGGGGGCACTTACATACAGCCCTATGATCAGTGCAGTATGCTGAGGTGTGGGGGGCACTTACATAAATCTCTATGATGAGGGCAGTATGCTGAGGTATGGGGGGCACTTACATACAGCCCTATGATCAGTGCAGTATGCTGAGGTATGGGGGGCACTTACATAAATCTCTATGATGAGGGCAGTATGTTGAGGTATGGGGGGCACTTACATAAATCTCTATGATGAGGGCAGTATGCTGAGGTATGGGGGGCACTTACATACAGCCCTATGATCAGTGCAGTATGCTGAGGCATGGGGGGCACTTACATACAGCCCTATGATCAGTGCAGTATGCTGAGGCATGGGGGGCACTTACATACAGCCCTATGATCAGTGCAGTATGCTGAGGCATGGGGGGCACTTACATAAATCTCTATGATCAGGGCAGTATGGGGGACATTTACATAAATCTCTATGATGAGGGCAGTATGCTGAGGTATGGGGGGGCACTTACATAAATCTCTATGATGAGGGCAGTATGCTGAGGTATGGGGGGCACTTACATACAGCCCATGACCAGAGCAGTATGGGGGGCACTTACAGCCCTATGATCAGGGCAGTATGCTGAGGTATGGAGGCACTTACATAAAGCCCTATGGGCAGTGCAGTATGCTGAGGTATGGGGGGCACTTGCATAAATCTCTATGATCAGTGCAGTATGGTGAGGTATGGGGGGCACTTACATAAAGCCCTATGGGCAGTGCAGTATGCTGAGGTATGGGGGACACTTACATAAAGCCCTATGGGCAGTGCAGTATGCTGAGGTATGGGAGCACTTACATACAGGCCCATGATCAGTGAAGCATGGGGGGCACTTACATAAATCCCTGTGGGCAGTACGGTATGCTGGGGCATGGGTGGTATGTACATAAAGCTCTATGATCAGTGTAGTATGGGGGTCACTTACGCACTGTGTGCCCCTGCATTGGAGCGGTGGGTGTGAGGAGGCACCTCTGTAGGATGCCCTTGTGGCACATCAGGACAGGTCTGTGACAGCAGCTGTCATCTGTCTATTGCTGGAGGGGCAGCGCTCCTAAACTTCAGTATGTGCCAGCTGACTTATTACTGGGCATCTTATGATACAGCAGAGTTGGGCCTCGTTCAGACGTCCGTCGTGTTCTGTCCATGTATTTTTACAAACAGAACACGTCTCCGTTATAATCTGTGGGGCCGATCACATGTCCACAAATAGAGACCACTCCTTCTTTGATCAGACTCCTGGATCAAAATCCAAGTTCAAGTCCATGGGTCTTGGAAAAATTGATAGAAGAAACGGACACCTTACAAGAATCTGATCCAGCATACTGATGGGAATTTTTCTCATGTATGATAAAAAAAGAAGTTTGTATGAGACCTTAGACGACCTGTCCACTCAAAGATGTATTGAATCGTTTTATTCCGTGCAAAATAAGAAGTCTGATGTGTCATTATTTCTGCATTGTGCCCTTTCTACTAGACTCCACTGGGCTGTGATGTTTTAAAGACACTACAAAAGCACTGCGTGTGACCACAGGCTTATTCCTCCTAGAAATTTGTGAAGAAATCTGCAGCTTTGTTGTAAGTTTGGGCAAGATCAGGCTAAGGAATTGCCGCAATCAGAGCTGGCAGTGTCAGAATGAGTGGAGACACAACCTACTGGGCAGGGGTAATCAACACCCAGTTGTCAATTTATTTAATTTCTAAGGAGAAAAAACTGAGGAACCAGACAATGCAGAGTTATAAGATTATCAAGATTTATAAAGAGGAATACAAATATTTGTGAAAATAACAGTTCAAAAAAGGTGAGGGCTCCTTTTTAAAATGCCCCAGTCACAAGATATTTGGTGTTTTAGTTAAACAGTTTATCCAGAATATTATTGGAGTGCACCAAAAACAGAAATGTTACTGCTTCTCAGCATTCAACATCAGGTTCCCCTCACCTGGATGACCGGTTGTTGTGTCCTGATCCTATCCTCAACATCTCAGAAGAGCCCCCTTAAACCTAGATGAGGTGGGTCACCGCTGCAGTAAGTGATTGGCTGAGGTGGCTCACCGCTGCAGTAAGTGATTGGCTGAGGTGGCTCACCGCTGCAGTAAGTGATTGGCTGAGGTGGCTCACCGCTGCAGTAAGTGATTGGCTGAGGTGGCTCACCGCTGCAGTTAGTGATTGGCTGAGGTGGCTCACCGCTGCAGTTAGTGATTGGCTGAGGTGGCTCACCGCTGCAGTTAGTGATTGGCTGAGGTGGCTCACCGCTGCAGTTAGTGATTGGCTGAGGTGGCTCACCGCTGCAGTTAGTGATTGGCTGAGGTGGCTCACCGCTGCAGTTAGTGATTGGCTGAGGTGGCTCACCGCTGCAGTTAGTGATTGGCTGAGGTGGCTCACCGCTGCAGTTAGTGATTGGCTGAGGTGGCTCACCGCTGCAGTTAGTGATTGGCTGAGGTGGCTCACCGCTGCAGTTAGTGATTGGCTGAGGTGGCTCACCGCTGCAGTTAGTGATTGGCTGAGGTGGCTCACCGCTGCAGTTAGTGATTGGATATCCTGATTTCTCTGTGTTAAGAGTGCTCCAAATCTATGTTTTCTGGTGGGCCAATCACGTGAGTGTTGAGACAGGATCTTCCGGTGATCGCAGAGGGTGAATTATTTGAGGCTTTTACCGTAACTAATAATTTATATTGACTGGACATTAATCTCAATGGGAGCCCGTCTGCACGGTTTTACCTATGGCGGTGCAGGTGAAAGAAGCACTTATGTTTCCGATGTAAGGGTATGTGCACACTGTGTCTTTTAGATATTGAACACATTGCTTTGTATTTGAATCAGAAGATACTTTAGTGAAAAGCAGGAGGTGATTTTCTTCAAGTTGAACCATATAATATAATTTTTAAATATTTATATTTTCCATAAGGGATTTAATGCATGCAATACAGTTATTGAAGAAATCTGGAACTTTTAAATGGATAAATAAAAGGTATATTTTACTCTCCCATTGTACTGATCGCTGGAGAAACAAAAAGTTTTTTCTTTATATGAGTGGATTTATCCCAATCCGTTTTCCATCCGAACTGTAACCACAGGTTGGATGTATTCCTGTTTCTTCAAAGCGGTGAGCTGGCTTTGCCAAAAACTATATACAGTACAGAGCAAAAGTTTGGACACACCTTCTCATTTAAAGATTTTTCTGTGTTTTCATGACTATGAAAATTGTACATTCACTCTGAAGGCATCAAAACTATGAATTAACACATGTGGAATTATATACTTAACAAAAAAGTGTGAAACAACTGAAAATATGTCTTATATTCTAGGTTCTTCAAAGTAGCCACCTTTTGCTTTCATGACTGCTTTGCACACTCTTGGCATTCTCTTGATGATCTTCAAGAGGTAGTCACTGGGAATGGTTTTCACTTCACAGGTGTGCCCTGTCGGATTTAATAAGTGGGATTTCTTGCCTTATAAATGGGGTTGGGACCATCAGTTGTGTTGTGCAGAAGTCTGGTGGATACACAGCTGATAGTCCTACTGAATAGACTGTTAGCTGCTTTTTTCTTGCCATAATACAAATTCTAAGTAAAGAAAAACGAGTTGCCATCATTACTTTAAGAAATGAAGGTCAGTCAGTCCGAAAAATTGGGAAAACTTTGAAAGTGTCCCCAAGGGCAGTGGCAAAAACCATCAAGCGCTACAAAGAAACTGGCTCACATGAGGATCGCCCCAGGAAAGGAAGACCAAGAGTCACTTCTGCTTCTGAGGATAAGTTTATCCGAGTTACCAGCCTCAGAAATCGCAGGTTAACAGCAGCTCAGATTAGAGACCAGGTCAATGCCACACAGAGTTCTAGCAGCAGACACATCTCTACAACAACTGTTGAGGAGACTTTGTGCAGCAGGCCTTCATGGTAAAATAGCTGCTAGGAAACCACTGCTAAGGACAGGCAACAAGCAGAAGAGACTTGTTTGGGCTGAAGAACGCAAGGAATGGACATTTGACCAGTGGAAATCTGTGCTTTGGTCTGATGAGTCCAAATTTGAGATCTTTGGTTCCAACCACAGTGTCTTTGTGCGACGCAGAAAAGGTGAATGGATGGACTCTACATGCCTGGTTCCCACTGTGAAGCATGGAGGAGCAGGTATGATGGTGAGGGGGTGCATTGCTGGTGACACTGTTGGGGATTTATTCAAAATTGAAGGCATACTGAACCAGCATGGCTGCTACAGCATCTTGCAGCGGCATGCTATTCCATCCGGTTTGCGTTTAGTTGGACCATCATTTATTTTTCAACAGGACAATGACCCCAAACACTCTCCAGGCTGTGTAAGGGCTATTTGACCAAGAAGGAGAGTGATGGGGTGCTACGCCAGATGACCTGGCCTCCAGTCACCAGACCTGAACCCAATCGAGATGGTTTGGGGTGAGCTGGACCGCAGAGTGAAGGCAAAAGGGCCAACAAGTGCTAAGCATCTCTGGGAACTCCTTCAAGATTGTTGGAAGACCATTCCCGGTGACTACCTCTTGAAGCTCATCAAGAGAATGCCAAGAGTGTGCAAAGCAGTCATCAAAGCAAAAGGTGGCTACTTTGAAGAACCTAGAATATGACATCATTTTGGTTGTTTCACACTTTTTTGTTAAAGGGAACCTGTCACCTGAATTTGGCGGGACCAGTTTTGGGTCATATGGGCGGGGTTTTCGGGTGTTTGATTCACCCTTTCCTTACCCGCTGGCTGCATGCTGGCCGCAATATTGGATTGAAGTTCATTCTCTGTCCTCTGGAGTACATGCCAGCGCAAGGCAAACCAAACCTTTGGTCTGTACTGTGTATATATATTTTAGTGGTGGATTGGAAGCGAAAGCTACATGAGTGATGGTCAGGTCACTTTCTTTAGCCACTTCATGGCTTTTGGAGCTTAAACTTATGCATAGGAAGTCTTTTTGACATTGCTAGGCATACGATATTTTTAACATTTCTTGAGCGCTGTTCCAAGCGTCTTCCACCTGTGCACACACCCTAAGGCCGGTTTCACACGTCAGTGGCTCCAGTACGTGTGGTGACAGTTTTCTCACGTACCGGAGACACTGACTCACGTAGACACATTAAAATCAATGTGTCTCTGCACATGTCAGCGTGTTTTCACGGACCGTGTGTCCGTTTGAAAAACACGGAGACATGTCAGTGTTCGTGGGAGCGCACGGATCACACGGACCCATTAAAATCAATGGGTCTGTGTAAAACACGTGCCGCACACGGATGCAGTCCGTGTGCCGTGCAGGAGACAGCGCTACAGTAAGCGCTGTCCCCTGCTTTGGGTGCTGAAGCCGCCATTCATTTCTTCTCTCCAGCAGCGTTTGCTGGAGAGAAGGAATGAAAAATCATTGTTTTTTTATTTTTTTTGCGGTTGAAATAAAGTTCCCGGTAACCAACCCCCTCCCACCCCCTGTGCGCCCGCCTGCTAGAAATTAAGTACTCACCCAGCTCCCTCGATGCTTCCTCTCAGTGCCGCAGCTTGTCCTGTATGAGCGGTCACGTGGTGCCGCTCATTACAGTGATGAATATGCGGCTCCACCCCTATGGGAGGTGGAGCCACATATTCATCACTGTAATGAGCGGTACCACATGAGAAATCCAGCTTAGAAACCTTTTGCAGACAAGGCTAGATCGTGGGTCATGGCACACGCCATCTCATGATAGTTTTCTCCTTTGAATTTAAGGTACCGTTACACTAAACGACTTACCAACAATCACGACCAGCGATACGACCTGGCCGTGATCGTTGGTAAGTCGTTGTGTGGTCGCTGGGGAGCTGTCACACAGACAGCTCTCTCCAGCGACCAACGATCAGGGGAACGACTTCGGCATCGTTGAAACTGTCTTCAACGATGCCGAAGTCCCCCTGCAGCACCCGGGTAACCAGGGTAAACATCGGGTTACTAAGTGCAGGGCCGCGCTTAGTAACCCGATATTTACCCTGGTTACCATTGTAAAAGTTTAAAAAAAACAAAACAGTACATACTCACATTCTGATGTCTGTCACGTCCCCCGGCATCCACAGGGTTAAAACTGCTTTCGGCACGTGCTGCTGCTGAGAGCTTTCCTGCACTGAATGTGTCAGCGCCGGCCGTAAAGCAGAGCACAGCGGTGACGTCACCGCTGTGCTCTGCTTTACGGCCGGCGCTGACAGTCAACCCTGTGGACGCCGGGGGACGTGACAGACGTCAGAATGTGAGTATGTACTGTTTTTTTTTTTTTGTTTTTTTTTTTTAAACTTTTACAATGGTAACCAGGGTAAATATCGGGTTACTAAGCGTGGCCCTGCGCTTAGTAACCCGATATTTACCCTGGTTACAAGTGAACACATCGGTGGATAGGCGTCACACACGCCGATCCAGCGATGACAGCGGGTGATCAGCGACCAAAAAAAGGTCTTGATCATTCCCATCGACCAACGATCTCCCAGCAGGGGCCTGATCGTTGGTCGCTGTCACACATAACGAGATCGTTAGCGGGATCGTTGCTTACGTCACCAAAAGCGTGACATTGCAACGATATCGTTAACGATATCGTTATGTGACTCAGCCTTTAGAAATAGTTTTTGTGAGCTTGGTTTACATTAACAGCATGGATTCTTTGCTGGCTGCCTCAAAAATCCCTCACCACATTGTGGATGGGAATGGATTATATAGCTGCCAAACTGTTGCTGCCTGCTATCTTAGAAGAATGTCGCTGAAGATGAAGCTCCATCATTATGGATGGCACCTCTAAGGCTATGTTTCCACTTTCAGTATTGGCAGCGCTTTGGACGCAGCGCATGTCCGCTCCTTCCAAAGCGCTGCCGGGTTTTGTACGCGTGGTGATTCCGCATGTGTTCATTGAACCGTGTGGAATCACTGCGTCCTATACATTGGACTGTGATATTTATCGTGCTGAGACGGAGCGTCTCTGAAAGATAAATAGACATGCTGCGGTCTAGAGAGATGCACGCCGCATGTGCGTATACGCAGGGAAGCTGGAGGCATCCCTTCACGCATAGTGGAGATGGGATTTCATAAAATCCCATCCACTATGCTGTGACATCTGGATGCTGCGGCTGTAAGCAGCGTCCAATCCGCAGCATTTACTGACCGTGGAAACATACCCTGCTACTTTTAATTATGTCTGAGTTTCTTAATTTTCTATACATTACTACATATGGGACAGATCATAAACTGGGATGCGTCGGTTCATGCAACGGTTTTCCTTGTTGTTGGAATGTGCACAATATAGATTCAGACTGAAGGCGGTGAAACAAACCAGAATGTGTTAAATCTTAGATACCCTCCTTTTACTCTGACAGCCCTCGGCATTTTTTTTTTTAACAACTTCATCAGGTGATCACTAGGAATGGCTTTCCAACCATCTCAAAGGAGTTTCCAGAGCTGCTGAGCACTTGTTGGCTGTGTTGCCTTCACTCTACTGCTCAACAACTCCCAAACAATCTTAATTGAGTTGAGATCAGGAGATT